>NC_134193.1:5254273-5554273 GCF_964188355.1 Buteo buteo | reverse complement strand
GGCGGAACCATTGTGTGAAGGACTTGGGGGGGGGGGGGGGAACCATTGAGTGAAGGGCGGGAGGGGGGAGAGAGCCACGGTGTGAGGGAGGGGACGGGGCGGCCATGACAGGGCAGCCGCCGAGGGCCGTGACAGGGAAGGGGGGGAGTCAGCGAGGCCGTGGGGCACAGGGGGAGATGTGGCGTGGTGGGGTCGTGCCTTGCGCTTTGTTTTCCCCTGGGCTCTCCTCAGAGGGCTGGCTCCAGCTGGACACGCACGAGGGGGGCCTGCAGTGCTAGCAAGCCTCTCACCCGTTCCCATCCCTCACAGCAGGTCCCCTCCTGCCTATTCATGGCCCCTAGTAGCAGCAGGATTGTTTCAGGCTCACACACAGCCCGTGAGGGGCACCCCGGGCTCCAACGCATGGTGGGACACAGCACACCCCATTGAGTAGTCAGGCCTCCTGCCCAGCTTGTAGCCTTGCACTGGCCCTGCTGCTGCTCTGGGCTTGGTTATGCCGCTAGTTTGGGGCACAGGGCAAGGTCCCCCCCAAACTGAACAAATTCCCAGTGTTTTCTCAGTGTTTCTCCTACTTGCAACCAGACTCGCTTCCTCTTTCCTTTTCCTTTTGAGGCCAACCCAGAGACAAGCTCTGCTACCACAGAAAGGACATCAGATGGTCTTTGCATTGTGCAAATCCTCATCCCCAAACAACATCCTGGGTCCCAGAAACACTTCAAAGCAGAGAGGGGGAGAGAAGAAGGGAGCCGCAGCCATCAGCAGCTGCCCCTGCAGCTCCTTTACACCCTGGACCTGCTCCCAGCTGGTGCAGCCAGTGCCATGGAGGGAGAGGCTGATAATCAACGGAGTGTGTTGAACCTGGTGGCTGTGTTCGAAGAGCAATGGTAAGGAGGGAGGCTCCTGGGCACTGCGGGTGCATTGGGGCTCCACGTGGTGTGGGTTTTGAAGGGAGGAAACCCACCGTGGAGGTGGTTTGGAGGCTGTGGAGAAGCTGATTAGGTGATCTGCTATTCTTTAGCACTCGGATCTGCCCCAGTGTCTTCCTCCTGCTGCGGGTCATGGACAGAAGTCTGAAAACCTCAGTGGGATGTGACTGACTTTGCTGGAGGTTTCTGTCCCTGGCCCAGGGTTAGGTTGTGGCATGCTTGTTCCCTCCACACTCAGCACCTTTGCAGTCAGCCTGGCTGATGAATGTTTTTTCCCCTGCTGCTGGGGAAAAAGGATTTTGGTTTGCAATTATGTAGGCAGGGGTCTTTGCTGGGAATTAACTGCTTGAGCTTCTGGAAGGATCTGAGCCTTAGACACCAGCCTCAGACTATCCAGTTATTTGCAGTGATGTGGCTCCTAGGAAAGGGAAGAGAAAACATCATGTTAAGGGAGAGAGCAAGTTCTTTCTGGGCTGCATAGCAGCCCCATAAACCAGTGCCTTCACTTGGAGTGTGAGCTAGCACCCTCAGACAGCATGTGCCAGGGTCAGAGCAAGGGGATCTGCCTTGCCCCCGGTGTAGAAGTAATTCCGAGGTTTGGGGTGAGTCATCGTTGTGTCCATGGCTCAGATTCCTTATCTTGTTGAATCGGGATACTGAATCTTGCCTTCCCTTGTATCAGTGGGGTGCTCTCAGTGAGCCTTAATGAGGCTAGGTGGTTGGGCAGATGAGTTTTGCAGCACTTCCTAAAGATGGTCAGGCACGAGATTTCCTTCTGCTCTGGGAACTTTGCCTGCGTCTCCACTGCGTGCTTTGCTCCGGGCTTTGTGCCTCTGGATGGCTCCAGAGCAGTGTGGTTGTCCCCATGGTGCCACAGTCAAAATTTGGCCTGTGATGTTGTTGCATTGGAACCATTTGCAGCATTTGATCTGCCTCCATTTCACTGCTGCAGTGTGTTTGTCATTTATTGTGAAGCGTGAGTTTGATTTAGAGGAAATAAAAGTAACTTATGACTTTTGGAGGAAGCTGGGGAACCTGGAAATGAGTTTTCTGGAACAGAAAACAGTTTAGCCCAAGTCAGTGCAAATAGAAAGAGAGAAGTTCCCTGTCGGATCTCGGCAGTGGGTTTAGGCTGGCACAGGTCTGGGAGGCACCAGAAGGGACAGATAAAGCCTCTCTGTCACATGAAGGGTTATGCCAGCCCCCAAGGACCAGGCAGATGCATGCATGGCTGCGAATGGACTCCCGAGCTCACAGACACATGCTCATCAGCATGGGGATGGACCCGTCATCCTCTTCAGATGAGTGTCTGCCCCTCAAGTCATCTCCTATCCTTAACTGTGCAGTTTTATGTCCAGTTTCATCCTGGTTTTCCCCTCCTCCTCATCCCACTCCTGTCTGCAGGCCACGAGTGGATGTCTTTCCAGTTTCTGCCCTGAGCAATTTACTACACAAACCAGCTGTTGTATGACAGACAATTCACTGTTGTCATCTTAAAGGCCTGTGCTCTGTGAGGTTTCTCCCCCATGGCTGCCCTGGACCTGTTTTCCTTGTCTCTGCCAGAAAAGGGAAGAGAGAAAACCACCAGAAAACTACCCCTCTGCAAAACCACCTACACAAGCTCTCCTCTTGGCTGACACCTCTTGACTATTTGGCTTTTAAAGCCTCGTGCCCAAGGCTGCTGACTTCCCACTTTGGTTCCCTGGTGGCCACAGGCAGAAAGCCAGAGCTGTGCCAGCACCGCAAAGAGCAGAGCTATACTTCAGGAAATAAATGGCTGTGGGTGGGATAAACAGCAGTCGTGCTTTTTTAGAGCAGGATGGAGACTGACCACATCGGCAGGATACACTGAGAGAAGAAGGGCTGGATCCTGGCCCCCTTGGAGGATGTATGGGCTTTCAGACCCTGGTTTGTAAAGCAGGGTTGTAGCAGAGCAAAGGAGCATCAGCGCTGGGGTGCTGCTCTGTCTTATCGCCTTCACTCAAGGATGGTGGCTTTAACCTGGGCCTAAGTGGGCTGTGCTGTGCTGGGGGAATGGGTGAGCTGATCACTCTGACTCCTCCATGGCAGGGCCAGCAAATTTCCATGGAGGGACAAGCAGCCTCCGTACGGCCAGACTAATCCTGCAGCCAGCCAGCCCCAACAACTTCCAGTGTCCCCCACCAGCCGGGGCCAGAGCCTCTCCCAGATGGCTGCCAGGCACCAAGCAGAGGAAGAGGACAAGGAGGAGGAGGAGCAGCAGGGTCAGCGGGGGCTGAGCTTCAAATGCCTCCGTTCTTTCCGACACAAGATCAGGGAGGACAACTGGAGGAGGCAGCAGGACCCAGGCCTCGAGCTTGGCAGCAAGGTAAGCTCTGGAGGTGGCTCAGGCAGGTAGTCACGTGGGCTGGACCAGAGCTGAGGTCTCTGCTGGCCCTGAGCAAGTCACTGCCATGCAAGGGCTGGTGCGTAGGTTGACAGCAAAGTGGCCCCTTCCCTGGTGCTTTGGGCACAAATTCCCCATAATCAGGTAGATCCAAGCAGAGTTTGTCTGTTCCAGCTCTGCTATAACTATGCCGTGGGCATCAGATGCACAGGTGGGCCCAGCCGTGTCCATCCCAGGGCATCCCCAGGGCTGTGCTGCCCTTTGCTGACTGCAGGCACATTTCTGCAGGACTGCATTCAATTCCTAGATGCAATTGTAGACCATGGGGTTAACCCACCCCACCCTGCACCACTCCTCAGCATCACTAGCCCTGTATTGCTCCAGGAGGCACATAGAAAGGTGTGACCCAGGAAGACATGAGCCAGCCTTCCCAACAGCTTTTTTTTCACCCTTGTTTTCACCACATGCTTTGTAGAGGTCCTTCCCTTGCCCTCAGATCACTGAGGTCCAGTTTGATGCTGGGCTGTGGTCTGTGAACACTGGGGAACAGAGCTGAATCCCCTCAGGCCAGTGGGGGTCGCATCTCTGCCCACGAGATTGAGCCCTTCTCCCCACGCAGGAACCAGAGGAGAAGAAAATTGCTCTGGAGCTGCTGGAGACAGAGCAGGCTTATGTCAACCGCCTCCACCTTCTTGACCAGGTAAGCTGGAGAGCAGAGAGGCCCACACAAGTCTGGGAAGCAATAGCCCTGCTGCTGTCTGCCCCCACCAGCATAGTTTGGCCACTTCACGCTGACAAAGCAGGCAGGACCTTGGTGCAGCCCCACACTCACCGATTTTCATGTGCTTCTCAGCAGGGCTTGGACCCTGTGGCAGTGCCCAGGCTCAGTTCAGGGTATGCACAAGCCAGGGACTGTTTACTGGAGATTTTGGAGAGAATGAAGTTGTATAGATGAGAGCCACACCGGGTTGCTGGTCTTCATGGCCAGACGATGGGTCTGGCCTTTGCCTTTCCTACACCCCACACCTCCAGGGAGCACCTTTATCCCAGCAAAGCCTACCATCCCCCCTGCTTCTCTCTTGGGGCCTGGGATTTCCCTTCTGCACAGAGTCAGGCATTTTCACTGCACGATGTGCCAGTCAGAGAAGGAATGGGATCCTCAAGCCTCTTCCTGACCCTTTTTATTCACCCCTTCTTTCTTCCAGGTATTCTATACAGAGCTGATGAAAGAAGCCAAAAATGGGAAGACAGTCCCAGAGGAGGTGGTGAAAATGATCTTCTCCAACATCTCCTCCATCTACCAGTTCCACGCCAAGTTCTTCCTGCCAGAGCTGCAGAAGCGCATGGAGGATTGGTGAGCTGCCAGAAGGGTGGGCTAGACACCTGTGTTGCTTTGCCACAATGGGGGAGCAGTGATGAATTTGGTCTTCCACCAGCACCAGAGCTCAGCCTATTTTGCTCCAAATGTCTTTGTGCTGGAAAGCACTTCCTTAAAACACTCCAACCCAGACCAGGGTACTTTGGAAAAGAGGGGTGACATCTCAGGTGGTTTAGGGGTGTGCCCAGGCATGAATAGCCCAGGATGGCTGCAGGCTGGGGACATTCCCATTCTGGAGAGCAAGAAGTTGTATGAGGACGTAGCAGGTCGCAGCAGTAAAAACCTCTATCCTCCACCATGCACAAGCTGCCCCTTCGCTTCATCCCTCACTCGCTGCCTGCCCCGCTGGACTGAGGAAGCTGCTGGTCTGTGGTTCCTTCCTGCAGGAGCTGCAACCCACGGATCGGGGATGTGATCCAGAAGCTTGCACCATTCCTCAAGATGTATGGTGAATACGTGAAGAACTTCGACAAGGCTGTGGAGCTTATCACTGTCTGGTCGGAGAAATCACCACCCTTCCAGGATCTCATTGCTGACATCCAGGTAATGGGCCATGGCACAGTGGGGGACCGCAGCGGTGCTCCCCACAGTCTCTCTGCAAGGGGGAAGCAGCAGAGGGCAGGAGCTGCCTTGGTCACTGTTTCTCTCTCCATGTGTGCTCTCTCCCCAGAAGAGGAAAGCCTGTGCTAATCTAACGCTGCAGCACCACATGCTGGAACCTGTGCAGAGGATCCCGCGCTACGAACTCCTCCTGAAAGATTATGTCCGAAAACTACCACCTGAGTCCCCAGACCGGGACGATGCAGAGAGTAAGGGCTTCCATCTGGCTTTCCCCACTGTGGGGAGTGACAGGGTGGGTTTGTAGGGGAAATAACAACCCCTGATGTTGTACACGGGCATCAGGATACCCAGATTCTCTCACCAGCTGCCCTATGCCCTTAGATAAACTTCTCTGTCTAACCCTTTTCTAGCAGGGAGAGGGATTAATCTGCCCTTTTAGGGTCTATGGAGGTCAGTGGGGAAGGTGGGTGGTGTTTCAGGATAAAGATGATCCCTCCCGAGCATCCCCCAGGGAGACCTGCAGTGGTTGGGGGAGCTATCAGACCCCTATGGATGACAGCAATTCCCAGTCCTGCTGGGATGGAGTGATAAACGAGTCGGCTATCCGTCCCCCCAGGACCCGAGCAGGCTACCCCGCACAGTCTGGCCGGACCCAGACGCTGGTGCAGCGTTTCAGGGCCATTCAGGTTGTGTCCAGGGGAGGGCAGCAGCTGCCACATGCCTGTCTCCCACCCGTGAGGGAGAGTCCCAGGAGTTTTCTCTCACAGCTCCCTAGCAAGTGTTTATCCTCCTCCCTTTCTCTTCTCATTGCAGAGGCCCTGGAGATGATTTTTATGGTGGCTAAGCACTCAAACGCAGCTATTGCCGAGATGGTGAGTGCCTGTCCCAGTTGGCAGTGCTTTGCAGCTCACGGCACGGTGATTTGCCAGATTTCCTCATGGCCTCATTGCTGTGCAACTCGGTGGAGCACAGCCCTGCCCTGAACGGGACAGGAGCGCTGTGGGTTCAGTAGAGGAGGTTAGACCCTGCTCTTGATGTCTAACCCTGTCATCCTGAGTCTGGGGAAGTCATGTCTACAACAGCCGTGATGTGACCGGCTGTTCAAGGCTGTGAGCTGCTCTCAGAGATCAGTCTGGGGTGAGAGAACTGTGCCACCTCTCCCAGTGCTCAGCAGCTGGTCTGGGAGCTGGGGATGAAGGGGACCCAGGGGTGACAAGGTTGTGGCTGCTCAGCTCCCCACAGAAACAGGTCCCTCTGCCTCCCCTAGGAACGGCTGCAGAACCTCTGGGTGGTCTATCAGCGGCTGGGCCTCGAGGATGGCATTGTGGACCCCTCCAATGAGCTGATCAAGGAGGGGCCGATCCAAAAAATCTCCACCCGCAACAACAGCACATCGGAGAAGTACCTGTTCCTGGTGGGAGCTGGGATGCCTAGGGGAAGGGCCAGGGAGCAGATAAGATGGGAATGGGGAGAGGGGTAGCACAGCCTGGTCGGGGTGTTGCTGGTTCATTTCTACAGAGAGGTGATGAATTCAGAGCTGGGGGGTTTGACCTGCCCGGTGTAGGGCACCCTGTATAGGACGTGGTTGGGAACCTGCTGATCCCCTGGGCACGGCATCCCTTGGGAAATGCCGTGTTCCTAGAGCACTTTGCCTCTGTAGGGTGGGAGAGGGCTGGGGCAGAAGCAGTCACTTTTTAGGCTGGATTATTCCCAAGGACCAGCTCAGCCCCAGGGGGGTGAAGGACCCTTGATCCCAGGGAAGCCCCCAGCTCTGAGCACGCAGGTGCTGGGCACCAACCAGCCCTCTTCCCCCCCTGCACAGTTCAACAACATGCTGCTGTACTGCGTGCCCAAGGTCATCCAGGTGGGTGCTGAGTTCCAGGTCCACCTCCGCATCAACGTGGACAGCATGAAGGTCAGACAGGCACCTTGTCTTTGTGCTTCTCCCAGACCCTGGTTCCTCCAAAGTGCACCCCGCTTTGGGGTGTAGTGTGGCTGCTTCTTCCTCAGAAAGGAGGGAGGAGCTGGAGCCAAGGGTGGGGAGGACTGGTTGATATGCTCTGATCCTGTGAAATAGCAGTGTCATCTTGTGCACATAGGATTTGAGGGGCTGAAGGGCTTGTGCCTGAGGGAAGTCCCTGTCCCCCACATCATGGAGGAAGGTCCCTGTGTGCTGCAGGTGGGTTCAGCTGCTCTACATCCTTTCTTCGGTCTCTCTCAGGTGCGGGAGCTGAACGACGCGCAGTTCCCTCACACCTTCCTGGTCTCGGGAAAGCAGCGGACGCTGGAACTGCAAGCCAGGTAAGGGGAAGGGTGACAGTCCTGCAGACCCTCAGGGAGGAGGGGACAGTGGCTTATCTATCTCCCTTTTGTACCCAGGTCTGAGGAGGAAATGAACGCCTGGATCAAGGTACCACAGTGCTGGGAGAGGTGGCACATCTCACTCCCCCCAGCTGGATGCCCTGTCTCAGGGGCAGCCCCCGCCAACTGCCCCTCCAGCCCTGCCTTCCCCTCTAGGCCTTCCAAGATGCCATTGACAGGAAGGAGAAGAGGAGTGAGACCTTTAAGACAGCAGTACATGGGCTGGAGACAGGCACCCCTGCATTGAAGGTAACCCTCCTGCCCTCTCCATGCCTTGCCTGCCTCCAGCACCCCCTGTGCAGCAGCTCAGGAGAGCCCACCTTGCTGTGCTTCAGTTTCCCTAGCTAAACAGAGCTGGGGGGAGGCTATGGATGGGGAGAAGGGCTGAGGAGGGGAAGGTGTGAGAGCAGAGGGGCTGAGACCACCCAGACCATGGCCAGCCAGCCCCAGCAATGCAGTCTCACACCCCCAGACAGAGGAGCTGGGCCGCCGAGCTCCACAGTGGGTACGGGACAACCTGGTGACCATGTGCATGCGCTGCAAGGAGCCCTTCAATGCTATCATGCGCCGGAGACACCATTGTCGAGCTTGTGGATATGTGAGTTGCCCTGTCCCCCCTCTCTTCCCTCCCTCCTGGCCTGCTCAGGTGGCTGCTGGGGCAGGAGCGCACCTCTCCTACACCTTCTACCCCTTTCCCTGGGCTCAGGGCTGCTCCTGCCCCTCAGTTCCTCTTGCAGTTGCCCCTGGGATCCCCCAGCCCTGCCCCAGTCTCACCAGTGTCCCTGCCTGGTGGTTGTAGGTGGTGTGTGCTCGCTGCTCTGACTACAAGGCTGAGCTACAGTATGACGGGAACCGCCTGAACCGTGTGTGCCAGGAATGTTACATCTTCCTGACAGGCCACTTGGTGCTTGAGGACCGGGAGGGGAAGCACAAAGGCATCCTGGAGGTGAGCTCTGCCCCTCTCTGCCCGTCCTCCCCATGCCTTGCTCCTCTGTCCCTCTTCCTCTGAGCTCTGCCACTCGCCCTGGTCCCCAGACTGACTGTCACAGCCCAGCCATGTGCCTGCAGCAGAAGGGATGGGAGTTGCACCTGCAGCAGTCAGAGGGTGCCTGCTAATTGCGAGGCTGGTGGATGTGCTAAGCTCATTCCCTCGTGCTCTGAGCCTTGGGACCAGGCATCCGGGTTTCCTTCCACCATGGGATCTCAGGAGGACCCTCACAGCCGGGACTGCCCCTTGCCTGCCCTGATTTGGGGGGGTTTGTGGAGCAGGCAGGGAATTCCCCAGAAAATGACCTTCGCTCAGTGCCCTTTCTGCCTCCCACCTTGAGCGTTTAGGGATTTGTTCGGGGTCTTTTTTGGCAGAAAGGAGCCGCAGAGGTATCGGGCAAGAGTTTGCTGTGCAGTTCCCTGCAGCTGCTGGACAAGAACGGCAAGGGGGGCACACGGGGCTGGTTTGTGATCCCGCAGGATGATCCCCTTGTGCTGTACATCTACGCGGCACCCCAGGTAAGGCCAGGCTTGGCTCCATCTGCAAGGGACATCCCAGTGCGCCCATCCCCTGCCTCCCACCGCTCTCTCCACTCTTGGCAGGACGTCCGAGCCCACACCTCCATCCCGCTGCTGGGCTACCAGGTGAGGGACCTGCCGCAGGGCGACTCCCGCCACCTCTTCCAGCTGGTGCAGTCCCGGCAGGTCTACACCTTTGTGGCTGACACTGAGGAGCTGAAGCAGCGCTGGATGAGGACCATGGCACGTTCCGCTGCGGGGATCACACACCTGGAGGAGGGCGAGGATATGGACTCCAGCGACGAAGCAGAATGAGGCCATCCCCACCTCCTGGGCTGCCTGGCGGGTCAGACCTCCCCCTGCCCATCCTGCTCGTGGCTGGCTTCAGGCAGATCCCTGACCTCTCTGCTTTTTTTTTGTCACAAAAAGGGTAAGGTGGGGGCACGTTTGCCACCATACGGACAAGCCGGATTCCCTTTCCCCTCCCTCCTTGCTCTCCGCACTGGACAGAGACGATGGGAGTACCTGAGCCGTGAGGTGGAGGGAGAGCCAGAGGGTTTTGGGGAGCCTGCGCCCCTGCAGCCAGCCTGGCCCCGGCCCGCTGTGTCGTCCCGCCGGCTGCCGCCCGAGGGCAGCAATGCCTCAGCCTTCCTCCGAGCCTGGCCCCGGCAGTGGATGGTGCAGGGGGGATGCCCAGTTTTGTGAAAGCGTCTGTGGAATTGGGACTGCTGTTATAAATCCTGCCTGCGACCCTCCGTGTGCAGTCCAAGGGGCTTTTTTGGGGGGTGTATTTTCGAGAGCACTCTGTGGAATTGTCGCCGGGGCCCCACATCACGTTATCTGTAACAGGCCTGGATCTGACACCCTGCAGAGACGCAGCTTTGTAGCTCACACTCACCCGGCTCAGGGACCCTAGTGCTGGATTTAGGGTGTCCCTCTCACAGCCTGTCACCACTCCTGGCCTCTCACAGGTGCAATCCCATGGTGTGGGGGTACCCCTTAACCACAGACACCCCCAGCCTGTGTCCCCATGCCAGCCTGCACTCCTGCCCATGCCAGATTTTCCCTACACCCCATCCTGCCCACAAGCACCTTCCACCCTTGTACCTCTCTCGGTCACTCGTTTCCTGGTGGGTAAAGACCCTGGGACAAGGCTGGGTCCACACAGGTGGTGCTGCCACGCTGGTGCAGGGCAATGATGCTGGGGAGACGCGGGGGAATTCCCCTCTCCATCATCAGCATAACAAGCACCCCTGGTCGTTTCACACAGCGCTGTAGGCTGCAGCCCCACGTTTTTCTCTCCGCACCCTCTTTACCTCCCCAGAAATGTTGCCCAGGCAGGAATTGCCACTTCTGAGCCTGTGAGAGGCTGAAATGGGATGTGGGAGCCCCATTCAGGGAGCTGGGGGAGCCCACTATCCCTGGCAGGCAGGGAAGGCTGTCCCTAGCAGGCAGAGATTGCTGCCTGCACCTGGATCAGGCAGCACCTCCAGCCCACCAGCCAAAAACACAGCAGCCTTGAGCAGAACCCAAGGGCGTCAAAGGCTAAACAGATCCATGGAGAGCGGGAAGGGAAGCGAGTTGGAGCCAGGTAATGCAAATGGGGACAATGCTCAGGGAAAGGATGGGGACCAAAGATGAACCACAGCCATCACTACTCTGGGGGACTTTGGGGAGCCAGGAGAAAGCTGTGAGCATTGTCCTCCTTCCTCAATCTACCCAGCTCAGCTCATCCCAGGAAAGGGCAAACTGCGGTGGCTTTATCTCCTCCAACTAAAGCAATACCATCAAGGAAGGGGGAGAGCAGATAGATGTTGGGGGCAGAGCTCTGCCAAAGCAATTGCCCCTTGGGATGCACCCAGCATGGGGCCGGGCCCAGAAGCAAGCAGCACGGGGGTTTGCAGAGACACCCCAAAACTGCCCTCACCTCCCACCATTGCCTCGTGTAAAGGGGAAACCCCAGCACCCCGGAAAAGCTGAGGAGCACAGGGTGCTGCCAGGGGGAAAAGAGTGAGCAAGGGAAAGCCCGCAGGGCTGGAAGGTTCTGCGTGGTGGCCTTCCGCCTCAGCGTCACCCCTGTGTCAGCGAGGAACAAAACAAGCCCGGACCGGGAAGCTGCTGTCAGCCCGCGGCTCATGAATGGGCCTAAGAATAGATTTCCTGTTTACCAAACGAGAAATCGCTTCTGGGGCAGAGGGCACCTGCGTGCTATTTTTACCAGCTCCTACCTACCCCCCTCTCGGCCCCCCCGGCCACCCTTGGGGACCACTGCCCCGCTGCAGCATCCACGTGTGCTGTGGGAAAGGGGCTGCCAGGGAAGAGAGGTGGCCGAGGGATGGAGGGAGGGATGGGGCACCGGGGCAGGTTACTGCCACGGCCTCGGCATCGTGCTGTCCCCAAAGACGGCTGGCTGGGAGACAGCATCGCTCAGCTGCCCCGAGCATCATTGAAAATGGCTGGTGGGAGACCTAATTAATGGGTGGGGGTTGTGATTCCCCCACTCTGCTTTCCTAGGAAAAAAAAAAAAAAAGACATTTTTGCACCCAAGACTTGCAGCAAACGCCCTGATGGATTTTTCCCTTCCTGTGCGTTTTCGATCCCCTGGCTGCGTCACAGCGATGGTCAAGCGGAGCAGTTTGGCCTCTTGCGTCCCCACGCAGAAAGCGAAACCCTGTGGAGAAGTCATGTAGTTTCCTATTCTCAAGAATGAGGAAGGCTTGAAGGCCATTTACTGGAATCCCCCCACCGCAGCCCTCCCCACCACCTCTTCTTGTAAGCACTGACCAAAATACATTGTGAAACCCACGTGCCGCAGCGATGCTGGGGGCCGGGCCACCCCTCATTGAGAAAACCCAGCCCGCAGCAAAGGGGAACAAGCGCCGGTGCAGCCGCCGCTTTGCAGAGCCTTCGTTGTCCCATACTCATCCCAACCCCGGCTGGGTACCGCACCCCCATCCGCACTGCGGGAAAGGGGATGCAGAGAGGTTCGAGGGCATGGGGCGAGCGGAGAGGTGGCCGGCAGGGACACGGAGAAGTCGGGGGGGCATTGTGGTCTCCCCTGCGCCCCGCTGCAGGGCTCTGTGCGGTGCAGTCTCCCCCTGCTCCCCACGAAGGGGCTCAGCAGGTCCCGGGGCTGGTTCTTCCATGTGCTCCCCCAGGTGTGTGTGGGGGGGGAATTGGCACCATATGGGCCGTATAAAACCCCATGCCCCCAGTCTGCAGGGCTGCTCTGTGGGGTGGGGGCTCTTGGTTTACAGGGATAGGCTCTATAGTGGGTTTCTCTACAGGGTGCCCTCTATAGGACTGCTCTATCGGGCATATTCTCTTGCTTGCTAGTTGCAGGTCCCTATAGGGGTTGCACTCTGTGATGTGAGATGGGGTTTCCTCCTCTATAGGGGCTGGTCTCCAGGCGACTGCATCGCTGGGGCAGTAGCTCTTGCTCTATAACGCCTGGGGTTGGGTTGTATAGGAGCTGGGTTCCATAGGGGCCAGCCCTCCGCAGCGGGGGCTTTTGCTCTATAGTTATTGGGTTCTATAGGTGTCAGGCTCCACAGGTGTGTTTCCCTGCGCCTTGCCCTATAGGAGCTGGGACCCATAGGGGCTCTGCCCGACGATGCTGAGGATGCAGCCGTTCCAGCAGCATCGCCCTCGCCGCAGCGCCGCGGTGCTGGGGCTGCGCAGGCCAGAGCTGCAGCAGCAGCAGCAGCATGGCCTCTCCCCGCCGCGCAGCCTCCGCAGCCCATGGGGGTTTCCACCGCTCCCGCCGAGCGCTTTAAATAATAGATATGCTGAGGCCGAAGGCAGCCGTGGCGGAGCCCTGCCCTGGTGCATCCCTCCCTGCCATGCCCGGGGCTGCAGGGACACATGGGACCCCCAGCTCCCCCAAGGCTGGGGGCATCCCCCCCTGGGTGGGGATTTAAGGATGGGAGATGATGCTAAATGATGCAAAACATCTGTGATGCTCCCCCTGCCAAAAAAAAAACCCCACAGCCAGGATCACGCAACCTTAGGGCTGGGGTACCCCCATCCTGCTCTGCATCCCCCCCCAGCCCACCAGGGAGCAATGCAAAGCAGGAGGGGGACCCCAGGATCCACCCAGCTGCACCCCCCACTTTGCATTGTACTGGAAGGACCTCGCTGCTGGGGTGTCCCCAGGCTTGGGGGAGCTTTGAGGGGGGGGGGGTGCAGCTTCCACCTCCTTTTTGGGGGGCCCCGCAGGCTGCTGGCAAAGGGTGTTTCATGCAATTGAGAACCAGGTCGTGCATCTCAGCGTCTGGCGAGGCGGGAGGTGTTTCCCGGTGGCGCAGGAATTTGCTGTTTGCGCCTGTGTTGCAGGAGGCTGGGGGAAGGAAGGGGGGGGGGGTGTGTGCTGGCAGTTGTTATTATTTAATTTTATTTTCCTGCCTCCATCCAGGAATCTCTGCAATGTGCCGGCTGCTCCCTGGGAGGCTGGGGCGGCCGTGAGTCACTGCTGCCGCTGGAACGTGACTCAGTCCTGCTGCTCTCCCCGGCAGGACATGACCAGACTGCCAAAGCCAGGGAGAAGCCCCAGCACCATCGCCTGCCCGCGCCGGCGGGCGAGGACGCGCGAAATCCCTCCGGAGAGCTCAGCCCCCTGCTTCCCACAGGGATATCAGCCCATCGCCATGGGGCAGAGCTCAGGCTGGGGGGCAGAATGGGCTCTTTTATTTATTTCTATTTATTTTTTCTCCTTTTTTTTTTTTTCCCCAACCAGGAAAACCCTCTCCACCCACTCTGTCTCACCCATCCATGGGTTACAATTGGGCTGTGGGGACCTCCCCGTGGTTTTGCTGCCCCATCTTCCAGACCAGGCCCTATGGGAGAGCAGGGAAAGCTCCTGGCACTGCTCCTGCCCCAGTTCCCGTGCCTCAGTTTCCCCATCCGGTGGGGAGTGGAGATTTCCCCATCTAGGGAACAGGGTTACTTCAGGTTGTGCTTTGAGGTCGGTGAATAGCAGCTGCGGGGGGTTATTATTAATATTAATAGCCAGGTTCGGTCAGGGCTCAGGTGGCGGGGAGGGACGGGGGGGGACGTGAAGCAGCCCTGAGTCACGGGCAGGAGCAGGGGGTGGCCCAGCCCTGTGCTGAGCCCCAACGCGCTCGCTGCACCCCAGGGCTGCAGCAGCCAGGGGCTGAGGCTGCCCCGCTCATCTCACCCAGGACTGGATGATGCCGGGCACGAGCCCTCCTCATCCTCACACCGCTGCTGCATAGGGAAATCAGCTCCGGGGGTGGGAGAGCAGCGGAGGCGGCCACGGGGCAGAGCTGAGCACTGGGAAGCTTGTCACACCTCAGGCCACGCGGTGCCTCGGCGGCCGCAGCTGCCTCTGTCAGCTGTGATTGAAAGCCAAGCCGGGCTGGCAGGCCTTCTCTGTGATCTTGTTAATTAAGAAATACATTTAATTAGCAGCACCCCAGCTGTGACTCAGCTAATCATCATGATCGAAACAAGAGCTGGACTCCAGCACCGGAGCACGGCAGCGCCAAACCCCTCCTCGGTAGCCACGAGCCCCCAGCTCTGCCGTGGGACCCCATCGCCTGCCAGGCACAGCCCGATGCCCCTCTGGGGTTTTGGGGTGAGTTTCCCCCCGGGCTGGAGGCAGGTTGGGGCTGAGACCGTCCCCATGCAGCACCTCACGCACGCAGGGTGTCATCCCCACCCGGGGCAATTACCCATTGCCACACTGCGAATAATCATATTAATAACCCATTTAGCGTGCTATAAATAGCCTTGATAATAACAGCCTAGGCTTTCCAGGAATAGATCATCAAAAATGCAGGGAAAGCCATTCCCACCCTGGCCCAGGTTGCAGATGGGGAAACTGAGGCACGGCTGCTTTCAGGCACGACTCTCGCCCGCTGCACCGAACCGTCTGCCAGGCAGCTGTGGAATTTGCTCCCGAATAAACCGTCATGTAAATGAGCCCTTATGTATATTTATAGGCACCGTCCTGCCAGCTGGAATCTAATAGGGGAGAAAATAAACTGGGAAACTGCCTGGAACAGGAGGGCGGCGCTTCACACCTCGGCCCCATGCCCCGCCGGCGCTGCCAGGGACGGGTGTCTGTCCCTGGTCCCCGGGGTGTCTGTCCCTGGTCTCGGGTGCCCAGCCCTGATCCTGGATCCCCCAGCCCTGGTGCTGGGTACCCAGCCCTGCACCCCAGGGTCCCCAGCTCTGGTCGTGGGTGCCCAGATCCCCAGCTGCCCGGATCCTGGGGTGCCCGGGAAGCCAACACCAGGTGCTCTGCAGCTCCCGCAGGCTGCAATTGGCCTCGGGGTGTGGAAAATTTGGGGGGGTTGCCAGCAGTGGGTGTAGCTGCAACACATTTGGCATCCCTGTGCACAGAGCTGGGGGGGGGACGCCTGGCACAAGGGGTCCCTCCCTGCCCAGCAGGGCCTGGGTGGCACCGCGGTCCCCAGAGCTCATGATGGGTGCTCCTTCCTCGCTGTGCCGGTGATGCACACACGCGCGCGCGTATGTGTGTGCATGCACGTGTGCGCATGCGTGTGCACGGGGGTGCGCGTGTGTGGCAGCACCACGCGGACGTCGCAGGGTGCAGAGCACCCACCCGGCACGCAGCCGGTGCAAGGGTGGCCACGGCAGCGGGGTGGGCGGCAGCACCCATGGCGGGGAAGCAAAGCCGCACACCCGGGGGTGCCCTCGCCCGGATTTCCCGCAGCCTCCGCAGCGGCACTGGGAGGGGGAGCGGGCAGCAGCCGGCGGGAGCGAGGCCGATTAGAAATGCAGACAGCGCTGCTCGCCTAATGTCTTCCCGTCTCGAGAAGACAGCAGCAGCCCCTCCGCCGCCAGCCTCCCCTCGACACCCCGCGCCTCGGTGGGTGCTCCGTGCCAGGGTGCAGCCCTTCTGCCTGTGTCCGGCTTTTCGGAGCGGGGAGGGCAGCGGGTGGCACGGGGACGCGGTCCCTCGGGTCCCAGCAGGCCATTAAGGGATGCAATGGTGCCAAGGGCAGGAGTGACCCTGCAGCCATCCGAGGCGGGGGGGGGGATTCCTCCCCGAAAAGGGAGGGCAGCGAGGCCGGGGTCGGGGGTTTGGAGCAGGGATGCTGGCAGGGCTTCGTGCTGCAGCACCTCTCCCGCCCTCCCTCCCTCCTGCCGCTCCCCAGCGCTCACCGCCGTGATTCCCTGCAGCGGGCTAAAAATATCCCCAGGAGCTGCCGCCGCACACCGGCACTTGGAGGTGGTTATAAATAACCCGGGGGGGGCGGCTCACGCCGGCCCCGCGTCGCTCCGGCCCTTCCCCGCTGCTGCAGGAGGAGGTCAGAGCCCCCGTCCTCGCCGTGCCGCTGGAGGGGTGGATGGACAGATGGAGGCGTGCGGGGAAATGGGGACGGAGCAGCCTCTGCCCCTTGGCCATGTGGGGAAACTGAGGCACAAGTGGGGCTCTGCTGGGGTGGGCGAGGGGAGGTTATGGGCCCGTTTGCCCACGATGCCAGGGGAGAGGGGATCAGCCCTGTGCTGATGGCAGTTCTGGGGGGCGGACACAAACTCCTGTGCTCGTGTCACTCTGAGTCACATCCGTCTGCCTCAGATACATCCCTCTGCATCAGACCCGTCCCTTTGCAGCAGCTCCATCCCCCTGCAGCAGAACCAGCCTCCCGCATCCGATCCATCCCTCTGCGCTGGATCCATCCCTTCGCACCAACTCCATCCTTCTGCCTTGGATCCGTCCCCCTCTATCGGATCCTGTCCCAGACCAGGACTGCCTCTCTCTCTCTCCACACCACCTTCCTCAGGGTGGGGGACGAGCTCTGGGGACCAGCTTGGGCGATCTGCCCCCTTCCCTCAGCCCTCTCCATCCCGTGGAGCCCCACTCCTGCCTCTGATCCGTGCACCGAGCTGGGGCAGTTCTCATGCCCACGCACTTCGGGCAGCTCCGCATCGTGGCCAGCTTCCTCCAAGGCCATGGGGAATGGAGTGTGGGGCGGGGGGGTCCCATGCAGGAGGGGGGTCCCAGTTTGGTCCCATCACCCTGTTGGAGCCGAGCATCCCAGAGGAGCCCCCTCCCACCATCCCTCCCTTCATGCTCCCGTTCTCGCTGTGTCCCAGCCCACCCCAGCGGAGCTGCCAAAGCACAGGGCAAACGGGGACAAGCCGGGAGAGAGAGTGATTTTTGCGAGCGTTTATTTTCCTCCATCAAAATCCACCAGCCGGAGAAAGCAGCGGCGGCGGGGGGGGGGGAGACGGGGAAACCCATCGGATTTCACGGGGGATGCTGCCGCCCCCCGCGCCGGCGCTGTATTTATTTCCCCCCGCTTCCCTGCACCACATTTCATGTCAGCCCCGTAACGAAGCTGGGTAATAAATATCAGCGTGCTGGTAAGCGGTGAATCACCGCCCGCTCCCAGCGCTGCTGAAACGCCGCCGTGGCACACGGAGTTTCTGTCCCCAGCCCTGGTTCCCCGCCAGCCTGCCGGGTCCCCGGGCACCCAAGCCCCCACCGTCCCCAGCTCCACGCCGCAGCCAGGCCACCGGGCAGTTTCGGCCACGGCGCAAACATGTTTGGCCGCATTCCCCTGGCTCCCTCTCCCGCCCCGGGCCGGTGCTGGGAATCAGCTCCAAAAAACATGTTTTGTGGGAAGGCACCCGCTAGGTAGTAACGTTTCGCCAGCTGATGGGAGGCTGCGGGAGACCCAGGGATGCTCCTGCCCCCCCCGAATGCTGGGGATGGCCCCGTGCTGGACCCCACAGTCCCTCCGTCCCTGCGTTGTCCCCAGTGTGCCTAACTGGTTCCAGTGAGTTCATTTGGCCCAGGGGCAGATGTCCCATTTTCCAGCCCTATGTCCCCCCTTAAGCACCCCTGACGCCCACCAGCCCTGGGTCCTGCCACCTCCCTGCTGCTTGCACCCATCCTGCACCCTTCGGCCTCGGCCAGCCGGTCCCTGTGGGGTGGAGGGGGACCCCGACCCAGCTGTGGTTTCCCTCCCCGCCGGGTCAGCGCGTCCTCAGTTGAAGAGCCAAAGCGACACATCTATAAAGTGCAACCGCTGGCAGGATGCCCTGGGTTCGGGGAGCACCTCCCACCGGCACCCCAGCACTAAACCCCCCTCCAAATCAGCTCCCCAGGGACCCCAAACCCACCCCGGATCTCAAACCCAGCCTGGACCCCACTGCTGCAATGGGGCCAGCACATCTGGGAGGCACATCTGGGGCCGTGCGTCCCCCCTGGCTCGGTGTCACCCTTGGTGGCGAGTGACACAGCCCATCCCAAGTGCCACCGAAGTCGCGTGGTCCCCAGGAGCTGGAGTTCAAAGTCCCCCCGAGCAGCTGATCCCCTCCACAAGTTACAGAAGGTCCTTGGACCTCGTGAGCAGCTGGTGTGAAGCTGTAATTACCTTAATTAGCTCTGGGATTGCATTCCCTCCCCGTGCTAATTTCGTTTCTACAGTAACCAGCCCGAGAGGTGTGCGTGTGCTCCAAGCAAGATGGAGACAGGAGCCCCGGCAGCCAAACCAGGCACCCCAAAACCACCCCGAAACCAGGGGCCACCCCCAAATCCCCACATCCCAGCGGCTCAGCCAGCCCTGCTTTTCCCGTGCAGAGGTTCAAGAGGGTCCTTGGTGCTTTCCACCATCCCAACGCGGTCATTTGCTGCCAGGAGCTTCCATCCGGCTCCGGGGAAGGGACTGGTCGCGGGGAGCGGGACCGGAGGCTGACGGTGCCCAAATGCACCGGTGGATTTAGGAGTGGGCAGAGCCTGGGCTCGTTCCTCGCTGCTGGTATTTGCTGTAACCCAATATCCCCCTGATGTAAGAGCCATTTGGGAGGAAACCATAAAAGCTTCAGGAAATGGGTATTAATTCACATCGCGGCAATAAAAGGGAAGAAGGGCTCCTGGGCAGCGCGGCCACCTCGGGGGAGCGAAGGCAAGTGGGGCTGAGGAGCGCATCCTCCACCAGCCAGCAGCCGGGCAATCTTGGAGCAGACCACCCCCATAACTGGGCATTAAATCCCCCTTGAGTGGTTTTGGATGGAAAGGAGGGGGGCTGCAAGGTGCAAGTATGGAGGTCTTGCCCTGGTGAAGCATTGCCAGCCGCTCAACTCAAGCATTTGTTTGGAGCTGGAGCACGGCTTAGGGCGACTTTCTCACCCTGGAAATTTGGAGGGGGTCCAGCTCTTCCCCTGCAAACGCCAAACCCTCCTCTGACAGCATCCCTCCCTGATCCCAACCGGCCTTGGCATGGAGAGGGCAAGCTCCCAGCACAGGCAGAGGCCGGGGCTGCTCCTGACCCATAGACCGAGCAAGGGAGAGTGAGGATGGGGGAACCCCACGCTCCCACCCTGGGCAAAGGCAAGGACCGGGTGATCCCGCTGCTGTGCTGGTCCAGTCCTGGCACCGCAGCCGTCACTGCGGTGGGCATCATCCTGCAATAAAAAAGGTCTCTGGGCTTGACAGGATCCATCCTGCTGCTTGTGGAGGGAGCAGAGCAATGCTTCGGGGAGCCCCGGAGCGGGGATGCATGTGGGGTGCCCTCCTCTGTGCCGCACCAGGAGCCCTGAGCTCACCGCATGTGTGGGGCTAGAAATAGTGCTGGAAAGCAGGTTGCAATGCTCCCATTGCTCCGCGGAGGTTCCGGCAGCCCAAAAAGCCAGCAGAACCCGGGGAAGGGGTCCAGGAGGGTGTGGAGCAGGGACCACGCTCCTGCCCCTTGTTTCAGGCATCCGAGAGCAGCGTTTCCCGGGACGGATTTCTCCCCGGCGGCGGGCAGCAGCAGCAGGACGGGTGGCGGAGGCGAATTTCGCTGAGTGGTTGTTTTTTAAAAATAACTCTGCCTTTGTCAGCAGGTCAGGGTTGCTCCAGATTGAATAATCACAGCCGCCCAGCCCTCCCCTGCTCCCGGGCGCTCGCTGGCAGCCCCAGCCCGGGATGCATCAGGCGGATGCTGGACCACGGCCCCTTTCCCAGCATCGCTGTCCCCAGGGGTCGAACGTCTCATGGGGGACACGATGCTCTGCATTCCCCACCCTGCTTCCCCCAAAACCCAGCCCAAGAGCTGCTGCTAGTGGTGACGCCCCAAGCTCGCATCCCCAGGGCTGGGGGGGTAACGGGGGGAGGAATCGGGGCACACGAGGATGGAGCCGTCGGGCGTTTGCCGAAACGGCTGACTCACGCAGTAATTACGCCTTAAATGTGAGCACGTTTGTGCAGGGATGAAAGATGCTCACATGAGCAGAGGCAGGGAGCTCGCCCGCTCTCCCCCCGCCGAAGGCTCTGCCCCAGCCACCGCCACGGCAGGGAGGGAGCAGATCCAGCCGGCTTTCATCGGGAGCAGGGAAAATGCCCCAGCTTTGGGGCAGCAGCTGAAGGACGGACAGGAGGGAGCATGGGGGTGATGGGGGGAAACCTGGGGCAGAATGGACAAGTGGCAGGGGAAGGAAGGTAAAACCCTGCGGAGCAAACCGTGATGGCAAAGAGCGGTGAATCCAGCGATGCTCAGACCGGGCACGGCACGGCACAGGGACACCTGCGCAGCACAGTTCAAGGGCCGGGCTTGCTTCCAGGCAGGCGATGTTTGGAAAGAGATGAAGCAATTCGGCAGCACTGGCCTCACTGGGCACCTATGGCATCGGGAGGGGAATAAAGCACAGGGGAAGGAAAAGCTCGAGCACAAATGGCAGCAAGCACGGACTAGGGCTGGCTCCAGGTGGTCGAAAACGATTCCTTAAATTCTTGCAGCTGGAGAAATACTGCCTGATGTGGGGAAAATGGAGATGGTCTCTGTCTCAGTGGCCAAAGGAGGGGTTTAGGGCAGGAAAGCAGCTCTGTGGGTTTGTCCTGGCTGCTGTGGGGACTGGGGACACTGTGCTACCCAGGGCTATGCCGCATCCAAAGGATGCTAAGGAAAACAGGGAGGAATGGAAACCTCCCAGCTTCTCCCAGGCAGGATGGGGACAAGGCCACCTGCAGAGGCCAGACTGCCTTTGGCCACCCAAGGGCTCCCCAGAGAGCCCCTGTCCCCATGCCAGTCTCTCCTTGGGGCAGCTTGGGAGCAAACGCTGGTGTTACACAGAGAAACCCCAGTCCAGGAAGGGAGCAGGTACAGTGCAAAAACCGCAGGTGCATTATTGCTCCCTACAAAGACCCGCAGGCCACGGCGGGTGGGGAGACGCCTGCTTGGCTGGGACTCCATCAGCGGGACACGGGAGGGTGGAAAACAGGAGATGCTGAAAAGGGGTTCAGATTTGCCAGGAGCTGCTGTTCAGGCTGCCCCGGGCCATTTTCCCCCAATAGCAGAGCGGTGGCATGCTCAGCATCCTCACGCAGACATCCTCACACACCCTTCACGCAGCCGGCGGGGACGCGAGGTCTCCCCGTCGCGACGCTGTCGCCGGAGCGAATGCCAACGGCGAGGCCAGATCTCGCAGAGAAATCCTCAGCCTTGTTCAGGTCTGATTTACACCCTGGAGACGCTGCCGCGCTCAGTAAAGCCGCCGCTGATTGATAGCAGCACAACAGCATCCCACCCCGCGCCATCTGCATCCTCCCCCGGCACCCGGGGACAGCCCCGCGCCACCAGCCCTCCCACAGCCCCATCTGCCCACCGTGGCATCGCCCCACGGAGCTGTCCCCACCCTGCCACCCCCACCAGAACGTGGGGATGATGCTCCTCAGCACCCTTGGCTGCCTCCATCCCCATCGGACCACGGTGGGACCGCACGTCCCGATACAATCCCTGCTTGGGGGAAGCATCACCAGAGTCCACCAGCCCCCTCGCCGCGGTGCCCAGTGGGTGTACTGGCTCTGCCGGAGGCTGATCCAGCGATGAAGCAACGGGAACCTTTCCACATCCCCATCGCACATCTGCAGTCGCTCCCTCCCTCATTGCAAAATGCCTCCCTGCGCCCTTCCCGTTAAAATCAAACCCTTCGGCACATTTGGATTCAGGGTGAACACCAGGGATGGGGCAAGGGGGAGCAGTTGGTGTCCCATCCCTCCTCCTCCTCACCCCCCTGTGCCATTTCAGAGGTGAGAAAGGAAATCACCGCCTTGGTTTTCCTCCTTTTTTTTTTTTTTTTTTTTAAATAATAAAGGCAGGGAGCAATTTGGGATTGTGCTGCTCGCAGAGGGGCTGGCGGCGCGCCGGCGCTCTCCGGGCTGGCGGGGAAAAACGGGGAGGGGGGGGATATAAAAGGTTTCATGCGGTGAGCCGGGCACTCAGGGAAGAGGCTGAAAGGGGGCGGTGAGTGCTTTGTATTTCATGCTTGAAGGCACTGAGGCTTTTACCAGCCTTCCCGCAATGATTTAAGACCAGCTCTGCAGTTCAGGAGGGGATCAGAGCCGCGGCTGGCAGCTCGGTGGGACCCCCCAGGTTTGCCTGGGGTGAAGCCTGATTCTGGCTTGGAAATGTCCTGTACGGGCAGGTACCAACCATGGGTGGTTGTGGGGCAGCTACAGAGTCAATGGGAGCATCTCTGGGGCACGAGCCTGGTTTAAACATCTGCCCTGGGATGTGCCTTACGGGAGCGGTGATGAGCCCTGGTCCTTGCTGTCCCCTCTCTCCTGCTCCTGCTCAGCATCTTGTCTGCAGCAAGAGGGGTCTCATCCATCTCTGTCCACGGAGCTCATCCCTTCTCAGAGGGTTATTTACTGTCAGCGAGTGTGTTAATCCTATAGAGGAGGGTGGACATGGGTTGTGGGGTCCTCTCTCATCCCCAGGTCCTCCCAAGGTGAGACCCCAAGAGGCAAACCCCCCCAAACGTAGGTTATTCCCTCCCGAGGGGGCTGTGCAAATGGGCATGGGGGAGTTGCAGCCAGCACAGGGATCTGGTGGGGACCAGCTGCATCCCCCAGACCCATTTGTTCTGGAGCACGGGGTGCAGCCCACATTTTGGGGAGCGTGTGGGGCTCAATCTCATGCTTCAGCCACAGCAGCAACACATTTGGGACTGAGGTTTTTGCTGCCTTTGCTGGCACAGCCCAGCAGTGGGGCCTTCGTCAAGTTAGTCCATGCCCTGGGACCTGGCCCCTTGGGCCCCCCAAGTGCAGCCCAAGGCGAGGACATCTCCTCCAGGCTCCCTGCTCCCCACCCTCCATCCCAGCCACATCCATCCCAGCTGCGGATCTCACAGCCCTGCCCCATCCCATCTCCCCAGCTGGCCTGGATCCGGCCCAATCCCCCTCACCCCACCCACACAGGGCTATATAAGCCCTGAGCAGCCCTAGCTGATATTCCCTGTTTTAGGCTTTGCTTTTTTTCTTTCTGATTCTGCTTTAAACCCAGGCCTGTTGGCTGCTCATCTCCTGCATCAAGGCTCTTCTTCTTCATCATGGGCAAGATGTAGGTGGGGAAAAGGACTGGAAGGATTAGGGATGCTGCAGGGTAGGGTCAGATCACAGCAAGTAAATGGTGTGAGTGGTAACAGAGGCTTTTGCCCTGGCAAGGTGTGTGGCCGTGTGCTTTAAGGGGGACGAGAGCAGAAAAGCTCATGAGGAGGCTGCAGGTTTGTCTGCAGCTTGAGGGGGGGGAACTGGAAAGGAGAAGTGAGGGTGTGAGTAACGGTCATGCAGGACCTGAGGTCTGCTGAGGAAAGGGCAGGGGGGAAGCGTGAGTTCCGAATCCAGGTTTGGGGGGGTGAGAGCGGCCAAGGATGGGGCTGCGGCAGGGATGCGGGTGGGAGCGTTAGCCTGAGCGTGTGGGGGAACCATCAAGGGAGCACTTCAGTTTGGGGTGCACCGCGATGGGGAATGGAAACAGCTTAGTGTCATGGCGAAAAGAGCCCCTTGGGACACCCCCAGCGCTGCTGGTTCCTCCTGGCAGCCTGGAAAAGGGGCGCGGGGGGGGCTTCAGGCTGCCCTAGTTCTGGGGCAGGCGTGCAGCCGTGCCTGGGGTGACACCGGCCGAGGAAGGAGTCCTGTTTGCCGCAGCCGTGCCAAGGGCTTTACTGCAGAACCCCTAGGGGAATTAAATGTCAGGTTGCTCCAGGCCAGCAGCACAGCGGGTGGGAGAGCCCTGGGTGGTTTGGCAGGGTGGGGACCCTCACTGGGGGGGAAGGGGACCTTGTCAGGGGACGGGCAGAGCTGATAACCCCCCCCCCGCCCCGGGCTGCCCTTCTCGAGCAGAGGGAGCTGCAGATAAAAGTGCTGTGGGCAGAGTGGGGCTCAGCTCCAGGCCTGGCTTGGGCTGATACCAGCCCCAAAGGGTGACCTCTCCCTTGGGCTCGGCTCAGCACAGTGGACCGGCCACCTCCCCCACTTCACCCCAAATTCCACCACCCCACACCCCCCCCCGGATAAGCAGCTTGCATCGCTCTGATTGACCCAGGTGACACCCCAGGCATGCAATTCCCCTGCTCTTAGTCAGGTTTGGCCACGCTTGGGGGGGGAAAAATTCTTGCTTATTCTAAAACAGACCCGCAGCAATGCCCAGATCTGTTTGCAAACCCCTGCGAAAGCCTCTGGCATCGCAGGTCGAGCCGGCGAGGCCGGGAGGAGCTGGAGGGGGAGAAGCAGCTGCTTTGGGGATTATTAATGAGCAGCGAGTGATGGGAAAGGCGAGGATCAATTGAAACAAAGGAGTTCAATGGTAAAAAGAAACGTTTGCGGAGTAATGGGAGTCCATTTCTCCAGCCGACTGTCGGAAACGCATCCTGTTAAACATCCATCAATTATCCCAGCTTGCAAATGCATTAAAGTAATGAGGAATTATCCATCAAATACACTTAAAGCCAGTGCCCCCCTCTGCCAGCCGCCCTGTAAAGAGCCACTTCAGGAAGGGAAAATGGTCTGAAGGTGGTTGGAAACTCAGGGGGGGCAGCGAGGAGGCCCCAGGGCTGCATCCCCCGGAGCCTGGTCCAGCCAGGACCATGCTTTCCCAGCTCCAGGGTCAGCTCCTGGGCTTGGCTGCCTCCTTTGGTACCTGCGTCTCCTTCAGAGAGCTGCGGTGACACCGGCTGTGCCCCCCATGGGTAGCCCAGGTACATGCTCCGTGCCTCAGTTTCCCCATCCCTTCTGCAGCACTGCCTGGGGCCACCTATGGGCGCTGCTCGTGTCTGTGCCCGTGTCCCCCGTCACCTCTCTTCCCAGGAACAGAAGTAGCGGTGAGCATGGTGTGCAGTCTGGTAGATAAATTCTCCGAAGCCCATCCTCTGCCACCTCCTCCCCCTGCATCGCCCACGCTCCTTGCACCCAGGATGACCCTGTGCTGGCAGAAGCGGGGGGCATGGTGGGGGGGAAAGGGCCTTGCAGCCCCTTAGGATGCCGATCCCTGGGCTAAGCTGGATGCACCAAGCAAAAAATAAAAACATCTGGCAGGCAGGATCCTGCTCTACCATCAGTGGGAAGGAGGTCCTGGAGCCTCCGTCGCCCCGATGGGGTGTGAGGGGCTGCGGGTCCGGTCCCCACGTGTGGCAAAATGAGCCCGTCCCTACGGGTGGATTTGGGAAGCGGCTGGAGAACTGCCATCGGACAGCAGGATCTGAGCAAACGGGAAAATGAGGGATGTGTCCCGGCACAGGAGGCTGGAGGGTCTGGGGTTGGTGGTCCCGGGTAATTTAAAGGGGTTGACCCCTTCGGTGCTGGATTCGGGGCCAGTCCAGGAGTTTTCCAACCTGGGTGATGCAACCTTGTGGCGAGACCTTGGCCAAGGTTTTGGTGCCGTGATGTGAGGGGACACGTCCTCCTCCCGAGGGATGGGGCTGGTTTTATCAGGGCGTTCCCCCAGCAGCAGGATTTGGGGAGCCGGGGCTGCTTCATGGTGCTTTGGTGTGGATTCTCTGATGTCTGATGCTGTGGTTGTGGGCAGGCTCCTGCCTCTCCCTTCATGTGGGGGGAGGATTGAAGAGCAAAAGTCGGAGTTTCTCCTGTCTGTACACCTGCCCGGTTGTTCTCAGCTCTGCAGGCACCACTCGGTTTGGGGTTGGAAGTGGCCAGCAGGTTCAGAAGTCCCTGGGAGGAGGCAGGCGGACAACCAGCACAGTCACAGCCTGCGTTTCCATAAGGAATGAGGAGAAAAGCCAGCTCCTGGGTTTGCCTTTCCCAGGGCTGCTATGTCCACCTCCCAAACCCCTCTGGCAGCCCCGTCCGGGCTCACCAGTACCAGCCTGGGCTGGGTACCAGAACATCCCTCCATCTGTGGCTCCGTGGCAAGCTGAGCCTTCCTGGGAGAGTGCTCGGTCTGATAACAGTAACTGCCATTAGGTGTCACAAGAGCATCAGGTCTTTGCTCTTCCTGGGAAGACGAGCAGTGGCGTGGGACAGGAGGGATGGGATGATGAAGTGGCCCTTGGGGTGGCACCTCGGAGCCGGAGATGCCCCAGGCGAGGGAGATGAGCTCTGGCTGCTGGGAGGGGACAGCATGTCCCTCCTGATGCCACTGTCACCCCTGGAGGTCACCGTCCTTCTGCACCCAGCTGCTGCCCAGCTCTCCCCTTCCCCATCGCCTCCTGGGTCTCCTGCCCTGGCGCTGGGGACAGGCAGGAGGTGGCAACGGGTTCCTGCTGTCCCACGCTTGGCCCTTCAATAACCTGGTGCGTTTTATTGTACGAAAGCAAAAGCAGCAGCTGCTCTCGAGGAAGCGGCCGGCGCTGGTGCCTTGCTCAGCAGCACAGCTCCTCCCTGCAGCCGTTCCCACCTGCAGCCAGTGTCCTCCCAGCATCCTCCCAGTGCCCAGGAGAAGCCCAGGGCTCAGACATCTGCAAAAACATAGCACGTTCCTGCCCGTTCAGGATGTATTGAGCCGTGGAGGCTGCAAGGGCACAGCCGGGCTGGCTCTGGGTGCTCACCTATGGAGGGATGTTTTGGGGTTTGTCTCCTCCTGAGATTCCCACTCCATGCTCGCGCCTGGTCCCATGCCATCCCCCACTGCCCCACACCAGGGGCAGGTGCCGCGCTCAGATAATCTTCCAGAAATTTGCAATTCTTCCCCCAAAAGCCATTTCCCTCTTTAATTTTGCAACACGACCTGAAACAAAGCAGCGTCCAGGACTCAGCACATCGTAAGGCGCTGCTGGGAAAAACCTTTCTCTCCTCTCCAACGCAGGGCACGAAGCTGCAGTGAGCTGATAAAGCTGAAAACACCGGCTTCCCTGGGGGAAGGACGGGAGCGGGAGCCACCTCGGGGAGCATCTGTCCCCCTTCCCTCCCACCAGCCGGAGGGGACGGAGGTGGCCAAGTGGGAGAGCCCCGAGCACTGGGCTGGGATGGCTTCCTGGCCCCGGGTGACCTCCCAGCATCACGTCATCTCTCCCTGCTCGGAGAGGCTGAGTTCATGTCTGGCCTCCCCGGAGCTGGGGACTGTGCCTGGCCTGCCCGCCCCATCCTGTGCCCAGACGCCGGGGTGATGGTCACCTCCGCAGCGCCAGCATCTCGGCTGGGTTCACGCCCCGGGTGGGTACCGCATCTCCCCTGGGCACCCCTGTGGGATGTAACGGGGGTGTCCCGGGGTACTGCACACCCCCCGGCTCACCCCAAAACCCAAGGCGCGGGACTCGAAGCCTCGAGTTGCCGTCCCCCAGCACGCTGTGCCGCCGGCTGGGAGGCACGGCGAGGGGCTGGCGGCGTGGGGATGCTTTCCCCGTGACTCACAGCATTCCTCGCAGGTCAGCGACGGCCGGAGGACACCCCGACAGCCCTCGCTGCCCCTGGCCTCTGCCTGAACTCCGCTGGCAAAGCAAACTTCCCCCCGTGCCGGATGCCGGGGGTCCTCGGCCCCGCAGCTGCGTCGGGCAGGGGGGGAGGCAGCGGGTTCCCCCCGGGGTGGCCCTGGGCGAGGATGGGTGACAGCGAGCCCCCGTGGGTATTCATGCCAGCAAATCAGCCTCTCCGTGATCTGCGGGTTTCCTCCTCCTCTGCCAGTTCTGCAGAATCCCGAGGAGGAACTGGCTCCCACAAACACCCCTGCTGCTGCCCTGGCCCCGAGTGCTCCCCAAGCCTTGCCCTGCTCTGTGCCTCAGTTTCCCTGTGTTGGGGCAAGGGGAAGGCTGACCCCTCCAACGCCATGTGCTGAGGCGAGAGGGTCCCTGTTGCATCTCCCTAGCAGCTTTTTTGGGGAACATCCCATCCTGTTTGCTGCTCAGATTTCCCCCCCCCCAAAACATTTCCCTTCATCTTTTTAACTTGACCCCCTTTGAATCCACTCCTGGGGACCCTTGGGGTGCTCCCCCCAGCACAACCCTGCATCTTGCCCCATCCTACCACCCCCAGCCATCCCATCCCATTGCCATCCAGGTTACATGACACGAGCGGGTCAGTTCTCTTCACTGCTTACGGGCACCTCTTCCCAGCCGGGACGGTGCAGGATGAGTGCAGAGGAGCAGAGCCGATGGCAGCGAAGCGGCCGGGCAGCACGTGAACACCCATCGTGGCCGTGGCTCGCCGGCTGCCCCAGCGCTCAGCACACAGGAATGCTGTGAGTTTGCAAAGTGGTTTCAGCGAGACGTTATCTAATGGAGGAGGAGGAGGAGGGCGGATTAAGCCAAACCCACAGCACCGGCTTTCAATTAAACCAGGCGAATTTACGGCTTCTCCTGACACAGTAAACACACGCTCCGAGTGGCCGACGGGGTCCCGACCCGGCATTTCCCCTCCGTGCCCTGGCAGGCGAAGGGAGCAGCATCCCACGGGTGCTCTTCCCATGGCAGAGAAACCTGCTGGGCTTTGCATTATTTACCACCACTCAAAGTGCAGGGAAATGTGGGTGATGCTGCGGTGGGCACTGCATCCCGGAGCCATCCCACCTCGGGGACCTGGGCTGCGGGGATGGGGAAGGGGTGGGGGGAGAGATGGAGACCTGGGAGAAGAAACACCCCAGCAGCATCCACAGGAGAGATGCAGACAGCCCCCGCGGTTCGGGTAACGCAGCAGCACCCTGGGATGGAGGGTGCTGTGGGCCGACGGGTGGGTGATGCTGGGTGCAGGCAGCCCTGGTGCCACGCTCTGCCTTCCCTGGCTGCCCGATGGCATCCCTCCGGCAGCTCCCCTCCATGTCCCTGCATCAGTCCTGCACATCCCGGTGCTTCAGTTTCCCCCTTGGAGCGGGGAAGGGTGCAGGCTTTCTGGGTGTGGTAGGAGAAGGGCGAGCCGGGCAAGCCGGATGAGCCAAGAGAGGATCTCGCAACCGGGGCCGGGAGCATCCTGCTGGCGCTGCAGACCAGGGCTGGGTGCGAGGTGCACCCGTGCGTGTGCCAGGGCACGCCTGGCATCCGCTGCCAGCAGCCTGGCCCTGCCCGGCCACCTTTTCCACCCAAGATGGGGGAGACAGCAGCAGCCCCCCTCCCCTTGCCCTACAGCAAAGGGGTCCGGCAGCGCCAGGACGGTGGGTACATCCTGCCACCCCGATCCCAGCACTTCTGGGCACTCAAGGCTCCCCGAGCCCCTTTGGCCACAGCAGAGGAGACCTGGGCATCATGCTGATCCCTGGCTATGGGAGATGAGGCCGTGGTACCCAGGTCGGTGGCACGGGGAGCAGCGCAGCATCCCAGCCCTGCCGTGCCGCAGCAGCACCCGCACCCCGGATGCAGGCACCTGGCCAGGACGGTGACAGAGGAGCCCGGCAAGGCTGCTGAGGTGACGTCGCGGCACCGCTGCTGACGTCCGATGGAGGGAAAAGCCCTCCCTAGAGCAAATAAGCATCCGGGCTGTGCAAACCCGGCTCGGCGGGTGTCTCCGGGCAGGTATCTGGGTCCCATCTGGCCGCTGTTTACCTGCCCACTGGAATCCACCCTGCAAACTTCCTCCTCTCATGGCCCAGATAAGGCAAAGGAGCCACACTCGGCTCTGCACCAGCCTTGCAGGGAGGACCCCAGCACCCCGGCCTCGCCGCTGACCCAGAGCTGGGTGTCCTGGGGAGATGGTGGTCCCTTGGGGATGCCTTGGTCCCTGCACAGGGCAGTGCTGCGGGCAATAGAGTGGATCCCAACAGGGTTTTGGGGGATGCAAGCATCCAGCACCCAGCCCCTGCTGGGTCCCCGAGCCCAGGGCCAAACCCTGTTAACGCCAGCCCAGCACTGAGCACCCCAGGAGCTGCAAACTTCCAGGGAGCAGGCAGGGCTGCTGGGTCCCCTTCCAGGAGGGTTCGAGCAGGTCGTGGCATCCCCATCGCTGCCTCAGTTTACCCCTTAGCCGAGTTCGCCTGCCCCGCACATCCCTCCCTGACCCGCGGCGCTGGCTTCGGTGGCATGCAGGGACCTGCCGCCACGCAGGGAGGGGACCACGCCAGGTACGTGCCCGGCCATTACGCTGCCTGACTCAGGCAGGACCCTGCCTGCCGTTTCCCCTGCCGGCGGCTTCAGAGGCAGCTGGGACTGCTCATCCCCTCAGTGCAAACGGGAGCCACCGGCTGCACTGCTCCAGGCACGCAGGGGACCAGAAAGTCCTTAACCCACTCCCATTCCATCCTGCAACTTGCACTGAGGTCCTACATCCACCCCAAGGGACAAGGGCACTCGCAGGTGACTAGCCACAAGCACAGCCCCATGGTTCAGCCCCTGGGACCCACCAGTTCTTTCTTGGGTGCTGCCACAGAGAAGAAGGAACCCCGCTTCTCCTCGTTCCAAGTTTTCCAAAAGGGTGTCTCCAGCACAGCCCTTGCTACTCAGGTGGCTGGATGAGGGGGAAATGAGGCTGAGACCTGACACGCTTCATTACACCTTGCAGTGAAACACATCCATGCTCTCACTCTTCTTGCAAGCACCTGGGGTTTGCAGCGCTCGGGGCTGTGTTTCCACCTCTGCGGAGGGGGGAAACTGAGGCAGGGCAAGCAGGTGCCCACGGGGCGATGCAAGCCAGGCGGGAAGGACAGCGGCAGAGCAGGGAGCAAACCCGGCCCCGCGCTTGCCAGCGTGTGTTGTGAAAGCAGCTGGTTATCAGAGCACCAGCATCACGCTCAGAGCGAGCGGCTTCCAGGAAAGGAAGGAAGTGTGGGGTCACCCAGCCTCACCGCCGCCCTTTTCCAGCAAACAGCCCAGGCGTGCTGATAATGGGGGCCTTGCCACCAGCCGTGCAGGAATTTGGGGCCGCCAGCTGCACGCGCCACCCGAAACGCAAGATTTCCCCCCGTTTCCTCTCCCATGAAAGCCAGCTGTGGTGCTGGGGCAGCAGCGGCCGGTGCCGATGCCAATGCCGCCCAGCTCTTGTGTGGGATGCAGAGCGGCATCACCCATCGGCCATGACCCAGTTCCACCCCTGTGCCTCTTACTGGTGGGAGCTGGGAGTCACTGGGCTGGGTTTGCTCCTGGGCTGTGCCGGGGGAGTGGGAAGGTGCTCGAGGATGTGTTTCCCGCTGGTCTGCCCCAGCACGAGGTGGGTAACGCCGGTGCAAGGTCGAACCGGGACACAGCAGGGCAGGGGGGGTGCGATGGGGACCTGCTGCTCCCACACGCCTGGGTCCTCTCCCACCTTCTCCTGCCGGACACGGTCCCAAGAGGCTGGCAAAGCAGCGGGGCATTGGGCAGTCCCACCAAACTAACGGGGCCCCGGAGCAGCATCGGGGCAGGATGCAATTCCCTGCCACCATCCTGCCATGCAAAGTGGCCCAGGAGGGAGCAGGAGCCTGGAGCCTGCTCCACCCCGATACCAAGAATAATTAGATGATTATGCGATTTGGAAGCAAAGTGCAGATTAATCTCTGATCTCGTTAGTCCATGTTTTACCATCTGCTTTGTACAGGCAGGAGAAGCCTTCGCCCCATGGCGCAGCTAGGGAGAGGCAATGGAAATCCCCAGGGAGAGCTGGAGTCCCACGGGGCAGCAGGACCCGAGTGCATCAGGACATGGGTGCTTTAGGAAACGGGTTCATTGAGACCCAAGCACGTCAGGACAAGCGGATGCCACCCAAGGCACCAGCTGTCATCCACAGCCGCCCGCCCCAGCCCCGATTCCTGGAAGCCAGGTTGGATCCGGCTCGGCGGGGGGCAGGGCTGCGCTGGGACAACTCCTTTGGCCAACAAGGGCAGGCGATGGCGGCGACGGCCCCGCGCTCCCCGGGGGCTGCTGGGAGGGAGATGCTGGGGTTCAAACCACCGGGAGGTTTATTATGGTCCAGGTGGGATAAAGAGACGGAGGGATTCAACCAAGGACATGCAAGGGGTCCGTGGCAGAGGAGGAGATGGCCCCACCTCTCCTGGAATCCTTGGGGGGCTCCCGCTATCTCCTCCATTTGGGATTTTTTTGCCAAGCAGGCAAAGAGGGCGAGATCTGCCTTTTATTAATTTTGCTCTTGCCAAGAGACCTGCACCTGCCCCAACAACCCTGGTGCAGCATCAGGCCCAGCCTTTGCACCAGGGCTGCTCCGAACCTCTGCACCCAGCAAGGGGAGAGCCCAGTCTGCAGGCTGTCCTTGTGGGGACCGGGCTGGGTTTCTACCGGGATTTCTCCAGGCTGGGGGCAGCACCCTGGCCTGGCTCCCTCCAGCACCGAGAGTCCTCTCGGGGTGATGCTGGGCTAGCAACTGGTACCCAGGCACCTCCGGGTCCCCAGTGGGGCTGAGCCACAAGCACCTTCATGTCATGGGCATCACAGGGGACGGTGCTCCTTCACCCCCATCGCCCTGGAGTGGGGGGTCCCAGCATCCCACTGAGCCGTGCAAAGGGATGAAGACCAAACCTAATTGCCCATCGCCTATCCTGCGGGTCACCGCTGTGACCCATCCATCCCATCTCCGCACCGTCCATCCCACGTGGCGATTCAGCCTCCTTCAGCTCGGAAACAGCGTCCGGCCTCCCAGGAGCCTCCCAGTAGCCTCCCCTTTTCCAGCCGCAGACAAAACCTTCTCCCGCTCGCCCCACGCGCTCCCCGGCCGCGTGTCGGCTAAAGGCCCGGGAAAAGATGAAAGGGATTTCCCAGCTGACCTCCTCACCCCATACTATTTGCACCTCCTTTCCCGCACGCAGACAGACATTTTTCCCATGCTCAGGGGGTCAGCGCCCTCCCTGCACTCCCGGCCGGAGCAATGCCAGGAATGTACCTGGGAATAGGCAGGGCTTTGCAGGGCGGAGGGGGAAGAGGAGAGCTGGGCACCCTCCTGTCCCCCATCAGCCACCAAAATCATTTTTATAACCTTTAAAAGGTGCTTTTCTTGTGCGAATGCTCTGCAGAAAGAAACCCGTTCTGCCAGGGCAGGCTGGGACTGCCCCGGCTCCCTGAGCCTTGAATGTAGCTATATTTTGTGTCCTTTCCCCCAGGTGATGCCAACCAGCTTGCCAGCCCATGGTGCTGGTCACTGGGCCAGATCCTGAGTCCCCACGCACGGTCAGGGGTCTCACCTGGGTGCAGGGTCTCCCCCAGCACAGCCATCCGGTGCAGGTGCACCCGCTCATCCTCCTCTGAACAGCACTTTTGATCCCATCCACATCTACCCTGGCTTGCAAACCATTTTTTGCCCTTTAATCCTTTTTTTGGGGTAGAATATGCCTGTCTCCACCTTCCAGCCCTGCAGGGGCTCTGTGGCCCCCCCATGCCTCGGTTTCCCTGAGCTAAATCAGGGACAACAGCCCGTCCCTAGCACACACCCCCTGGAAGTGGAGCCTGGCTGCCCACAGCACGTGCCGGCATCTCTGCCATCCCAGGGCAAGCAGCTGGGTCGGATCCTGCAGCATCCCTTGGCCCAGCCTGGGGGCTGTACTTCCACCCTGCGACAGTCCCTTCCCAGCTGTCATATCAGAGATGGAGGATAATAGGGAATAACATAGGAGAAATGCGCTTCCCTCTCCTCCTCCCCACCTTGACCTTGCATCACCCAAAATAGCGATAAAGGGGAAATGAAAATGAAGTGTTTGGGGACAAAACCTGGGCCCCAGCCCAGGAGGTGGTGGGATGATGCCAGGCGATGCCCAGGACTGGGGGCTGTGTCACCTGGCAGGGTACAAACCCCATGCCCGGGCACAGCACAGAGCCCATGCCCCCTGCGCAGACCCCGGTGTCTCCAGCTGCCCCCTCCCCACTGCTGATGCCCCCTCTCCCTGCCCCTTTCCTGGGCACCCAGTGGGTGGCACAAGCCCTCTCGGAGGAGCGGATTTTCCTGCCTGTGCACAGAGCTGATCCGGCTGTTTGCAACTCAGGGGGACAGGAGGGATGGGAAAGCTCCTGGGGCCACGGGAGGACACGGCAGGGAAGCCAGGCCGGGCACCCCAGGCCACGCCACGGGTGTGGGGGACCGGCTGCTGGGATCTCGCTGTAGAGGGGCTCTCGGGGAGGAAAACACGCAGGGGCCAGGGCAATCGCCCCGCTGTGCTCGCCAGGGATGGGATGCGGGTGATGCACGGCCTGGGGTCCCCACCGTCACCCCGATGCATCCCTTTCCCCTCCGCTCTGCAAGAGGGTTTGCTTGTAAACAGCAGCCCCTGGGTAACACTTTTAATCCCTCGCCTCTTGGCTATTATTCATCCCCAGCTAACCTTAAAGCCTCCCCCTTTTTCTCTGCGAGGCACCCCCAGAGCAGAGGAAATTCCTCAGCCCTGACGTGATGTGAAACACGAGCGGCTCGGCCCCAGCCGCCCCCTTCCCTGCCCCAACCTCGTCGGGCCATTTCCCAACCCAGGTTTCCCTGTAGCATCCCACTCTCCCCCCCCCTTTTTTTTCCCCCAACCACCCTTTTCTGCTTTAGACATTGTAACCCGAGAGGCTGGAAATGCAGCTCCTTTCATCTTCCATTTCCCACATCCTGAGAGTCTGGGGAGAAGGAGCCCACCCAGATGAAGGAATCCCAAATATGTGGCTCCCTCCACCTCCCCGATCCCCTCCGCCGCCCCCCGTGCGGCTCCATTCACAAAGCAGATTAGCCATGCTGCCGCCTCCACGCACACCTCTCCCAAAAAGCCCGCGCTAAAAGCCAACATAGAAAAAAAAAAATTAAATTAATAAGAAGAAATCCCCACATCTGCTCCTCCCAGGGAGCAGGATGGGTCCTTGCATCTCCTGCCCCACTCGCAGGTCCCATCACCTTCCTAAGCTGGTGGGGATTGGCACCCAAAGGCCCAGGACTGGGTGCTGGCTTGGAGGGGTTTTGGGGTGCTCCAGCACACCAGCGAGGACCTTTCTCCTCCTGTCCTCGGGTGACTCCAGCCCCAGGATGGGATGTGCGGTTCCCAAGCTGTCACCGCTGCGTTGGGGTCTCAGTTGGGTCTAGGGGGACTCCCAGGACCCAGAGGATGGGAAATAGCACCCAGCCAGCACCCCATGGCTGCACTGGCTCCTGGCATCCATGATCCCGACCCATGCCTGGGGAGAGAGCCCAGCACCTCCGCAGCCCCCCCAGACCCTCTGTGCACCCCGGGATCGGCCGCATCCTGCAGGGCGATGCCCATCACCTGCACCGCAATGACGATGCTGGGGGATGCACACACATTTTATTGCATTTCCGAAGTCACCAGTGAAACACCAGGGCACCTTTTCGCTGCCGTAGAAGTGACTTCAAGTGGGTGACGGCACGTTGGGGGTGTCCCAACCATGGCACCCACTGCCTGGCCGAGGGCAGCGCCCGCTTCCTCGCCGGTGCAGCCAGGGATTGCTCACTGCACGTAGGTGGGAGCATCTTTGCTGGCCCAACTGAGGAAGGTTTCACTCTTTCCCTGAGGACCGGCAGGTCCATGTCTCCGCTTTGCCCCACGCCCTGGGCCAGCCGGTTCTGCGGGCAACCGAGCCCGAGTGGAGGGAGCCACGGGCAGACGCAGCCAAGGTCACGCAATGACTCAAAGCTCATGCTAGGAAAACCACAGCCTTTCTGTGTCATGGCTTTAATCGCCCCGCAGTCCTCCCCTCCCTGCTCCAGGGATGCTGTCCCCTCCGGAGAGGGATGCTCGTGGGGCTGATATGGGGTTGTGCTCCTGGCTTGGCATTGACCTTGCTATTTTGTCTGCAGGACACCGGTGGAAATCTCAATTTTAACCCTCCACGGGCTGCAAATCTGCTCCCCCTCCACCCCAGGGACTCCCAGGCAGCAAATCGCCCCGCTCTCCCCCCTGGGTATTGCCCTGGCCCTCCCCATTTTCACCTATTTGCTAATTGTGCTGGAGGGGAAGGCGGAAATACAAAAAGTAAACTGCGAAAGCAACACTGCAGCTCCAAGGGCCCAGCACAGCAATCAAGCGATAAAGCAGTAATTAAGCCTGATTATCATGCAAGGCAGCCCCGGTTAGACTGGAATGCCGCTGAAGAGCCTGAAAGCTGCCGGGATTGTTTGCAGGGCTGAGAACTGATCTTTTGATGTCTGCTGGGAGCTCCTTTCCCCCAGACCTGCCACCAGCTCCATGTGCCACCCTGGGGTCCTGCTTCTCCCCAGGCATGGTCCTGCTTGGGTTTTTTCCCCTCCTTGCAAACTCTGTGCAATCTCCTCTGAGCCTCAAACTGCTCCCCGGGGGGGGCTCACGTCAAGCACTGGGTTTGACCCAGGAGTGGAAAGAAGCAGCCCGGGTCAGGGATGCTGCTCCCTGGTCGAGGCAGGACCTGCAGTCCTGCTTGGACATCCGTATGTCCGTGCAAGTGCAAGGCGTGCCAAAAGACGCGGGCTGCTCTCCTGCACCCGCCATCCTTGGCGGCTTTCATCCCGGAGGAAGAGGGTTGGGAAAAGAAGCGATTCCTCCGGATGAGGGCAAAGCATGCAGCAAGCAGGATGGGGTTTGTTTCATGTTAGCTTGAATGTCTGACACATCCCAATGGCCTTGCCCGGGCTGGCAGGGGGAAAGGTGAGTATGTGGGATGGGCTTGGGGGGAAAAGGTGGTTCCTAGCTCTGGTTTGGGGTCATTTGGGGAACAGGGATGCGTCTGGGTGGGTTATTCTGGAAATAGATGGATATGGCTGGGAAACAGGGCCGTATCCCTGCTCCACACAGCCAGGGCATGGAGAAACGTCTCCCCATCGCCTCCAAGTCGAGGAGGGGGTTCCCCAACCCCTCTGCACCGGCAGGAAGAGATGGCCGCTGACTCAGTCCCCTGGGGATATTAGCAGTTGGGCAGGTTTACGCACAAGGATGATTTGGCCCCAGATCATCCAGGTTGCAAGACACGCTGCTCCCTTTGACGCTAATTAGCAGGTTTGGGCAGAGCGAGGAAGAAGGCTGCACCTCCCAAGGAGGTCAGGGGAAGGCAGCCCCCAGGAAAAGCCCTGCCACTCCCGGGGTGAGCTTTGTTTGTCAATAAAGAGCCTGGGTTTCCAGGGCAGCCCCTTCGGTACCTTTCATCATCCTGGCAAAGAATTTGATAATGAGTTTGGGGCCAGATGCTGAGTCACCTCATCCCATGGCTGAGCACCGACTGGCAGAACCAGTTGTCCCAAATATGCCCAGGTGTCGGGTGGGAATAAGGCAGGAGAAAGGCGCTGCCCGCCCCTCTCCTCCACCCTCAGCTTGCATCACCCCAAATAATAACAATAATATATTTAAAATTTAAAAAAAAAAAAACAACCAAAAATGGGATGAAGGCTGCTGCATCAGATTGTCCACACTTTCCCCCAAATAAAGATGTCACTTTCTGGGTAAAAACCAACGTAGGTTTTCCAGTTTTTAGGTTTGTAGTTGCCTCAGCCCCTGAAAGAGGATGTGCTGTGTTCTCGATAAATCTAAAAGAGGCAACGGTGGTGGCGAGCCCTTCCCGGCCGGTGCGAGGGCTGAGCCACAACTCCGTAGCCGACTTTGGGGTTTGCATTTTGGTTGTGTTTTATTATTTTTTTAAAAAGAAATACTAAAGGAGCCGGGAGCTCACCAGCATTTCCAGTAAACCCCATTCGATTTCAAGCAATTCATCCCACAAGTATGTGTGGGATGCTGGGAAGTCCTTGGTCTCGCTCGGGCGCGGGAGCCCAGATGGGCTTCGTCTGGAATAATTCAGCTCCTGGTGGCTGGAGCTCTTTGCTCTAAATGCTAATAGAGTGAGTAATCAGAGACCTCCATCCAGTAAATTATTTATCTTATCTCTGGAACTCGGGAAAGCATCTCAGCCAGTGACTTCTGCGGAAAAAAAAAAAAATTAAAAAAGGGTTGTCAGTCAAGAGTCTCCAGCTGGGATCGCCACTTTTACTAGAAAAGGGAAAAGTTCAGACGCCCGCGATGAAGTAACAGGAGCGGGCGGGATGGGGTCCGGGGGATGCCGAGCACCACCGGCAAGTTGCGAGGCTGCGGGAAAAAAAGAATAAAGCGACGAATGAGCTAAAAAAGCCCCGGGGTTTCGGGCGGCCGGGGAGGGAGGGGGGCTCCGTAGCTGCCGCCCGGCTGGGTTCTGCCTCCCCGGCCGCGGGGATGCCGCGGCGGTGTGCCGGCGGGCCCGATCCGGGAGCCGGCGGCGGGGCCGGGCCGAGCCCGGGGTGCCCCCGCGCCGCCGCTCCGCGGGGTCTCGCGCTCTCCCCCCCCCCCCGCCCCCGGCCCCGGCTTGCGCGCGCTTAGCGAACAACGGCGCGTTCTGTCAAAGCCGTGGCAACCGGGGGACGCGGTGGCATTCCCGTTGAGAACGGGGACGCGAACGGCCGCGCCGGCGGACGGCAGCAGCGGTTCTCCGCCACCCGCTCTCGCTTTTCCTCCTCGCCCCCCCCAAACCCCTCCAAGACGGAGCCCCCCGCCCCCCGCCCGCCTTTGGCGCCTTTTCCTTCCCGCCACGTCGTGACCAGCCGCCGTCTCTCCTCGGCGCGGCTCTCCCCCTATTGGCTGTGGCGCCGTTGGGCGGGCCGGCGTGGTTGGGCCTGGCGTGGCGGCTCCTCCCTCTGGCTGGCCGCGGCCCGCCCCCGGCCCCCGCTACTCCCGGGGCCGGCTGGGGGCCGCCGCGCCACACGGGAGCCCGGCAGTTCGCGGAGCAGCCGCGCCGCGGCCGCTCCCTCCCCGCCCCGTTGCCGTCAAGCTACCGCCTCCTTCCCTTCCTCCTCCTCTCCGGGCTCCCCCGCCCGACCTCCGCCGCTCGGCAGCCCGACCGCCGGAACCGAGCCAGCGGTGGCCGGTCCGGTTCGGGAGGAGCCGGGACCGGCCCCGAAATCGGGCGAGGGGGCCGGGATGCTGCTCTCGAAAATTAACTCGTTGGCCCATCTACGTTCCGGGACCGGTGGGGAGCTGCACGCCGCCAAACTACAGCCAGGTGAGCGAGATCCGGCCCGGTTTTGCTCGGCGCGGTTCCGTTGGGGGACCGTTGGGGCGCCGGGCGGAGCGCTGACGGCCGGCTCTCGCCCGCAGGGAAGGAGAAGGAGCCGCTGGAGAAGCTCTACCAGGTGGGCCCGCTGCTGGGGAGCGGCGGGTTCGGTTCGGTTTACTCGGGTATCCGCCTCTCCGACAGCACCCCGGTAAGTGGCGGGGACGGCGGCGGGGCGGAGGAGGAGGAGGAGGAGGAGGAGGGGGAGGCGGCGGGGCGGGCGGCGTGCTCAGCCCGCCGCTCCCCTTGGCTTGCAGGTGGCCATCAAGCACGTGGCTCGGGAACGCATCTCCGAGTGGGGTGAGCTGGTGAGTGACCGGGGCCACCGGGAGAAACCGGGGCATCACGGGTGGGGATAAGCCGAGGCCCGGGAGGGTGGAAACCGGGACACCGCGGGGGGAGCGGGCCTGGGGTCACCGCGGGACGCGGAGCATCCCGGGCTGGGGGGGATGCTCGGGCACCGGTGGGGCCGAGCAGGGGGGGCACCGGAGCATCCCCTGGGCTGGGGGGATGTCCAGGCACCCGTGGGGCCGAGCAGGGGGGGCACCGGAGCATCCCCTGGGCTGGGGGGATGTCCAGGCACCCGTGGGGCCGAGCAGGGGGGGCACCGGAGCATCCCCTGGGCTGGGGGGATGCCCAGGCACCGGTGGGGCCAGGCAGGGGGGCACCGGAGCATCCCCTGGGCTGGGGGGATGTCCAGGCACTGGTGGGGCCAGGCAGGGGGGCACTGGAGTATCCCCTGGGCAGGGGGGATGCCCAGGCATCAGTAGGCCAGGCGGGTGGGGCACCGGAGCATCCCTTGGGCAGGGGGGATGCCTGGGCACCCGTGGAGCTGAGCAGGAGCAGGGGGGCACCGGAGCCATCCCCTGGGCAGGGGGGATGCCCAGGCATCGGTAGGGCCAGGCCGGGGGGCACTGGAGCATCCCAAGCAGGGGGGATTCCCAGGCACCAGTGGGGCCGAGCAGGGGGGTACCAGAGCTTCCCAGGCAGGGGTTACTGGACCTCCGGCACAGCATCAGCCCCACTGACAGCATCATGGTCCCCCCGCAGCCCAGCGGCACCCGTGTGCCACTGGAGATTGTGCTGCTGAACAAGGTGGGCTCCGGCTTCCACGGCGTCATCCACCTCCTCGACTGGTTCGAGCTGCCCGACAGCTTCGTGCTGGTGCTGGAGCGTCCGGAGGCATCACAGGACCTCTTCGACTTCATCACGGAACGGGGGTCCCTGTCAGAGGAGCTGGCGAGGGGGCTTTTCCGCCAGGTGCTGGAGGCCGTGCGGCACTGCAACAACTGCGGCGTCCTGCACCGCGACATCAAGGACGAGAACATCATCGTCGACCTCGCCACCGGTGAGCTCAAGCTCATCGACTTCGGCTCCGGCACCTTCCTCAAGGACACAGTCTACACCGAATTTGACGGTGAGCCCACACCCGGGGGGATGCTCCCGGTACCGGGCATTGTATGGCCCAGCCTGGCCAGGCACTGGAGGTTCCCCCCTTTGCGGGGAGGGGAGGAATTAATTATTCAGCCGGCTGCCAAGTTGCTTTTTGGCGCAGGGCGGATGTTGTGAAACGGGAGCCGGCTCCCGGCCCTGCCGACAGTCTCCGCCACCCACCCTGCCCGGGGCTGGGGCGGGGGGAGCCAGCTCGACAAAAACAAACACCCGTGGGGGTAGCAGAGGGGGGGTTGCAAAGCCCGTGCGCCGGCTGGTTTGGTTTGCAGGCGCGGAAGGGCTTGGGCTGCTCTGCTCCCCTTGTTTGCCTTGGCTTTTTTTTTTTTTTTTTTTTTTTTTTTTTTTTTTTTGGCCAAGGCGGAGGGGGGGAAAGGCGTGGTTTTTCCCCACCCGTGGATTTTTTCTTTTTTTTGCATGTAACGGTTGGGCCTTCCCTGGGCCCGTGCTGCCCTCTTCCGGCACCGGCGGCTTTTTTTTACAACCCAAAGTTTGTAAACAAGAGTCACGTGTTGGCGAGGGGGCGGCGGGTCACACCATGTTGTCCCCCCCGCCACCGGTGCAGCCCCCGCATCCCCGGGGATGCTTGGACGAGGATCTGGGAGCAGGCAGCATCTGCCTGACGAGCTCCACGGGTATCCTGTAGGAACACGGGTGTACAGCCCACCGGAGTGGATCCGGTACCATCGCTACCATGGCCGTTCGGCGACAATCTGGTCCCTGGGTGTGCTGCTCTACGACATGGTCTGCGGCGATGTCCCCTTCGAGCAGGATGAGGACATCATCCAGGGCCAGCTCTTCTTCCGACGGCGGGTCTCTCTAGGTGGGTACTGGACTTTGTGGTGGTGGGGGATAACGAGTTTTGGGAGATGGCACCAGGCACATGAGCATCCCGCTCTTACAGCTGTGGAGAAGGTTGATCTCCCATGGTTAGCTGGAGGAGGTGATCCTGCCATCCTGCTGTCCTCCAAAATGGATAATAAATTGGGAGGTTTGGGTGCAGCTCTGAGCACACCCAGCATGGCCTGGGCACTGTGGACAGTGGTACCAGGTGGACAAGAGCCTTCTCCGACTGACCGGCAGTTTCTGGTTTCTCTCCCCAGAGTGCCAGCATCTCATCAGGTGGTGTTTGTCCATGCGCCCCTCAGACAGGCCATCTTTGGAAGACATTTTCAACCACCCTTGGCTGCAAGGCATTCACCTGCCTCAGGAGACAGCAGAGATCCACCTGCACAGTTTGATCCAGGAGCCTGGCAAGTAACAGCTCCACGCCTCTCCTGGCCATAAGAAGCAAAGAAGACCAGACTTCTTCCTCGTGACCGTAGCACTGAGCAGGGATCATCAGATGGGAACACGCACATCTTGTCCTGGAGCTGGGATGGAGACCTGGTCTTCCAAGCGCTGGTGGCCACCATCCAACCCAGCTGTCCTGGACTCCATCTGAATGACCCTGCCTCATTTGAAGTTTTGCCAGTAAATTTTTTGTTTGTTTTGGTTCTGGTTTTGGAAGCTTCCAAGTGTCTTCCTGACCTGCTGAATTCGGGACCGCGAGAGGATCGGAGACCTTATTGCGAGAAAAGCTTCAATGGGGGAAGGCTGATTGGGGTGGAGGGCAGGTACTGCGGCCAAATGGCTGTCTCTTCTCCGCTGTCACCGTACTCGAGTGCCTTCAGTTGCTATCTGGGCCATGCTGGAGGAAATACTTGAATTTTCCTACACTGCTGCTTTTCCAAGACTTGCCTGGGTATATAGTTCCTTTTCCCTTTTCAAAAAGAAAACAGGTCAGAAGACACTTGGGAGCCAAACGGGCGATGCCTTGCCTCCTGTGCCTTCGTTTCGCGTGGATTTTCTGGTGTTCTTTGCTTCCCTGTGCCCTCATGAATGCACAAACAATGCAAACCAACAGAGCTGTAAATGTGTACAAAGTTATATAGGAGCAAAGTTTGATGTACAGTTGTTAATAGTGTTAACATTTTACCTTTTTTCTTTTTTCCAGTTTTTGTTTTTAATTTATTTTCATGAATTTGTTGTTGTTTTTTAAAGAAAGAGTTCTAGCCGGTAGGATAACTTATTTATTTATTTATAATTCATGTGGGTTTCCAACCCACGCCTTGCTTCTACAGCTGCTGATCCCCCGGTTTTCCATTCGGGTCTTCCTTCCATGTCTGTCCTGTGTCCATCCCCGGGCCCATAGTGTTTCTGTTGGATGTCTGGTGGAGGTGCGGAGCGGCTGCCTGCTCCCCAGCTGTCTGTGTACATAGTTCTGGTTGCTGTTGTTTCCTTGCCACGTGCAGATCTCAGTTTGCAGATGAGTTTTGGTTTTCTCCACGGGTGTCTTGTTTGGGGCTGGGGAGGGGGGAGCCGGCCCGGGCTGTCCGCGCTGTCGAGTCTTTACATGTAACCAAGTGTGTAGCCGGCGGGTTTTTTGTTAATAGTTAATATTGTACAGGGGAATTCAGAAATCTTATTTTTTTTATGCGGTTTTAAATAAAAACAAACCACTTGATGTGATGGAGACATCCCTTTATTGCGGGGCGGGATGAAGGATGCTGCGAGCACGCGGGATACTGGTGACCACACCATGGCTACCGTGGGGACTGCCGGCTTGTCTCTAGCCAAGGCTAACTCCAAAGATCCCACCCCAAGGCTTGCCGAGCAGCATTAACCAGGACCAGCCAGCCGAAAGCACCACGGGGACGGCTGGATCCATCCCTCTGCGGGGTGTTTCCAGCACCGACTGCTCCTGGCAGGTCTCCTGGGAGAGATCAAAGGGGTGTGGAGCCCTTTTCGTTTCCATTCATCCGCAGGCTGGTGTGGAGCATGTGCTGGGGATGGCGAGTAAACAAACATCAAAGCAACCTTACAAAACACCGGATGTTGTCAGCCAAATTAAATTTTGGTAAGGCAGATCCTGTTGCTCCGGCTCTGTTGGCGTGGAGCGGGTGTTGCATGCCGGGTGCCGGTGGGTGAAGAAAGCCGCCAGCGGGCTGTCCCCACCTCCAGCTCGGCTGCGGCGAACGCGGAGTGAGAGGAAGTTGATCTTCGGATTACGAGAAGTCGGTCACTATCAGTCAGCAGCGGTAACGCTTCGCTCAAGCTTTTACCCTCCAAACTGTCAAACCCCACTTCCCAGCTCTGCAGCGCTTTGGCTTCAGGGGTGTTGGTTTGTGTTTTTTTTTCTTTTTTTTGCTTGGGATTGTTTTTTTTTTAATTAAGTTAACATGCTAAATTTTGAAGCTCTGCTCCTACTTGACCTCGTGGAGCACCTGCTGCTGTGTGCACACAGGGCTGTGTGCTCCAAGGAAGGGGCACATTTCCCTTTCTGCAGGTTACTTTGCAAGTCCCCCGGCCAGATCTGACACAACAAAACCATCCTTTCCTTGACTTGCCCCAGGGCTTTCTCGCTTAAAACCCCCATGCCCAGGGAGCGGTTCCTTTCCCTGGCTTACCCCAGGCTTGGCAGTACCACTCTCCAAGCCATGGGGCTGCTATCTGAGGGAATGGGGGGTCCTGGAGCCACATTCCAGCCTTGCGGGGTGACCTGGTGTGCTGTGTCACTGCTGTGCCTTTGCCTGCAGCAGAAAGTGTTAACTCGGTTTGTTTTGCCTTTTTTTTTTTAATGCCTTTTTTTTTTTTTAAAACTCAGCTGCATCTTTCATCTCCTCCTCGAGGCTGCTAGAAGCAGGAAGCACAGCTCCAAACGCCTTCAAAGTTTAGGCCTATTTTGAGATGTGGTTTGTATTTAACCTCCTCTCTCGCTTTTTCCCCGGACCATCCGGGAAACTGCTCTTGCACGAAAGCAAACCTCTCTGCCACGCTGCCTGCTACCGCGAGGAGCCCAAGCCCCTCAGGCAGCCATCGTGCCCCCCCCGCCGGCACCACCGAAACACTATCACAGCTGCCCCGGCTGCAGGCTGAGCTCGGCCCACCCTTCCCATAAATGCTTGCCAACTGCTGTCGTGTTTCTTAGAAAACTCGCCGCAGAAAGGCTGAGCAGGTCCGGCACGGGGCTGTGGAGCTGATAGTCACTTCGTTTCCGCCTGTTGCTGATGATTTTGTCCCCACTGGGCTTGTGCTGCAGGAGGGGAACGGTGCCATCATGTCCCCCAGCAAGATCCTGCTGCCCGGGTACCATCTTGTCCTGCCAAGGTTATTGGGTGCATCCAAAGTTTGGGTATTGGAAAAGGATCGGTGCATGTTTGATCCCCTGGGCACCAACCTTCCTGTGCAGTAATACCTTCACAAGGCTGAGAGCCACCAGATTCGTGTTCCAGTCCTCTGCCATGGGGAAAGGACCACGGTAGATGTGATCGGAGACCTGAAGATGGGCAGCTGCAGCATCAGCTGTCCATTGCTTCCCTCCATGATGCCCATCACTGTCTCATTGTGGCATGGGGACTGCACACAGGGGCTGGAGGAAAGGAAAAGGCCTTTTGACCCTTCGTTTCTCCTTGATGGGAGGGATGTGTTGGAGTGTATCCAGAGAAGGGCAACCAAGTTGGTGAGGGGCCTGGAGCATAAGTCTTACAAGGAGCGGCTGAGGGAACTGGAGCTGTTTAGTCTAGAGAAAAGGAGGCTGAGGGGAAGCCTTATTGCTCTACAACTACCTGAAAGGGGGTTGTAGTGAGGTGGGTGCTGGTCTCATCTGTCAGGTGGCTGGAGACGAGAGGAAATGGCCTCAAGTTGCGGCAAGGGAGGTTTAGGTTGGATATTAGGAAAAATTTCTTTACTGAAAGCATTGTCAGACATTAGAATAGGCTGCCCAGGGAAGTGGTTGAGTCACCGTCCCTGAAGGTATTCAAAAAGCGTGTAGACAAGGCACTTCAGAACATGGTTTAGTGGGCATGGTTGATGGTTGAACTCAATGAGCTCGAAGGTCTTTTCCAACCTAAATGATTCTATGGTTATATGATTCTATGTTCGCTGCCCTTTGGGGCCATCGGGTATGATAGGAGAGGATGAAGATGCAGGAGTTATCCAATAGGAAGCAATTTGGAGCCAGCATGGCTCTCCCACCTCCCTTTCACAACTTTTTGTTGCTCCCCAGCGTCAGCAGGGGAAGTACCTGCAATTCAGAAAGTGGAAAAAAACCAATGAAGTAGGACCAGAATGAGATTTCAGGCTGTTGGACCTCCCGTTCTGGGAGCACTGGAGTCCCATGGATGACCAAGGACTTGAAAAGGGCCAGCACTCATCCTGTACACATCCATCCCCAGCTAAGGTGCTTGGTGTTGCAGGAAGGACTGGCCAAGGGAGCCTGGAACCACAGCAAAAGGGACGTTTATATTTTCCACATCCCCTTCTGGGAATGGGAGATGAGCAACAGCCAAATGTCTGCCACAGCTGGAAAAACGCAGATGAGCGCTGAGGAGAAAAGCCACTCCGGCGAGCAAGCGGGGGCCAGGCTCGCCGCAGGGACCCAAAGAGCTGGAGACTTGGAGGTGGCATCTCGCCCCACATCCCGTCGCAAGGAAAACATCCAGCTGCCCCCGAGGCAGCGTCTGAAACCCTTTGGCTCTTCCCGGCACAGTGAGTCACAGGAGCTATTTTAAACACCTGCCCTAGGACAAGGTGAATTATCAGCAAACCAGGTGTCCCACAGCTCCAGCTCCTTGGTAATGAATCCTTGTGGAAGTCAGTCTCCGAATGCTTTTTGCCGACGGCCTGTGTGGCAATAACATTATCTCCATAGGGCATGTGGGGAAACTGAGGCACGCTGCCCCAACTCGCTGGAGATCTTTTGCGGTGGAGCTTCGGCTTGCCTGCCTTTCCCTGCCCTATCTCTTCTTGGGCTGGGACCGGCTGCAGAGGTGCTGCCAGCTTCAGACCCCCAATGTCCCCACATCCCCCGGGCAGGGGATTTACTCCTCCAGGAGCTGAGACCAAAGCCCTGCACCCTCTCAGCATGAACCTGGGGTGAAACATGTCCCTTCCCAGACCTCCTCTAAAGAAAAACCCCAGGGCTGTAATGGTGAGGGGGGCCAGGTGCTGGTTTCAAGCACCTGGAGCCCCACTTGAGACCAGAGTCTTGTTTTGGGGTTTACACCAAACTTCCTGAGAGTGGGATCTGCGCTAACCCTGCCTCCATGACACATCGAAACTGCATCACTAGGCCTGAGAGTTGGTGGGGGTTTTTATGAGGAAAAAACACTTTATTCACTGTTAAAAAAAAAAACACAACCGCAAAACCTTTCCAGTGTGTAAAGTTGAGTCAAATTTAGCAGCTTCAGCTAAAGAAACATATTTTTAAAAGGGGTAATCAGAGTGTTTCTTTCATCCTTTTCCAGGCTTTTGGTCCCCTTCCTCCAGGGTACTATTTCTGTGTCCTTAATCACCATGTTTATTACAGTTAGGAGGGGGTTAAGCAACCCGAAAAGTGAAACAACAGCTCCTGTTTCAAATTGAAGCAGCCACTTCAGTTAACCTGAAATGACACACAGGCACGCGTGTGTATTTGAAGGGCAAGCGGTTTGCAGGGACTGAGATCTCACCCCACTGCGAAAGCTGTGAGAAAAACAGAAGCGGCAAAATGTCATTTCAGGTCAACCCCTGCCGAAATTCTTCATCTTCCCGCCACCCTCTCCCCGAAATGGGCGAGCAGGGCTGGGCCCCCCTGGCACACGCGCACGGCCTCGTAAGCCGTCGGTACCGACCCCAACGGAAACCACCCCCACGCTGCCAACCGCATGGCACGGATGTGCCACAGCAGCCGTAATCTTGGTGCCAGGCTACTACTCGTAGTAGATCGCTCGCTGTAGCATCTCTGTGTGTGTGCATGGGTGTGTGTAGATTCCCCCCAAAGCACATAGATTTGGCTGGATTTGGCCCAGGTTGGCTCCCGCTGTCGCCAGCAGAGACCTGACGGCAATTGAAGCGCAGCCGTGGATGCCAAGGACTTGGATTTTGGTCCTTTTCCCCCATCCTCCGGGTGGGTTTTCTCTCCTTTTGGGGAGAGGAGCAGGATGTGGCCAGAGCAGAGACAATGAGCCACATTCCCTTGCCAGGGTGGAGGGGTCACTTAACTGTCTCTCTAGCAGGGTGTTTCCAAACAAAGTCTTTGATAAAGCCAATAAATGAAGGAGGAGAAAATGTGTGAATTGCCATCGAAAAGCGGGAGGGAAAACTCCTCCAAGGAGTATCTATCCCTCGGGCTGAGAGGGAACAGCAAAGCCAACCCACCCTGCCTAGACAGAGGGGATGGCAGTCATCCAAAGGGATGCGTGGATGCTGAAAGGGACTCTAGGACAGATGGACAGACTCTCTGGCGTGCTCAGCATCCCACTGACACCAAGGGCTCCCGCTCCAATGTGGGATAGTTTCCATTTCTCAGAGTTTGCAGTCATGTTACGGGATGAAGTGATTTTCGATAACCCTGTTAGTCACACCTTGCAGCCCACAGGTTTTTAACTCTGGGTGGAAGAAGTGGCGTTTCCACCCTGGATGGGGTGGAATTCCTGGATTTCCTCCACCCCAACTCCTTTCTGGAAATTTTGCTAATCCAACACCGCACCTCCTGACTAGGAGGGCAGTGATCTCCCTGCAGCTGGATACCTCAAAATGCTCTATTTTTGCCAGTTCTTAAGTTTCCCTTCTCCACTTCAGCTTCAGGATGGGAAAAGGAACTGACTCTTCTCTCTCAGCTTTCGTTCTCGTTCAGAATCGAAAGCTAACAGAGATCCTGGGCTCGCTGCCACAGGCTTGGGCTCCGTCTACCCCCCGAAATATTTCCCTGCACCTCAAGAGCAGCTGACGGAGAGGGAAAGAGCAGTAACAGGTTGGGTCAGGGCAAAGCACCCAGGTGCCAGGCCAGGCCCTGCAGTGAGGTGCCAGCCATGAGCCTGTGCCGCCCTCTGCTGTCAGCCCTGTCCTCCCACAACAGGCTGGTTTTACAGAAATGTGCCTGCTTTTTAATTTTTGTTCCCTTTTTTTTTGAGTGCTCCCGACCCTCCTGGGTCCCAAAAGACTCTCTAATCCTCTCCCCCAGTGCTTGGCAGGAGCCATGATCCCGCCAAGCCGGGATCTGACCCTGAGGGGATGGCGAGAGCCCTCTATGTCCACCCTAGCCAGGAGGCTGAGCTGGGGGTGACAATTATTGCTTTTTCCGATGACCCCAATGCCTGAGACACCCCGAGGGACACCCAGGTCCCCTCCTGCCATTGCCCTGCCCTTTGCAAACAGAGGAAACTGAGGCACCTCATGAGGAACTGACTCATGTGGGGCACGGCCATGCTGGCGGCCTGACCATGAGAGGCAGCTGCTAATTCACTAGGCAGGGGCCATCGCACGTTTCCCCCCCAGGAGCGGGAGGTCCCCATGTCCCCACAGCCCAGGAAGGCCAGTAACAGCAGCCATGTCCCGCTCTGCCCACACCTGGCGCCATCGAGGCCCGATGGCTGCCGGCCACCCTCTGTGGTAGTGTTTCTCCTCAGAGCATGAGAGGGATGGCAGCGTCTTGGGGGCTGTCAGGGTCCCACGTTGCCTGGGAAGTTTGTGGGTTTGTGACATCTGTGGGTTTTTTCTCAGTTTATCCCCGTTTATTCAGGGGGTGACCACTTGCGCCTCACGGCTTGCCCTGTAATGGCGGCTCCTCCTCCACCCTGGGTTGTCGTTATGAGGGAACACACCGGCACCAGGGCTCGGTTGGGGTCTGGAAATGGCCCCAAATAGCCTTGAATACTTGAGGGGACCACGACAGCCCCGGGTGCCAGCAGAGCCACCCCGGGGTGCCACAGGGATTCAGCTGAACTCTGTCACCAGCCGGTGTGTCCCCCCGCCCCGCGCATGGTTCTGTCCACCGGCTCCCCCTCGCGGCCCTGTGGGTGATTCCCTCCCGCCCTCTCCCGATGGTTTCGCCCAGGTGCTTGCTGGGCGTGTTTCCCCCCACCCCCGCAGCGTGAATGGTCTCTCCCCTTCCCCAGGGCGGTGTTTAACTCTACCCGCCCTCCCCATTTCAGGGTCCTCCCTGTCCCCCGGCCCACGCAGGCACCGCCGCCTCGGCGCCGCTTTCGCGCCCCACTCCATGCCCCTCAATGCTAGTGGTTTGCTCCACCCTCCCTCCGCCCGGGGCGGGATGATTTATTCCCTCCCCCCCCAATGGTCTCTCCCGCCTCACACAGCCCCTCCTCCAGCCCGCTAGACCCCGCCCCTTCACAACGTCACTCCCCCCTCCCGCTCGCGATTGGCCCATCCGCAACGCCTTGCCCGAAGCGACCAATGGCGGCCCTCTCCCCGCCCGGAACCAAGATGGCGCCGCCGAGGGCTGCGGGCGGGCGGCGGTGAGGCGGCCTGCGGGGGGTCGCCGCCTTCCTCCGCGTTCCGCCGCCGCGCCGCGGGGCCGGCCGGCCGGTGGGCTCGCTCGCTCGCTGGCTGGCCGGCCGGGCCCGCCCCTCCTTTCCCCTCCGCCATGGCGGCCGAGAGCGGCAGGCAGTTCTGGAAGCGGAGCGCCAAGCTGCCGGGCAGGTGAGCGCGGGCCCGGCCCGGCCGGTACCGGTCCCCCCGGTCCGCCAGGGAAGGAGTGCAAGCGCCGCAGCCCCCTTCCCCAGCTGGGGGAGCGTTGGGTAGGGGAGCTGGAGCAGCCCCTCTGCTTTGGGAAGGGGCTGTCGGCGGCACCCACCCTGGTTATGGGGCTGGGGGCCCCGGGGTACCCCCCTGCAAGGGTGGGCGGGGGGGATACCGGCGGTATTTACTCCAGCTCTAGGGCAGCGGAGCTGGTTGGGGGCCCCGGGGTCGCCCCCTGCAATAGGGGGGATGCCAGGGGCACCCCAGGCTGTGGGGCAGGGGAGTTTTGCTGGAGGAAGTTCTCTCTGTGCGAGGGACAAGGGCAGCGCCACGATTGCCCCCTCATCTGTAGGACAGCGCAAGGCCGTATGGGGGCTGGGGGGACCCTGTGTGCACCCTCTGCCCCATGGGAAGCAGGGTGGAGGGGGGCAGGGCCTTGAAGGCCCCCCTGGGCTGGCCTCAGAGCCAGGGCTGTACCATTCTCCTTTCCAGAGATGCTGAAGAAACGTTATCCCTTCCCGAAGCCCTTAGAGGTGTCGCCTTGGGTGGCAGCAACTCCGTCCCAAACAAGTGCCCCTGCCAACGCACGTGCCCCCCTGTTATGCTCTCCTGTGTGGGAAGTCACTCCTGGTCCACCTCTACTCAATACGAGGGACTGAGGGGGGCTCTCTGTGTGCACCTCTCCAGCTTTGCTTCCTCCGGCCGTGATGTCCCAATTCCTGTTGAGGCACCCACACTCACCCAGGGATGGGTGAAACAAGTGAAATGCCTGATTCAAGTGGTGTATAGGAAGAAGAGGCTGGTGGTGATGAAGGAGATGCTCCTTACAAGGCTCCCTTGGGGAGAGGGCACCCACCTCTCTGGGGAGGCTTTCACAAGTGCTGTTCCCATCTGGTGCTCCTCACGTTTGCTCTCATTTGCCTTATCTGAACCGTGCCCTTCCCCGCTTCGTGTGCGGACGCAGTCTGAAATGCTTAGTTGGCTTTAAATCCTGCTAGGCCAGTTAAATCTCTCTTTCTAATGTGCTTTCACTTGGTTCTTTGTCGCTGTGCCGGCTCCCTCAGGTTGGTGGGACAATACAGGTCTGTGGCAAGCAAAGGGAAAGCAACAAGCACAACACGTTCCTCCTCTTCTGCTCATGGGGGCAGAAAATGCTGTGTTCTCCCTGGGTTATTTTGTCTCCTGATTGCTCCCATCCCTCACCCAGAGGTCACAGCCGTGCTTCTAGCTGGTGGTCTTAGCATCTCGCTTCTGCAGTGGGGTGACTTCGAGCTTTGGCTTGGAAAGCTCAAACCAGGTGAACCGGTCTGGTAGGCAGCTGGTCCTGCCTAGACAATACACTCCAACGTCAAGTTTTTGGCAAAGTTCTCCCCTGCTCCTAACTGGCTGCTTGGCAAATATCCTGCTGTCCAGGAGCCTCGTTACCACCTCTAAATACCCTGCGCGCTGGTCCTTTGTAGGGAGTTACTGACAGGTCTTGGGCAACACAACCATGAAAGGTGGAGGGGGGATGTGCTGCATCCATGGTCGCTAGATGTGAAACTCCCTTTCTGCATTTTTGTCTGAGCTTTGAGAGGTCTTGCTGTACAGATTCTTGGCGCTCTCCTTTCTCAGCCCTGACAAGCTAGCAGAGGGAGGCTTTGTAAAGATTTGGAGACTGTTAGCTTCCTTTTCTGTGACACTTTGTGCATTTGGTCACCGAGTTTTATTAGCTTTTAGTTGGTGTTTTTTCCCTGTAGATCTATGGTGGCAGAACGAGTAAATGTTTTTTCGTGTTTCCAATACTGCCCTGTGGTTTTTGCATTGGGAATTCTCGCCCCAGTAATTTTCTGGGGATGCGTTGGCAGGTTGCTCTAGTGTGTTATCCTGTGTGATGGGTTGTTTATTTCCTGCTCTATAGAGAGATGGGCAGTCAGGTTCTAGTGGGGGGTATTTAAATGCTGTTTTAAAAGGAGAGAAGCAGAATCTGCTAGGAATAGATATATTCTGTGTCCGAAGTGGCACTGAGGTTTCATGGGTATGCTTTCTGCTGCAGTGTCAAAAACCCACACTCTGCGATGATCTCCTCGTGAGTGGTGTAACACAGATACTACAGCTGTTGTACCAGACACTGAACACAGGGTAAAAAGAAATGCCGGTCCCAACGAGCTTAAAAGGAGACAGGATAGGGGACTTGTCCAGTCAGTTTGGGAGCACAGTGTCAGCTTAGATCTTGGTTCCTGTCTCAGTGGTGTGTTTGCTGAGAGGTAGTACCTGCCCTGAGCTTTCTGTCCGTGCAAAAGTCAGGTGAGGACAGCTTGGAGACAGCAGATTCATCTAGCCAAGCAGTATCAGGGAAAATCAGGCAAGAGTAAGTAAAGTTACTAAGCATCATTTGGTGGTATCACTCCCTTCCCTCAATTTTCTCAGCTGTAAAAGTAGGGTGTGGTAATGCACCTTTGCGTGGAGCTGTAGTATCTGCTGGGAGTCAGCTACAAGGGCGTGAGCTAAAGGAGGGGGATCAGACATCGAGAGTGGCACAAACTTGCCATCTGGTAGTTGTGCATGTGCTCGTGTATCTTAGAAATCACCTGTTGCACACCTCATGGCATTTGCACTCTTCCTGTCCAGCCTGTTACACCCTCTGCATGGGTGGATAGGGCAGAGAATCAGCAAAGATGGGACAAACATGGGGTGAACCCGCTCCATGCAGCAGTTGGAGGTCACTGATGCAGGATGGTGGTGTTCAGCCCTGCCTTTGTAGCCTGCTGGAAATGAGACTGTCATCTTCAGCCGCTTGTGTGGGAGCACAGGCTGATGGGCTGTGCAAATAGATCAGCTCGGGTTGCTTTGTTTGGGGGAGCCTGGGTTCAAATTCCTTAAGAAGAGCTGCTTGGGAGGTGGGACCCTCTGCCGCTGTAGCAGCCGTTAGCCAGTGAAGGCATCAGCCGATTGCTTCAGAGCCCCAGGGAAGGGTTTCCTCACCCAGAGCTGGCTGCCACATCCCCTCCTCTATCTCTAACACACATCATTCGTTTGGCTTGTGAAGTTCAGGCCTTCCCTCATGAATCAAAGCGGTCACCCGTCAGCAGCGCGTGGATCCCTGCACAGAGAGGAACAGCGTTGCGACTGCTGTCACGAGATGGTGTGAGCTTGGTGCTGGGTATTGGAGAGGCTCTGCTGGCTCCTTTTCTGCAAGGAGCTGCCATGAGTCATTGGGAAGCAACGCTGATCTGGAGGGGCTGTTTTTCTTACTCCTGTTAATCTGCTTGCTATGCCCACCCACGGGGGTGCCTCTGCTTAATAGCTGTCCTGATTCCTAGATGCTAATTAGTCAGCAAACTCTTTCCTAGGCTTGATCGCTGGTGGGTAAACACAGTGAGCCTTTTCAGCGCTTCCAGCCACGAGGGACAGCCCCTGCAGCGGCGAGTCCACCCCTCGCCGGGCTTCACCACCAGGATCTCTCTGTGCTGTGGTTGTTTCCAGCCTCTGCCCTGGATCTCTGCATCTCTACCCTGCCAGCTGGGCCTGTTGCTGCCGCTTCCCCAGCATCAACTGGTTCCCAGTGCACTTCCTAGCTGTGCCAGGCTGCTGTCCCCTCCTACACAGCTGGGCTCTGCTCGTTTTACTGCCGGGCACCATCTGCAGCTCCTGGAAACCAGGCCAGCTCTGTTGACCCAAGAGGAGCCTGTCCCTAGTGTGCCAGCTCTGAATGGGCCCTTGTCTCCACCATGGGATGCAGGACCATGCTGTGTACCAGGGGATGGGGAGGACTTGTTTTCCAGAGATGGTTTTTCAGGGTGGGGTGGCTGTGAATAGTTACCCAAATGGAGGTAATAACTTAGGATCCCTGTCTCGTGTCCAGAGCCTGTAAAACTAGTGAGGAGCACTTGTCTAGCAGTTCCTCCCGAGGTGATGCTCCCCATGTAGTGCCTGCAGCTCTCAGGCTCCCTGTCCCACTAGTCCCGCTCCACAGGGAGGGGAGCTGAGGGACTGAGATGTGGTGACTCATTTCAGGCCACATAGGAAGTAGTTGATTAAGCTGGGATTTGGACCTGAGTCAAACTGTGTACCATACCAGAGGCTGCTTCGCTGTAGCATTGGCTACGAGCCTGAGAGCCAGCATGGGGTTCAAACCCTCAGGTGTGTTGTGGAGGAGCCCCAGTGTTGCTGGCTTCCCTGTCCCGCAGGGCTTGGAAGTGTGAATTTCCAAACCTGGAAATCCCCTTGATGGAAAAGAGACTGAACGTCAGTGTGTAAGGCAGGGAGACTGAGAGACATGGTCACTCAGAGTGAATCGGTGGTGCAGGGAAGAGCAGATCTCAAATCCCAGCTCAGACTGTAGAAAGCCTAAGAGTTTAAACAAGGCTTCTGTTTGCTGGTGCAAAGAGCAAATCTTCAGCTGAATGTGGTGCTTTGGATCTAAGGCTTTGAAGACAGAAGGTTATTGAAGTTGGTTTTGGTCTCTATTCAGCTTCCGACAGCAGGCAAGAAGTGTGACCCCAGTCTAGGCTAAGGAGATTATTCCTGGGTGCTCTGTGGGTTTTTGCATTGTCTTTTTTTTTCCTATCCTCTTCCTGCAGCATTCAACCTGTCTATGGCGCACAGCATCCTCCGCTGGATCCCCGGCTCACCAAAAAGTAAGTGTTTATCTTCTGGAGATGCAGGCTGCAAGGCTTTGCAGGTTTTTGGCTCAGTCCTGCAGTAGGTGGAGGTCTCCAGCATCCTCTGGCACTGTGATGTTCCAGTGGAGAAGGGCAGCAGTGGCATGCGGTGCTGTCTTGAGCTCTGCAAAAGCTTGCAGGGAAAGCTTATTTGCTGGCACCCTTTACAGCCAGAAATCCATACTGTACCAGACACATCAGAGGGGACAGGCATATTTTTTAGCAATGGTGTCTGAGCCCTCTGCTCCCCTTCGGAGACAGAAGAATTAAGGGAAGGGGAAGTAAAGCTGCCCAGCAGCTGCGACACTGCAGAATTGCAGCACCCTTCCCAGCAGGAAAAGGCAGAGCTGAGCTGAACTGCCTCCTTGTCTCTATCTCGTGCTGCGTAGCGGTGAAGGTTCCCCCTTGTCTGTGACACTTCAGGTGGTGGACTTTGACTCCTGTAGCTTAAGGGTAAATGCAAAAGCTCCTCCTGTGCCTGAGAAAAGAACCAGGCTGGTCTGTCTGCTGGGAGCCATTGCAGCTGTATCAGGGGTGTCCACAAGTGCAGACTGGCTCCATCCAACCTCTGACATGCCTCTCCCAGGTCACAAGACTTTTTTTGGGTGTTATCTACCAGTTTCCTCTAGGGTGGGGGGAGGTAGACCTGGAGGAATTGTATGTCTCTCCCCTTTGCCCTTCTGAGCTGGGAAGTCTGGCGCCTCTCCAGCTGTCTGCTGGCGCTGTGGCCTCTGTGCCCTGCCATCACACCAGCTCAGGCTCTGCCTCCTGGCAGGAGCAGCCCGGAGAGACTTTACAACGTTCCTTGGGTTTGGGAGGAGGAACAGGGAAACTGGAAAAAGGGACTGGCTGATTGGAGTGAGGACATAAGGAAGGAAAGAAAATGGACTCGTCTGACAGCATTGCTTTGATACTGTTTCTCTCTGGCTCCCAGCTTCATCAAGGACCGCTCCAAGACCAACGCACTGCCTATGAAAAGCAAGAAGGCCTCCAGCTTTCATGAGTTTGCCCGCAACACCAGTGATGCCTGGGACATCGGTGATGACGAAGATGAGGACTTCTCTTCTTCCTCTTCTTCTTTGCAAACTCTGAACTCTAAAGTGGCCAAGGCCACGGCTGCCCAGGTTCTGGAGAACCACAGCAAGCTGCGGGCAAAACCTGAGCGGGCCCAGTCCACTCTCAGTGACATGCCCACCAACTGCAAGGTCATCAAGTCCAGTAGTGAGGCCCAGCTGTCCAGGACATCTGGTAAGAGCTGTTTTCATGAGCAGCCTCCTGCTCTGGTGCTCTCCTGCTTGACTGCTGAACTCAGCCACTTGCTGCTACTCACATGTTATGGGTGAGAGGCTGTGACACAGCCTGTAAGCTCAACAGAGGCTTTTGCCTCCTTGTAGTATCCTATGCTCCAAGGAGCCATTTTTGGAGTCCTGGCCTTAATGCTTCAGTGTCCTTTGCTGCTCAATATCCTGTATACAGGCACGTCTGTCCCAGAGGATCCCGTGTTCTGGGTCCTAAGGGATTTTGGAGGTCTGTTAAGTTCTTGCTTGGGCTTGCTCACCTTCTGCTTCCTTTGTGCCCCAGTGTGCTGCTCTTAGTAAAGGTCTGGATGAGGCCCTGTAGAGCCCAGGTCAGTACAGCTTGGGCAGGGAACTGGGCAGCATCAGCCCCGGCTCACTCTGTCTTGTCACAGGCAGACGGCTGCCTGTGCTGTGAAAGTAACCCAGCAGGTCCCTGCTGCCAGCAGGTGGCATTGGCAGCCCATGACCTCCTCTCTCTGTGCTAGCAATTAGCTTGATCACTATTTAGATAAGAGGTGAGCAGAGGAGATCTGAAGGTCAGGTCTGGGATTCCCACAGCTTCTTTTGATTCATCTCCTGTGTGTCCTTCTGCCCATGGCTTCGCATGTGAAGAGGGAAGTCTGATCCACTCGCAGCCAGGTGTCTGGATGCAGGAGGAAGGAAGGGAAGGAGAAAGGGGAGGGAAATGATGGAAGAGCCACAACAGCTGATCCATCAGAGTGGGCTAGTGGTGCTCTGTTTGCTGGGGCTGGGAAGAGAGGGATGAAATCTGCAGTGGCAGGTCTCTGACAGTGGTCAGAGGAGCGAGGTAGGGTTGGAGAGACACGATCTCCTTCCCCACCTCACTGCAGCATCTGCTCCTTGCAGAGGAGGCCTGTGTGCGGACCCCGCTTCAGAAGCAGCAGTCCCTTCCCCTTCGGCCCGTCATTCCACTTGTTGCCCGAATCTCTGACCAAAATGCTTCGGGCGCTCCCCCCATGACGGTGAGGGAGAAAACCCGCCTGGAGAAGTTTCGGCAGCTCCTTTCCAGCCACAACACAGACCTGGGTGAGTGTGGCAAAATGGGGGTGCCTGTGAGTGGGAAGGGGAAGGCAAAGGGGGCCTGCTGCCTGCTTCAGGTTGTAATTGGATCTGCTCCAGGGTGGAGAAAATGACTGCCTGCAGTTGCACCAGGTGAGATGGTTGCACAAACTGCTCTGCTGGCAGATGGTAATGTCCTCCACCAGCTCCCTGTCTGTTCCCAGTCTTTCTCCATCTGACAAATGATGGTTGTGATCACTGGGGGCTGTTAGGCTCTGCATGAGAACTGACGTTCCAGCACACTGGGGCCCCTGCAGCCACCAGTTCTGTGCCCAAGCTAAGCTGAAATCATCTCTACTGCCCTTGCTGCAGACCCGCATCCCCAGTCATTGCTAATGTGGAGCCTTCCTGGAGGCTCAGTGTCTCCAGAGCCTGCAGGAGCAGACTGGGCTTTCCTCTCCTTCTAGGTGTAGTGGTGCCTGGACGTGCCTAGGATCTAATCCATTGCCACCACTGTCCGTTTGCAGATGAGCTGAGGAAATGCAGCTGGCCTGGTGTGCCCAGAGAGGTCCGGCCTGTGACGTGGCGTCTCCTCTCAGTGAGTACTTGCAGCTGTGACGCAGGAGTGTGGGGGGAATGTGCTGAGACAGGGACGTGTGCTCCTAGACCTTCATGTGTCTCATAACCAGGTTTGCTCATGTTGTATCTGTGCCCAGCGTACGGGTGAGCTGTAGGGTTTTTTTTGGTCAGGGAGTGTAATTGCTACATTCTCTTTGAGCACAAAGCCCAGACTGGTGCTGGGAATGTGTGTGTCACTGTTTTGGGAAACTGAATCCCATGAAGCTGGGTTGCTCCAAGATCAGTAAAGGCATCAGGGGCTGGGAAAGCCAAATCCCATGAAAGCTCTTTCCCCAGCTCCTGAGTCTCTGTGCCTGATCATTCCAGGTGCACAGCTGACTGGTAGGATTTCAGGGGATGGTTTGTGGTGAGGGAAGAGGGTCTGCCCTGACACGGGTTTTCCTGCTGCAGGGTTATCTCCCCGCAAACATGGAGCGGCGAAAACTGACTTTGCAGCGCAAGCGGGAGGAGTACTTCGGCTTCATCCAGCAGTATTACGATTCCCGCAATGAGGAACACCATCAAGACACCTACCGACAGGTACAAGCCCTCTGCCTGTTGCCTGGCTTTCTGCCTTGGTTATATATACCTTTCCTCCCTCTTGCTGCTGCTTGTCCATGTGGTTGGGGTCATGCTAAGACTTCCTGTAGCTGTAGCTTCCTTCTCCTTGGGAGCAGGGCACCATGTTTCTGTTCATCTTCTTACAGGTATTAGTTTACACCTTCCCTAAATTGATCTAATAACTAGATTTCAGACCCCAACTCTTTCCCAGCTCTGGCCACCTGCCCATGCCTGAGCAGCAGAGACTGGAGATAAAACTGTAGGTGATTTTCTCAGTGCAGCTGTCATGTGTAGCCCTTGCTGTGCTTGTCAGCCAGTGCACCTCTCGCTTGGGGGGACACTGAGGGGTGGATCGTCCTCTGTTAGCCTGTGATGAGTTATTGTGCCCCCAGAAAGCACAGCTGGTGTGTGTAACCCACCTTCTCTTCCAGATACACATTGACATTCCAAGGACCAACCCACTCATTCCCCTCTTCCAGCAGCCGCTTGTCCAGGAGGTAAGGGGGAGTGCAGCTCCTGCCCCACATTTGCCGTGGGACATGTGTGTGTGGAGTTAGACTAGCACTGCCACTAGTGAGTTAGCTTTGTGGGGAAATTTACCTGGCTGACAGCTCCTGATGCAAATACCTGCTGAAACTGTTTGGTCTTGTCCCGTGTTTCTGAAAGACATCAGACTTGGAGCTCAGGGTTATGAGATCAGCTCTTTTGTGGCGAGATGTAGCCAAGAGTTGGTAAAAGACCTCAAGCTTTTGTTTTGAGACAAATTCAAGGCATTTGAACCAGAACAGGAGATCAGTTCTGTTTTGCTATGAAACCTCTTTTGTGTGAAGCAGTGTGTGAGAAACCTGGGCAGGGATGGGTTTGAGAGGTGCCCAGGAGGTGTGGGTATCTGTCCTCCTCAGAAACAAGCTCAGCGTGTGTATGTGGTACGTCAGAGTGTGGTGTCCTGGGGCTGGGGCATTCCGGAAATAGCACCTTGGTTGTTGGGGGAAGTCTAACCTGTTGGGAACTATCCCGATCTGTGATGTTTTGCTGGGAGTACTGTGCTGATAACAGAAAGTAAGTAGCCTTAGCTTTCCACGTGATGTTCAGCAAGGCGTGCTGCTCTGTGGTGGAAGGGTCTTAAGCTACCTCGATCTTAAAAAGTTGGATCTGCATTTCTTCAAGTGGAGGCTTTGATGAGGAGCCTGGGCTGCCTTGTTCTGTGAAGTGGGGGCTGGCCTGTGTGTGGGATCTGTGGATCATACAGGAGTCTCTCCTAGGACTTGCATGCTTCTTATCTTACCCATATTGCTGTCAGCGCATGATCTCTGCTCCCTGAGATTAGCAGTTATGCTTTTCTGCCTTTCCTTTGTGCACGGCTAATGCAAGTACCTGCTTTCCCTCATTCTTCCCTAGATCTTTGAAAGAATCCTGTTTATCTGGGCCATTCGACACCCAGCCAGCGGCTATGTACAGGGAATCAATGACCTGGTCACTCCATTCTTTGTTGTGTTCCTCTCTGAGTATGTTGGTAAGTGACATTTGCTGTTTGACGCACGGTGCTGCCTCTCGACCACGGTGTTTGAAATGGTGTGAAGTGCTAGCATCAGAAAAGCTTGCCTTGCTGGAGGGGATGATGCGTTCTTCCTTCAGCGCCTCTGCCAGGCTGGAGATGCATCTTGACCTCTTACTGTATCTTTGCTGCCTGGTTGAATCGACTTCAGTTTCATAACCTTGCTGAGCTCCACAGAAGTTGAAGTGCTAAGGGAGGATTTGCATTTGAATGTACTTAACATCCTTACAGCTTGGAGGAGAATGGGGTCTTTTAGGAGCTGAAGGAGTTTAGGGAAACCTCTGATATACAGAGTTGGGGGAGGGGAGAGTCTTGCTCTCAAAGCTTGGGCTTGGAGCTAGTTGTTGCTCTAGGAGGAATGAGTGAAGTATAAAGAGACCCTGCTGAGAATGTAAAACAAACTATTTAAATAAAGATTCGTGTCCTGTGCTGCTAGTACAGGTGTGTTTCTCAAGCTGAGAGTTTCAGAAAGCAAATTGACTTCTCCCTGCTGCTTTTGGCTTGCTTATCAGCCAGTTGCTTTTAGCCGGAGATCAAGTAATTTCCACCCATAGCATTTTTATTCTTTCTACAGCTCTAGCTGTGTTTTGGGGTTGACATTAATGCTGGGATGCTGTAATCCCTATGCCTAAAGGCTCTTCGTTTTCACTGTAAATAGAAGGAGAAGGGAATTTGTAAGGCTGTATTAGTGACAGAGAAATCCTGTCGAACAAATATTTTTAAGGTCTGATCCAAAGCTTATTGAGTCAGTGGAAGCCTTCCACTATCTAGCAAAGGCTTTGTAAACTAGTACTGATCTGCCTCTTCTGAGGTTGTTGTGAAGAGGTAATCCACCTCAGTTTCCACTGTGGTAGCTGGTGTGGTCAGGATTGATCCCTAGAAGTGCTGTTGCTCCTCACAGCCTGAAGAAGGCACAAAATGTGGCACTGCTACCAGCTGGAGTGAATTCCCATTCCTGGGAGGTCAAGACCCTGTCAGGTCTTAGCAGGTTCCCTTTGAGTGGCTTTTCCTGTGCCTTATTGCGTGAGCGGCATTGATGGCACTTAGTCTTGGCAGAGGCTGGTTGTCCAGGATTGTTTTATTGGCTTAGAAGTAGAGCTGTGCACAGTGAGTTATCTGTGCAAGAAGGGAGCTGGTCTGAAGCATCAGAGCTGCCTGCAGGTAGCTGGTATGTCTTCTTGCAGTCCTGCGCTGTGTTGGGTGTCAGGGCTCAACTCTCTCTGCATGTGGCTGCAGAGTTCATGCTGCATCAGACCTGTCCATCTCTTGCCAGGGTCATGCTTCTTGCCATATTCCAGGGCTGTTTTCACCCCTGACTGAAGCTTCCTCTCTGAATGTGGCCTTCCTGATTCCAGCTGTCTCTGAAACCTGTGTTGGAGGAAAACACTCCTCTGCATGAGACCCATTGAGTTGAATTTGGCCTGGCAACATCATGCATCCCTCTTGTCCCCAGAGCTTGGGATTGAAAGCCAGCCTTTAGGTCACAAGCAGTCTCAGTGGCTACCTGCTCTCTGGTCTGCCTGTGTAGCAGTGAGAGTTTAAGGACAAAATCAGTAATTGCCTTGAATGTAGGCGGGAAAGACCTGGCAGTGCTCATGGTGGCGTAAACCCTTTTGCAGCAGGATTTAAGTCGCTGGTTTGGAGCATTGGCTATTCTCTACAGCTGCCTTTACTGACAGGCCGCTGAAGAGCTGGTGCTGGGCAGGGCAGGTCTAGAGGCTCTCTTTGTGGGATCACTAATCCTCAGGATCCCTGGATCAGCCAAGTCTGCACTGTACCTGCGTTCTTGCAGCAGGAGAGCCAAAAGAGGCCTTGCACAGTTTGGTAATCCTTGTGCAGCATGTGTGAAGGGACAACTCACCTTTCTGTGGGAAGTCTTTTGTTCAAAGGAAATTCTGCTTGTATTCTTCAAGCTGTATCCCCCTTGGGAAGGGGGACGATCTGTGTGGCTCAGGCAACCCCTGCCCACAGAGCCACTGAGGGCTCATACACCTGTGTGTCATCTGAGGGTACTTCCACATTCAAAGGTGTGTGTACAACTGGCCTGGAAAATTTTCCCTTGCTTTTCGTTTAAAGCTGGCTCTGGGAAGTCGGCACCAGCCCTGGCTCCATACTCAAACCTCTTGGGTTTGCTGCCCCTACTCTCCTTTCAGAGCAGGTGTTTTGTTGACTGCAAGATGCTAGAAGGGACCCACTGTGCTGCCGGCTGGCTCATCTGCTTAGATGCCCACTGTCTTCCCTGAGCTGTTTGTGTTAGAGCCTTTGAAGGGCTGCCTCCCGCAGTAGCTGACTCGGCAGGACCATCACAGCTCTCCAGGGACCGTGGTGTGCATGTGTGATTCAGAACTGACAGGCGGAGGTGGGAGTTCACAAGCTGTTGACTTTGGTTAGCTGTTCAGCACAAGGCCAGGCTGACACCCTGGTCTTCTACTGTTCAATCTAGTGGCTTCTCATAAAGCAGTCTCACCACTGATAATGGGCTGGTCCCCATCTCCAAGTTCATTGTAGACTCCTAACGCATCATCCCATGCTTTGAGCAGGCATTGCATTTGCAGACAACCAATCAACTTTTCTACAGATCAGTTAAAAACCTCTCCTTGGGGCTTATCAGCTGATTAATGTGTCTGGGTGGTAGTGCCTCCGTTATATATCAGTTAATAGAACAAGGCCTAAAACATCCTTCAGAGGGCTTGATTGGCGTCCCACCAAAGGCTAGAACATGTCCATGAGGAAAAGGTGGGTGGTTTGCATAGGGGATGGTCTGTAGCTTATCAAGCACATTCAGGGAACAATTCAGCAGTTTCCTTCCATTGAAATGGATGCGAGCAATGAACCAACAGTCAGCAGTAACCCAGCAAACTCGCAGGCTCTTGTGTGCAAAAGGATTAAACACAGCTTGCTTGGGGTAGTAGTTAGAGCAGTTTGGCTGGCCATACTGCTGTGTCTTTGACTTGATGCCTTTCCATCGTCACCATAGAAGATATGGGAAGGAAGGGTGTATGCCTCTCTGAGTCCTGAAGGAGGTAAACAGACCAGTGAGTGAAAAACATTTGTGGGAAGCTATTTCTTCTAGCTGCCCTGGGATGCTCTGGGAACTGGATGAGCCCGTTATTAACCTGCATCTCCCTAGCCTGACTGAAAGGGTCCCGTTGATGTTGCTTCCCTCTTTTTTCTGAGCAATGCCTTGAATCCAGCATGTGTGCCCCTTTGACCAGCTTCAGAAAATACCACCTAGGCTGAAGCAGGGAGAAGCAGCTCTTCCCCAGAGCTTCCCATCACTGTATGTGAACTCCCTTGCCCCCTTTTCCAGTGCTAGTCAGGACCCGTTGCTTTTCCTGTACTTGCACCCAGTCTGAATGCAAAACTCATGCTTCTTCTAGGTGCTGTGCAGGCTGCTGTGAGCTTTTGGCATATGGGATAGATTTAACTGCTGAGTTTTCCCGTTTACCCTAGCGTGGCAAGCTGGCTCACCTTCTCCTGTGATGCTCTACCTGCCTCCTGCACATACATGGCTGCCTCGGCTACTTGGCAGCAAGCATGGGCACTTTGGGCCCCTGCCACTGCCAGCTCCATAGCTGGAGCTATTCCTCCTCCCAGCTGATCAATGGCTTCTGCTGCAGATTGCTGAGCACTGCTTGTTTTCAGCTGGTGCCGCTGTGAGGAAGAGCTCGAGGGAGGTGTTGAGGCTGCAGGAGCAGCTGAGCCTGCTGTTGCTGCCCTCTGGTTAGGATGGGCGCAGGCTGCCAGTACCGCTGGGGATGCAGAGCTTGAGCGGTGAGGATGGGGAGAGGCAGTGTGGCATCTGTGGACTTGGGGCAGGGATGACACCTCAGCACCTGCCGGAGGAAACCACGTGCCCCTTTTTCCAGGTGATCGGAGAGGGCCTGCCAAGCACAGGGATGCTGAGCTGTTCGTCCTGCTAAAACTGCCTCCCATCTCAGGTCCCGCAGCCCCTCCTGCTGCACTGAGTCAATCCCAGTTCTTGTGGCTTGCGTTTGCATTTAAAATGGTAGTGACAGAGCTCAGAAATGAGGTAGTGTCAGTGCTGGCCCCTGCACCCTCTCCCAGTGCTCTCTGCCCATCTCAACATATGACACCACTTCCATCCTTTATTCAAGGCCTTGCATAAGGGATTGTACCAGCTTTGGGACCTGTTTGGCATTTCACCAAGCCTCTAGAGGGGAGCAGTGCCATGGAAAGTATTGATCTTGCTCACTCCTAACTGGCTTTGTTACTAAATCCTAATTACGGTTAAATTAAGACTCTGTTTCCCTGTAAGCAGGAGCAGAAATGAAGCTTGGGTGAAGAGAAGGGGAGCCTTGTACCTGGGTGTTACTAGTCACACTGTGACTGACCCAGCTTGTTCTGAACTCTGTTTTTGCCCTGGACCTGTCACTCACTGCATGCAGTGCAGACTTGCCCATTACTGTGCAGAGCTGTGAGCTGAGACTGGGTTTAACTGTTCTCCAGGCATTTAGTCCTGCACTGAGCCCCAGCTGCCAGAATATGGGGAGACATTAAAGCTTCCCTATGGAAAGCAGGGATGTGGGAGGCTGGAGCCCTGGCTCCTCTGATCTGCTCCATGGCAGGCATTTGGGGCGGGGGTTCAAGTGGGACTGTGATGCCCCTTCTCCTGTGTCAGCCCTGAGCCCTGTTGAAATGTCACTCACAGGAACTTTGCTTTCCTCAAGCCCCAGCTGCCCTTGGGCACCCTGTGACACTGGCAGCAGTGTCCTGGCTGCCTCTAGCCCAGCTGCAGGCAGCTATCACTGTGCCGCTGGCTCCTTTTCAGTCCCTGTCGGAGCCATATGTTGAGTATCTCACTCCTTTCCACGGGGCCTCTTTAATGATGCTGCTGAGCAGATGTTTGTGCTGAGCCACACACTCCAGAGACCCGGGTTTTTTTTCAAAGCTTCTTGCAACGTGTGTTGGCTCATGCTGGGGATCTCCTACCGCTGTTTTGCTTTGACACTAGGGTGCTGGCAGGGTTGCTCCTCTTGTCCCCATACTGGTGCAAGCAGCAGGGTGTTCCCCATCACATGGGCAGGTCACCACATCCCCTTCTCCATCTCAGTCCTTACGCGTGGAGCTGCACGGGGAGGTCTGCTGCACAAGGCTCATTCCTGTGTGGCTGAGCCTGCCTCTCCCACCAGTCCAACCTGACTGTATGCATGTGGCCCTGTCCTGCTCCTTCTCCTGTCCATCCTCCTTACTCTGTGGGGGAATTTATCTAGGGAAGGAGATGGGTGTTAAACAGATTTTGCCTGCCTTTCTCATTACCTGTTTGAGAGTGGCTGTGGAGAAGCCAGCAAAAGAGTGGTAGTTTTGCATGATGACCTGCAACTGAAACACAGCTTTGTTGCTCTTTCTGCAGTACAAGATTGCCAGATTAACGCAGGTTTAAGCCCTTGCTTGTCCCTAAAGCTCCCTGTGGCAGTTTGCTCCAGAGCTGAGCTCTGCCCCAGAGGAGGGGCAGAGGTGGGAGCAGCACTGGAGTTGCTGGCTCTGCACTTCCCATCCTCCTGCGGGCAGGATCTGTTAGTGTCAGTTTTCACAGCGCTGCCAGCCTGCGACAGCTGCCCTGCGGTGTATCTGAGCCAAGAAGGTGGCCCGGCTCCAGCCCTGAGACCCATCTTCTCCCTCTTGCTCCTTTACAAGCAAGATCAAAGATGCTTGTTTGGATTTCTGAGCCTCTGGGTTTGGAAATAGGCCAGTTCAGCCCTGGCATCTGTTGATCCGATTTAGCGGCATGACAGCTCCCTCCGAGGTCTCCGTCAGCAGCGTGACAGCCGCTCTCCTCCTGAGGAGGAAGGGAGGGAGCTGCTGCATCGGCCAAGCCAGGAGGGCCAGACAAGTGTCTCCTGACTGTTTCCTTCCTAACTTCCACTGCCTTCCCTTGCCTGTTGCCCTCCACAGCCTCCAGGTTAAGGTGAGCTTGGCCTGGAGCAGGTGATCTCTGCTCCAAACTCAGCCAGCATCACCGCTGTCCCACCCTTGAGACATCTGATCTCTCCCTTGCCCTTCCAGGGGGTTCATAAGCCTATTTAAAGGCAAGGGCAACCTTTTGCACTCTGTGAGTACCCTTTGGGGACAGAGCTGCTACTAACCCTCGTGCTCTCAGGCACCTGGTTCACTGGGTTTGAAAAACAAGCTTGCACAAATCTCTGCTTCCCCTGCAGCAAGGCTCTTCTGTGCATGGGGTTGCTTCTGTTTGCTGGAGCTCTCCTGGCAGCCAGGCTCAAGGAGGAGGAGAAGCTCTATGAGGCTGAGCAGTCCCTCTTCCGTGAGCCCCCACTGTCAGGCTCCATACTGGATTTAACTCAGAGCCTTTTTGCTCTCCAGGAAGATGTCTGCATGCTTTTGGGTCCTTGCAACTGTGCCCGAGAGTCCTCCTCTCCTGTAGAGGTTTCTGAGGCTTTGGTAGTTCTTCCTCATGGGTCCTCAGAGTTGGCAGCCACTTTTTGGGTGCCCCTGTTGTGACTTGGTCTTAGGCTGGCACTGATGAATCTTATCTTTACCAAAGAGGGAATGGGAGATCAGCTCCCTCGTGCTACCCAAGGTCAAAAGCAGCATTTTCTTCCCTGGTTTCTGGTTGCAGTGATGGATTCACCTCTCCCGGTTCTCCCTGTGGTACCACCAGCTGGCAGAGACCTGCTGTCACCGAGGCGGGATGCGGTCCAGCAAGAGGGGTCCCATATGCCAGGAGCTTTGTCCATGTGCAGCCCTCGCCCCAGAGGGACAACAACAACGGCAGCTCTGTGGGATCCCTCCCACGGTCCCCTGGGGAGCTGGGCTGGGTTCACCTCATGGCCACTGAGTCTTTCGGGTCCTTCAGCCCTTCGCCTGGGTTGGAGAAGTAGCTCAGTGCATGGATGATGTGCTCTGTGCCAGGCAGGCCTGCTCATGTCATGCAGGGAGCCTTGTAGTGCCTCTTGCCCTGCCTTGGCTTGATAAAGCCCCTCGTGTCCCATGAGGCTCCTTGTGTCCCCCGTCCTGATGCTCTTCCCTCTCTATTTTGCAGAGGAGGACGTGGAGAACTTTGACGTGACGAACCTGTCGCAGGATGTTTTACGGAGCATTGAAGCTGATAGCTTCTGGTGCATGAGCAAGCTGCTGGATGGGATACAGGTGAGCCTCTTCTGGGGCTGCAGAGGTTTCTCTCCCCTTGCTGGGGTAACAGTGCAGTCATCTCTCTGTGTTTGGATGAGCGCTCTGTTTGTCCCAGCATTTGGGAGATTTTGCTACTTCACTGAGCAGAACCCATGGGTAAAATCCTGGGGAAATAAGATGCTGCGGCTGTCCAACTGGCACTGCCCTGACTAGGGACTTCATAAGCAGGCAGATGATCCTAGTGCTCAAGAGCCATGTCTCCTTGGCTCATGGTGATCTCAGCTCCCTGTGGAGCTGGGGATGTGGATTTGGTCGTTTCTAGCTGTTGTTAGAGCTGCTGCTTCTGACTTATGGCCTCTCCCCACAGGATAACTACACCTTTGCACAGCCAGGGATCCAGAAGAAAGTCAAAGCCCTGGAGGAGCTAGTCAGCCGGATCGATGGTAGGTGACAAGGAGATTGGAGCAGGTTGGAGCCTCTTTTGTCACAACAGCAGGAGGCCTCCTTTGCAAGTCGTACTCTCAGGGCAAGGGTAGACACTTGCCTACAACATGTATGGAAGCAGGGCAGGGTGGCGTCAGCCAGAAACTGCCTGGGGACAGGGTTTTTCTGGCCAGGTAGCACAGGGTGAGGTAGTAGAGGCATTTAGGAGAGCAAGGTCTCAGCCTGAAAGTGTGTGAAAGCCGGTGCATTGGGGGCAGTGCCGCATGCGGGAGCTGGGGCACTGTGGTCCCCGGGTATGTAAGTGAAATGTGCTGTTTCAGAGCAGGTACATAATCACTTTAGGAAGTACGAGGTCGAATACCTGCAGTTTGCCTTTCGCTGGATGAACAATCTGCTTATGAGGGAGCTGCCTCTTCGCTGCACCATCCGCCTCTGGGATACCTACCAGGTACGCAGGCTCCCACTGCCTTCCCTGCTTGGCTGGTCACTGTAGGGCCAGTTCCCTGTAGATGAGGGGATGGAGGTCTTCTGGCAGCACAGTGCAGCTGGGGAGATGAGGGAAGGAAAGCAGTGTGGCCCTGGGACATTTATAGCCAGCTGGGTGATGGGTGGCCCTGTAGGGTATCTGTGTCCAGGGAAGTCATGCTCCAGCTGAGCTGCAGGAGCTGACCCAGAGTTTTGCTGTCCACAGTCAGAGCCAGAAGGATTCTCACATTTCCACCTGTACGTCTGTGCCGCCTTCTTGATCAAGTGGCGGAAGGAGATCCTAGATGAGGAAGACTTCCAAGTAAGTCCCTGGGGCTGGGGATAATTGCCTGGGGCTAGAGGGGAGGGAATTGCTCTGAGTGGGAGCCCAGCACGGACACAGTCAACAGTCATCTCAAAGCTGGCTCCAAGATCATCCAGTCTCAGGATCTTTGCCTAAAAGTAATGTCTGAGCTTCAGCACTCAGGACAGAGAACTGAGCTGTTGGAGGGTTCAAGCATCAAATACCAGCTCTTCCCTGGGCTCAAGTTTTGATCACGGTAAGTCCCTTCATGTTTGCCTTCTGGTGTCCAGCTGTAACGCTATGGTAGCAACCTTCATCTCAAGGGATTTGGGGGCATCTGAGGTGCTTCACTGATTCGGATCTAGACACGAGCACATCTTAATGCTGTCTCTGAGCCTTTCAGACTTGTGAGTGTGGTGAGCGAAAGTTACTGCATGCTGCTGCCTCTGGTCGTGCCAGCCCCAAGCCTGCTCTGGAGCCTTCAACCACCCCAAACTAAGCACCTTCCCCTCTTTCAGGGCCTTCTGATGTTGTTACAAAACCTGCCCACAATACACTGGGGTAACGAAGAAATTGGACTCCTGCTCGCTGAAGCCTACAGACTCAAGTATATGTTTGCAGATGCCCCCAATCATTACCGCCGATAGGTGCCAGGACTCGACTCCCTCCTCTCCCCCGTGCTCACACCCCTGTCCTGGCCCAATCTGATCACTGTGGCATTTTTGTCGTCCCAAGTCCTCGGACACTCCGACCGGGAACTGCTCCTCGCTGTACAAAGCTCACATCGACTCTTGTCTTAACTCTTAACGTGTGCCTGTCTGCCACTCCATGCGCCTGGATGTGCCACTCCAACGACCGTCAGTATTTCACACCGTGCCGGTGGCTTGAGCCAGGGAGAGAGCCTTGAAGGGGCTGGGGGAGGACGTGGCGGGCAGCTTTACAGATAAACTGAGCTGAGGACAAAGCCCTCTTGTCCTCTCCACTCCCTACCCTGGGCTTGTCTGCCTGGGACCACCTTGGCTTCTCTGCCTCGTGTTAACCTGCCGCCACGTGCGCTGCTCCCTTCTCTCTTCTGACACCGCTCCAACTCCCAGATGAAAATGCCTTATCAGAGACCCACCTGGCCGGAAAAATCCTTCCCCCCGAGGGCAGCAGGGCAAGAAGTTTCTCTCAGGGCCTAGCTTCGCTCCGAGGGTCCGGAGACCCCAAGCACTTTGTGGGTTCGTGAGAGACCCCCTCACGCCTGCCCTCTCTCCTTCTCTCCATCCTCTTCGCCTCCCTCTTCCCCAGGGCAGCGGGGTGGGCATGGCAGCAGGGGGACCACTCCATCCATGTGCAGTTTGAATGATGCGCGCCAGCTTGACGGGACTTTTGGTGACCGATGTGCTGTCGGTACAGCCCCCTCCAGCACAGGGGGGAGGTGCAGGGGGGCTGGTAGGGGAGCAGCATCTCCTGAAACCCCTTTGCAAAGCCCCCGCTCCTCCAAGACATTCTGTGTATATTGTGTTCTTGTGTATATGGGTCAAAGATGTACAATATACGTCTTCTGTTTGTAGCAGATAATGATTTTATATTTATAATGTGCACCCCTTGTTCTCCCCATCTTCTCCATGCCTGGGAAGGATACCTGGGTACAGCGTCATTGGGCTTTGGACCCCTCCGGAGATGGGGGGCAGTTCGGAGCTGCAGGTATTTCTGCCCCACCGTGTTTTTGCAGTGTTGGATCTGCCAGGAAGATGTGTGATAGAAATATGTATCTCAAGGCTTCCCTTACAAAGAGGATTTGGGTGTTTAAAGGAGATGGGAGCTCCCAGTGGGAAGCAGGGGAGAGCCGTGCTGAGGAAACAGGGTATCTGGGCTTGTCGGCTGCTGGCATGTGCCCCTCCGAGCGCTGCAGGGCAGAGCTGTGCTGGTGCCGCCGGCGGGACTTTCCGGGGAGGAACGATCCTGGATCCAGCACTGGCTGCCCCCAGCACTTCCCGGCCATGCGGACACGTCCTCCCAGGACTTCCTCCGCAGGGCCGGCAAGGACCGGGCTGGCCTCGTTGCCGTCTGCTTTTAAGTCAAACCCATCGTGAATGTTTTAATGAGCCGTTTTCTTCCCGCAGGCAGGCGCCGTCCACGTCATGCCAAGGGCTGGATGCGGGAGGGCGTGGGGGGACGGATCCGGGCCACCCCAGGTTTCTCCTAGCGCTCCTGTGGGGTGATGTAGGCTATCTCGACAGGGTGTGGAGGTTTCTGGTCCCTCCGCTTTCCGTTGCTGTTCCTGGTGGGAAAAGGCGGCGGGCCGTGAGGCCGGCGCCAAGCATGTGAAAGGCAGAGCCTTGTTGCCAATAAAACTCCAAACAGTGTCTCAAAAAATTGCTTTCCTGACCTGGAGTTGTTTTTCTCAGGCATTTGGACTTTCACTTTATTTTTGTGTGTGCCTTTTGTTGTTTTCTCTGAGACAGGCCTGGTGGTCCTTAGTTTAATGTGATGAATTTAAAAAAAAAAAAAAGGGGAAAAAAAGGTAACAAAACCCAAAACTAACAATTGAACTGTGTGGTCTGGCAAGTATTTGTGGTGGGGTTGAGGGTGGTCAGTCCTTATTTGGCCTCGTGAGGGGCTTCAGGCACATCACCTACCCCCACCTTGTGCCTCAGTTTCCCCAGCTGTAAAGCGAGGGGAGCTTCTCTGTGTCTTGCTGGGGGACTTAGTGGTGGTGTCTGAGTTTGCTGTTGGTCAGAGCAGCTTATGGGAGGTCAAACCTTTAACTGCCCCCCCAAGTCACTTTCTATCCCCTGTTAATTACTTTTTAAAGTTCAATGGAGCAGAACAAATATAATTACTTCTGGGCGAGTCTAATTACCTGCATTTGTTGCCTAGGCTTTGTTATAATTGATTGTGAAGGGCTGGCTCTCCAGCTCCTTCCCCTGGGTCCCAGCGGGCCCACGCAGCTCCTCTCCCCATCCAGGGTTTGTGTCCCGTCATGGCCATGTCCTCAGCACCAAGTCGGCCCCCGGACCCCTCTCCTGGGCTCTGCTCCCTGCACCCCCTGCTTTGCAGAGAGGTTAAATCAGGGAGCCTTTAGTCTGGGGCAGGAGAGCCCATCAAGGTTGTTTCTGGCCTCAACACTGGCAGGAGCTGGTCTGGGTTTCAGACAGCCTTCCCTGACCGGGCCGGATCCTGCTGCAGGCTCAGCGCCCTTTTTGGAGTGAGTGCTCTGTTGTCCTTTGGAAACTGAGGCTGTTACAGCCAAGGGGTGACCATACCCCCGATCCTGCAAGGTGCTGAGCATCCCCATCCCACCCAAACGGGATTTCTTCTCCCAGCCTGGAACCATCGGCACGGCTCCAGATGAAAGCTCGGGTCCCTGCAGGCAGGGAGCAGGGTGTCCCTGGGGCCGGTGGCACTGGAGGGTGACCAGGCTGCGCTGCCGCGGCGGGGCCACCCCGCTGTCCTCTGCGTCTGTAGGAGACACGGTGTCACCTCCAGCCCCGCCAGCCCCAGCAGGACCGGGCACCCACCAGCAATTGGGGTTTCACCCAGGTTTTAGGAGCTGGAGGTCCTGTCTGGGGTGGAGCAAAAGAGGCAGGGACCCAGCGCAGGGAGTTTAACTGCAGGGCTCATTATTTCTCCTTCAATTATTACCATTAACACAGCACCGTGGGCTTGCATCACAGTCGCGTGAGGTCCAGCGATGGAAATGCGATTGCCTCCGTCTCGGGCTGCAAATGAGCAAACCAGCAGCGCTGGGGGCTGGGGAGAGCCTGGCCAGGAGGGAGCAGGTCCCCAGTGTCACCAGGGCCAGCCACTGCCGCAGCGACGAGGACAAGTGCCCGTGTCCTGGCTTGTGCCCACCAGCTCACCTGTGTCCCAGCACGGTGCAGCCCCTCTCCCGTCACCGGCTTCCAGCACAGCCTTGTGCAATAAAACACTTTCAGGTGTTAATGGGAGCAAATTCTCTGGGCCAGGGGCTGGTGGCAGCAGCTTTTCTCTGCGGCAAAGCTGGGGTGTTTGAGGGCTGTAAACACCTCGGGAGAGTTTTGTGGAGCCCTCTAACCCAAGACTGCATTTTTGGCATTTTTTCCTCTCCCAAACGAAGCCTTTATGGAATCCCCAGGGGAAATTGCATTACATTCCTGTGCCGTTCATGACGATAAATGGTGACTGTATCTGCAAGCCTGTTTCTGTTGGATGCAACCAGGATTTTTTATTAAAGCATGGAGCCTGAGGAGCAGTAATAAGGGAGCCCTGACTGATTCCTGCCATTGCAGGCAGGTGGGCTGAGAGATGTCCTGAGGACAAAATAAAATCAAGAGGAGGGTGGAGGGGAGAGGAAACCCTCGCGATGAGACCGGGGCCACTTTGAACTATGGGCCACAAGGGATGAGAGATGGAAAAGAGCCTTGAAGAGAAGCTGATGGGCTTGAAGATGAGGAAGAAGGGCTCCCCAGTCCCAACCCCGTGCCCAGCTCCGAATGGTGCTGGGGATATGGCACAGCGGCTCGTGTCCCTCCTGCTCGCAGACTCACGGATTCAAGCCGGGCGAGCTCAACAGGGAGCGGGGCTGCAGCCAGCCCAGAGCCGGAGAGGGGTTTCCAAGTGGCTTAAAATCCAAGGAACCCCACTGCATCTCCTCCCGGCCCTTTCTTGGGACTAGAGCCCACCCGGGCAGGTTCAGTTGGCTCATACATTTCCCTGGCAAATGCCACCTGCGTTGGCCAAGCCACAGCCTCGTCCCCTTGATCCACCTCCTGCCTCGCTCCTCCCGGCACGTGCTGTCTGCGCCGGCCAGTTACTGGCTCTTTCGGAGCCTTTTTGGGGAGGAGGAAAAGTTTTCCAACGGCTCAGGAGTTTCAGGGTTTCTTCCCAGGAGGTGGAAGGGCCAAATGAAGCACCCAGGGTGGGTCCGGTCCCCTTCTCCCAGGAGACGGGGAGAGGTCGAGCAGTGGCCTCGGCTCCTGGGGACGGCCGTGCCACCGATGGCTGGAGGAGACGTGGACGCTGGCTCTGTTTTCTTCTCTTTTTCTGTTCCCAATGGCCCCAGGTTGGGGGGGGCTGAGCTGCAGGGGCTGCAGCATCCCCCGTACCCCGGGCCAGGAGGGGGCAGCTCCCACCGAGGGGGAGCGACTGGGGGGTCAGAGGGGGGGGGTGGGGGGTGAGGGGGCAACTGGGGATAGAAATGGGAGTTGGGGATGATGGAGGGAGCTGGGGACAGGGATGGTGATGAGGACTGGGATGGGGTGGGGGGCACTGGGGCTGAAGAGAAGGCAGGCTCCACACCGAGGGGTGGGAGAGCTGCACCGGGGGGGGGGGCCAGGGGTCCTGCACGGAGTGTGGGGGGGAGGCTGCACCTTCTCCCCTGCGGTGGGGGGTGCAGGGGAAGGCGGGGGGGGGCTCCTCTCCCTCCTCCCTCCCTCCCGGCCGGCTGGAGCATCCCCCTCCCGCGGCGGGCGGCCCCGGGGCCGGTGCGGGGCGGGGAGGGGGGGGCCGGGCGGGCCGCAGCGCAGGATGCCGGGCGCCTGGAAGGAGCGTTCCGCCGCCGCGACCATTTGCTGCCTCCTCCTCCTCCTCCTCTTCCTCCTCCTCTGGCTCCTCTCCTCCGCCCCCCCCCGAGCAGGTAACGCCGCCACCGCCGGGCCCCCCCTCCTCGACACCCCCCCCCCCTCCTGCTCGGGGGGAACCCGGCCGAGGGGCTTCTCCTGGGGGGGGGTGTGTGTGTGTGTGCACCCCTTTAGCAGCGTGCGAAGCGGGGCACAAACTTCTCCGGCTGCTGGGATGGGATTTGGAGGCGGGGGGGGGGGGGTTCAGCTGTTTGCAGGGGGGTGGAATTGGAGCTGCCCAGGGAGGTTGAGCTGGGCTGGGGGGGGCTCTGGGCAATGTGTCCCCCACTCCCTGCAAGGTCGTCACCTTCCCCCCCCCCCCCCAGCTGCTTGCGAGACTGTGGGGACCCCCAGGGTGTTGATCCGGGGGGGGATGTGCCCCCAGATGGGACGGGGGCAGGGACCCCAGCCATCGCACCCACCCCCAGCCGTGGGACCCTCGGGCCCGGGGGCTGCCGCTACCCCTGCCGGAGGGTGCTGGTCCCACATCCCAGAAAGAAAAAACCCCAATAAACCCACCCCAAACCCCGAAAAACACTCTCCCCCCCCCAACCTGAACGTCGCCACCTTTGAACCATCCCACATGCAGCCACAGTCCCAAATGTCCCAGCAGGACCGGGAAACTGGGAGAAAAGTGGTTTGGATCCTCTCCTGCATGGCCAGGAGGGTGCTGGGCAGCGGGCAGGATTGCCCTGGCCCCAAAAGGTGGGCAATGAGGGGGAGGACCATGACCATTTCTGCCCCAGCAGCTTCTGCCCTGCTCTGCTCCCATCCTCGGTCCCATCTTCCCATGAGGCTGGGGCTGGTTTTGGGCTCAAGGTTTGAAAGCAATTCGTGCGTAAAAATCAGTTTAAAAGCAGAGGAAAATAACCCAAAATTTAGCTGAGGAGGGGGTCGACCAGCCTGGAGGTGACACATGGCATCTCCTTTGCATTGCACACCCCGTTGCATGCAGCCCGGAAATGACCGAGACTGATTTTGCCAGAAAATTTCACCCAAACCAGGTTCATTCGGGGTTTTCCCTCCTGATTTCTGGGGTTTGCCATGAAATTGCAAACCCTCTGGGCCAGGCTGGAGCAGGAGAGGGTTTGCCAGCCCTGGGTAAAGCAGCACATTGTGGTGCCGGGGATGGGTGAACCCTGGCCCTGGGCGAAATCGTTCCAGGCCCCCCCCCACCCGCCCCGAGTGGGCTCAGCGCTACGGGTGCCCCCTCGCACCCATCCCCTTGCAGGGCAGGAGCTGGAGATGGGGACGTGCGAGATCACGGCGCTGGATCGGGACCTGAGCCACCCGCGGCGGGCGATCACCCGGCAGACGGCACGCTGCGCCTGCCGCCACGGCCAAGCCGCCGGCACCGCCCGCGCCAAGCCGGCCTGCGTGGACGGTAACGGCAATGCCGGGGAGGGGGGATCGGTGCTGCTCCGTGGGGGTCCCACGGGAGAGGGGGTGCAAGGGCCCATGGCTGGAGATGGGGGTCCTGGCTGGCACAGTGGGGCTGGTGGCTGCTCTGGCCTGGAGTCGGTGCCTGGCAGTCCTTGACAGCCCCTTGTCCGTCCCTTTGCCCCCGCTCTGTCCTCTCCACCTCCCTCTCCCACTTTCGCCCCATAATTTGAGCATGGTCCCCTGCGCACGTCTCTCTCTGTGGTCCCCAAATCGGTCCTGTGCTGGATGAGCTCATGTGCTTCTTCCCTCCATCTCTTCACCCATCCCTCTGTCCATCCCTTCATCCATCCATTCCCCTCTGTGTCCTTCCATCCACTCCCCTGTCCATCCCTCCATCCACTCACCCATCTCCCTCCCCTCCTTCCATCCACACGCGTATCCCTCCATTCACCTACGCACCCATCCCTCCCTGCATCCACCCATCCATCACCCCTCCCTCCATCCCTCCATCCTTCCCTTCATCCTTCCATCCATCCCTCCATCCACCCACCCCTTCATCCTTCCCTCCATCCACTCCTCCCTCCCTCCATTTTTCCTTCCACCTCCACCTCTCCCCATGCCTCCCCCCCTCCCAAATATCCCCGTCTGCCCCGCACCTCCGGCAGCCCGGCTCATCACCAGCCGGCAGTGGTGCGGGATGGAGCCGTGTGAGGAGGGGGAGCAGTGCGCTCTGCTCCGAAACCGCTCAGGCTGGAGCTGCATGAGACGACTGGGACGAATAAAAACCATCACGGTAAGTCCTTCTCTGTCCCCCGTGTCCCCACTCCCACCTTTTGTCGGGGAAACTGAGGCAGGGCTGGGTGCAAGGCCAACGGGAGCAGGGAAGGGGTCGGGATGCTGGAGCCCCAAGAGGGGAGCCTTTGGGGGGGGGCAGTATGTATCAATGCATGAGGGGTGGTTTATTAGGGGCCCAGAGGGGCTCTTGGGGTGGGGGAGAGGGTTCGGTGCCCCTCCACGCACCCACTGGTTGTGTCCACTGGGACCCCCCCCACCCCAGCGCAGCCCCAGCTCCCCCCAAGCCTGCAGCATCACTCGGCACCCATGAAATATTCTCCCAATATTTTTCCCGCAGGTGTCCTGACAGCGGCCAGCACGTGAGGATGAGGGGACTCGCTCCAGAGCCGGCGGGACGAGCCCGGGCAGGGAGCGGGGTTTGCTCGGTGCTGCCATGTCATGGCCTTGAACCCCCCCGCCGGTGCCAGCCGAGGGACCGGCCGCCTCGGGCAGGGTGGCTGGAAGGGTCACTGGGGTCCCGTTCACCCCATGGGCTCCCTTTGCCTGTGGAGGGTCCCCCGGGGCTCACCGTGCTGAGGAGGAGGAGGAAGAAGAAGCTGTTGGGGTCCCAGTTTCCAGCTCCGACCCCCCCACCCGTCTGCAGGCCCTGAATTTTGCAGCAGTTGAGCAGCATCAGTGCCTGACCCGAATTTGGCCGCCTGTCAGGGTGCAGGGAGCTGCGGGTGCTGGGTGGGGGTCCCGGAGATGGGGGATGCTGCGGGTACCCAGGGGCAGTGGGGGGGGACAACCCTGCTGCAGGGTGTGGGGGGGGGTGCGGGGCTTTGCAGGGCATTTCACCCCCACGGACCCGGCTGGGTGCTCTCTGCAAGGGGCTGGCGAGGACAGAGGCAAAGCCAGCGGCTTCCAGGTGTCGATGGTGCAAGGAAAATAAAAGTCGGATTTATTACACAGCTGTGAAAAGTGCTGGTTTGTTGGGGAGGGGTGGAAATTGGCCCCCTCCAAGAGCTCCAAAAAGGGCCTGGGGCAGCCCTAAGCCCCCAAATCCCTGCCCCATCCACTGCAATCAAGTCTCCAAACCGCTAATTTGTGGCTCAGCTTAATTACTTCAAAGGGATTTTCAGGACCTGTTGTCCTGGTGCCACTCAACGAGGGGGCTGGGGGCGATGCTATCACAGACAGACCACCCAAAAACCTGTGCCGAGACCCCACCCAACTCATTTCATGCTGACTCCCCTCCCCAATCACCCAGGCATCCTCTCTGCCCCACCACGGTTTGAATTTCTTGGCGTGACTCCTCGCACTCGCTCATCTCCCCCATTTTGGGCCGGGGGGGGGTGGATGAAGCCGGGGGCTGGGACCGGCACGGGCACCGCGCTGCGGCTGGTGCGCCTGGAAGATGCCATTGTCATGGAAACCTTTTAGCCGCAGAGTAATTCAGTAAGTCATAATTTCATTTGTTAAAAGAGGAAAAGACGGGGCGGGAGGGGGAAGCTATTTTATTAATTTGTAATAATTTCATCCCAAAATGTCAGCTGGGAAGTTAATAGGCAGTGGCTGGGCTGAGGTGGGTCTGCAGCTGCTGGTTTTTGGTGCTTTCCTCCACAAAAGCAGCTTCCTAACATCCCTCTTGTTGCTAAATCTTTCTCTCCCGTTTCTTGCAACAGGTGGAAATCGTGAAAAAGAAGTAAAGAACTCCCCTTTTAATACCTTCACCGACCTCTGCAGCTCTCCCTGCGCCAGGGAACACTGCGCACCATAAAATCTTCCTAGTTATAGGACTCCAAATTAAGGTATAAAGACTTGAAATACTGACAGTAAGACTTAGCAAATTTTTTTCCTTTTTTTTTCAGTCCCCCAAATAACCCACAAAATTACAGGACAAGGCACTGTACAGCGGAGGGTCAGGGCGGATTGCAGCAGCAGGAGGAAGCACCCGAGTCCCTGGGGATGCTACAGCACATGACAGCCAAGGGTGCAGGATCTTGGGAAATCAGGTTGGTTTTTTTGGTCCATCAAACCAGCTGCCCTTGGGGAAAGACTAGGAATGGTGATAGGAAGCTTATTTTTGCTTTAAAACACTAAGGCATTAAAGTTGCAGTGCAACAGCTCCAGCAAGATGGCCAGGAAGGCAGCGAGGGGATGGCTGGAGCATTCCAGGGTGATGCCCAGAGCTGGGCAGCACCGGAGGAGCAGCGGGATGGCTTCCCAGAACAGTCACATGCAGGACAGACCTGTGCTTTTTGCACCCTTGGGATCAGGATGATGCTCCCTTGCCTCCTCCCCAGCTGTGCCGCTGCTCCTGCAGCTCTGCCGGCTCCCCGGAACCTCGGCCACAGCTAATGGCTGCGATCAGACTTACAGGTCTGCCCAGATTCACCTGCCCTGGGTATCACATTCCAGCTCCTCACAGCATTCCCTTTAATTTAAATTCACCTGGCGATAGAGACAAGGGTTTCTTTTAAATCATCTCATCCCCACCAAAGTCCAAATATCCTTTTCCTACCACCCAGCACCCCACTCAATTAAGTACCTGCCAGCTCCCCTAACCCGGTCTCCAAAGAGCCTCTTCCCAAACCTTCGCCCTCGCTCCGTGCCACATCCCCAGCCCATGTGCGGCCCCCCAGGACCCCTGCGGTGGAGGGAGCAGGTCCTTCAGAAGGAGCCGGGGTTGGGCAACAAGAAGCAGCTTAAAATTTCCTTGGAAGATAGAAGAAATAATTTTGCACAGCCCCAACCAAGAATGAGAAATGAAAGTTCACACTTCAGCAAGTGCGTCTGCCTGCAAAATTTATTTTATTTAGCAATGCTAATGGACTAATTAAAATACATTAGCATGACACTTTCATTTCCTTTCTGATCAGTGTCGAAGTAAAAAGGGAGTTAAAACACATGTGCTATGATGCAACTTCTTCACCAGCATCCCCATGCAAGTTCCCATGACAGCTCAGTGGTGCTGGCAGCCCTCCTGGCTTTTCTCCGACGGCAGGAGCTCTCTGTGCCCGTGGAAATGCCCAGCGTGTGCTGTAGCTGCAGACGTTCCCCAGCTCACAGGGCTCCACGGCTTCACACCGGGGTCACAGTGCTGCAGCTTGTGGGGCTGCGCAGCTCCATCGCCTTGCAAAGTGGAGTTGGACTCCAAGCAACCCGTACTGTGTGCAGGGGATATTAATTTTGCTCTAATGAGCGTTGATCAAACGTGGCTGATGGGCAGGAAATCTGACACAGCCAAAATAAGAACCCGGGCAAAAGATTGCCATGCACTGGTCTCAGGATGCGTCGCTGCCTGTCCCGGCAAACTCGGATCATGTCTCTGGCCAACGGTCTCCATAAATCCCCAGGCAAAGCTCTAACATTTATTTCCATCCATTGAAAATGTCTTACTGGTTCCTTTATTTCTTTTCCATCAAACACTCTCTGATGGATGGCAGCGGGGGAGAATGGCAGCTGCTCACTGCTCTGTTATTAAAGTGCCGCTTTTCGTTGTCTTGTACAATGGGCCGGTTGTTTGCTCCAGCCAGCGGGGGATCTGATTAGCCAGAAAATTAGGATATAAAATTTAATATTGTGCTTTTTAGAATGAGCCAGGTGGGGTTTTTTTGTGTTCTGTATTTTTTTTACTGGAGGAATTCTTTAAAGAAAATACCTACGGGTGGGAAGAGAGGAGTTGATCAGGACAGTGCCAAGAATGAAGTCAATAAACTGGAGAGAAAATCCAGTTTTCCCCATCCATGTGAGCACTGCGAGAGCCATTGGTTTCTAGCACTGCCCGTCCATCCTTTGTCCGTCTGTCTGTCCATCCCCCCATTTTGGTTACCCCTCTAACTCTGGCGCGTCACTGAAAACCTCACCGAACTCCAATACACATTTTACAGCCTCAGCTTCTCCTTGCTGGGTCAGGACCGTGGGCAAGAGGAGGTTTCCTGCCAGGAACAGAACTGAGATGCAGCTGAATCCCAACGGATTCACCCCGGCATCTCCCCAGCACCATCCCAGCTCGCCTGGCTCACACCAAGAGTGGCAAACAAAATATAGTTATTTCCATTATCAAAAGGGCTCTGATCAGAGCAAAAGCTGGGCTCTTCTTTAAGGAAAACACCTGCTGGTTGTGGAGATTTTTCACAAAACCCTTCCCCAGCCCGGCCACACACTCCTTTTGTATTTCCCTCAGCAGGGAGCGAGGCCCAAGCTCCGTTTGCCATCAGCTTCACCTCCTGCTTGGCACGCACTGAAGTGCTCCTGATCTGCAAATGCTGCAAAATGTCTACAGTAAAAAAAAACAAACAACAACTTATAACCATTTCCACAGATGGTAGTAAATAAATAAGGGCAAATAAAAATTCCAGGCATGCTTAGAAAAAAATCCCCTTTCCCTTTCCTAAACCAGGCTACAATAAATGCAGGACTTTAATTACTTGACAGTGTCAGTTTAACATCAGCATTACATCAGGACATCCCTCAGTCAGGGACTGTGGACTCAAGGGCACTAAAACTACACTTGGGAAAAGTGAGTAACTGCATTTTGGAGCCATCTCCTTGCCTACTTCCCACACACCCGATGCTGCCCAGCAGCTGACGGTGCGGCTGTTGCAAGGTGCTTTTCCCACAGGAGGTGCCAAGAGATGCCCATTCCCAGCCCCTGGGTTTGGGTGCAAGCTCCAGAGAGGAGCTGTGAAGTGTTGGGAGAAAAAGGGATGTGGGTTGTGAAAGAGGAGAGAGCTGGAAATTTTAATGTTTCCCTTTTTCATGCACCTGTATGCTTGCGCACACACTACAACACATACCAAAAACATCTGCACCATCATTAGCAGCTTCTTGCAAGCCCTATGCACGGTCCCAGACTGTTGTGGGTCTGCACAGCTTCACCCCAAATGATTGGGGGTCTGCAGGGACACACACGGCATTTCAGGTTATGGGTCTGTGCCAGACCCTGCGTGCGCAGTGGGTCAGGCTGCCCGCAGGCATGATAGATGCTGTGAATATTGATCACCACTGATGAATCCCTGCTGTCCCGCTGAGTAATTACAGCGCGTTTCACAGCGGAGCATCATCCATCAAAGGTTGAGCAACGCTAAAGAAAAACTAATCACACACTGGAAGCAGAGCCCCCCGTCTCCCTCACCTGCCCCTCCCTCCTCATCCTCACCTTTAATCTGCCCGTCCTGTCCATCCATACTACCTTTTTTCCACATCTCCATCCTTCCCAGGTCAGAATCCCCCCTCCCCTCCTTAGCTGCAAAGGGGCCCTGGCTTGCCCCGAGGACAAGGGCTGCCCACATCTGCTGCTGCAAGGAAGAAAAATAAAAATACAGCTTGTGGCTTTCCTCCTAGCTGCTACCCAAGCTCCAGCACTCCAAGTGCTGAAGCACACGTTAAATATGTATTACCCACCTGCCACCCTCCCTCTCCTCCCCATCGCTGCCCCAAGCCCCCACTCCCCACCACGGTGGCCCTCACCCAGGCCAGTGTGGGGACCCCGGCTCCAGGGGCTGCCGATCCTGGACGCATCCTGCAAGGAACAGCCCGGCGAGCCAGGGCTATTTTGGGAGGCCGGAGCAGGAGAGGATTAATCCTCAGCACGGCGGCACCATTAGGTTTTGTCACCTGCTATCCATCTGCCTCTAAGGAGCTGGCTCCACGCCGCTCCTTCCCTCCCGTCGTTTTTTCTCACGCAGAAGAGCCGGAGGCCAAACCCATGCACAGCGCCTGGTGTGAACTCCCCTGTCCTCACTAAAGGGGACTGGGACCTCCCCGAGGGTCTGGCTGAGTCACACACAGTGGAGAAAGCTGCCCCCGTTTTCTCCTGAAGCATACTTGCATTGCATATATATGCTATGTCTATATAGAAAGTGCTAATTATACTTACCAACAATTATAATTGAGCATGCAAGGAGAGCTGTCCCCCGGATGTACCTATGGCTGTGGGTGTGTAGTCAGTATGTGAAAAACTCATCCTCTGTCGGTGTGGAAGCAGCATTTGCCCTAAGGAGACCCATCCCGCAAATAAATACATGTGTGTGAGCACCTACCTGTGGGCACCCAGGGCTGGGCATGGCCCCTGCACCCCCCCTGCACCCCTGAGCCAGTGCTGCAGCGGCCAGAGGGGCACGGACCACCCTGCTCTTGCATTTTGGTCTCCTCCGGGAGGCTTTTTGAAGGGCAGGTCCACAAGCAAGACCCTTCTCTGTCTCTGGGACATAACTCGTTCATGGCCGTTACCTGCCACCCTTGCGTCCAGCACCTCGACAAAAAAAAAGAAATTCAGAAAATGAGGAATGGTTGCAGAAATCCAATGAACTTCCCCTCCCCTTGATCAAAATCTGCTGGCCTTTGGCATCGCCCCAACACCAGATAAAGAGCTATGTCCTTATCCGGCCAGCGTGCTGAGCCAGGGGATCTTCTTGCTCTCATTGATTTTATTTTTTCTTTTTTTGCAACTCTGAAAAGAAACACGGAGAAATGGATGGGGCAGGGCTGATGGCTGCACCTGCAGCATTGACAACACCAAGTAACATGCACCACGTAATCAAGGGGAAATTAAACTCTGCCAGAAAGTTTTGCTTGCAAAACTGCAAATTAATCACTAGTTTCAGGCAAAGGTGCCGTTGGCGGCAGCCCCAGGAGATGCTGTTGCACCAGCTCCGGAGGGACAGTGGATCTCAGCAGCTCCCACAGATGCTGCTGCCAGGGCTGGATCCAGGCAGGGCAAATCCAGCTTTACAAACTGGCACTGCAGAGACCCGTGGCAGCCCTGCCTTCAAATTGAAGGCAGAAGCATCTGAAAGGACAAAAGTATTAGGGGGAAACCAGGAATTTAATTACTCAGTATTCAGTATCAGTTGGAGATGAGGGTCAAGGACCATTACAGCATGGCAGCTGCTGGGGACGTGAGATTATTGGAAACTGGGGCTTTTCATGGATCAGGCTGACAATTGTCTGAGCCTGGGAGGCAGAGGATGTGCCGGCAAGGCAGGCAGAGAGGCTGGGCAAGGAGGTGAGAGCCAGGACGAGGCCTCAAAGCAGGTGACCGTATCTGTCTCCTGCTGAATTTGTGGTGCTGGAGCTGACAACAGGATGGGGGTAAAGAAAGGGAAAAGCATCCCCTGGCTCCTGCAGGGTTTTGCATCACAGCGGTGGATCTGTGCCTCTGGCCCCAGAAGGGCTTTGTGCTCGTGGTGGATGGGAACGATACCTGCATCCTCGGAGAGCAGCAGCTTCCAGTGAAACCCGGCGTCTACACAGAGGGGCCGAGCAGCAAAGGGGTCCTGATGGTGCACCACCGCCTGCGGCAACACGAACCTGTGCAGGGAGGGAAAATACATCTTAGGGGAGACAATGCAAGAGCCCTGTTAAGATGAGAAACCCTCCCCAGCCAGGAGCCAGGGACCAGCCTGCTGCAGAGTCCAGCCCTGCCATTGCCGCATCGCTTGGCTCCTGTCTCCGTCTGCTGGCACATCTCACTGCCCATGCCCCAGCATCGCAGCAGCCCTCAGGCCCACCAAGGGCCATCACCAGCAGATGGGATTCAAGCCCCCAATTCCCAATTCCCATCCCTTCGGGGCTCCCAGCCACCCCTCGACGGGATCCCATCCTGCAGCACCCAACCCTGTTACCCATTGCACAGGGAACAAACTCACCTCGTTCGAGGCAGAAACATCCCTCCATGTGTCCCTTCCCTATCACTGCTCTTTGCAACCGCTTTACGCCTGCATTTAGGACAACTGGGACGAATAAACACCATCACATTAAGTAGTGTCCTGGACCTCAGGACAACACTAGCAAGGAAGGACTCTTTTTCTTTTTTTTTATACATTAGAACATTTATTTCTCAGAGAGAAAATATAGTCTCAGACAGTCAGATTATAGTAGGTAAAATTAGCATTTTTTTTCTTTACAAGCATAGATTTTCTTATTACCTCTCTTATACCATCTGATATAAACAATTCTAGAAAGCAAATAAACTCACTTTCTACAATAAATAGAGCGATCTGTGCTTTACAGCAGACTGACAGTAACGTTTAGGTCCCGTAGCAACAGCAGGATATTAGCCAATTCAAATTCTAAAATGTCATTTAAAAAACAAACAAAACAAAAACCAAAAAACCCAACTCCCAAAATCTTAAAACATATACACAGGTCACAAGTCCACAGCTGAGCTACCACCTGGAAAAGTTTATGTTCCGTTAAATAAATTACACTGTGTGCATATAAAAGACCCAGCAACACAACTGAGGACTTCAAGAATGGTGACAATAGGTCTAAATAATTTAGAACAATATTTTACAACTATATACACAACATCCTTCCCTAGCCACACTCCATAGGCATAATTATTATTATTATTATTACAAAATCCTATGCCCCATCTCTATATGTTACAGGAATCTTCCCTAAAGTGTGGTTCCATGTCCCAATGTATAAGAAGTGGTATTTTAAAAAAGTAGACCAAGTAGAAATGGCAGTGATTACTCCCCACTATTCATTATTATTATTAATTATTATTATTATTTTGACCCCACATTCTCTTCAGTATGAAAAAGTTAAAATAATAAAAAAATATTGAGTTAAAAAGCGAAATGATGATATTCAATCTACAATCTTGCTCTGCACCTTTGGTTCTTAAAATGGGAAAGCAAAAAGGGATACACAACAGAAGAGATCAGAGAAATCATAAAGTCCTTGGCTAATAGAAAAGGTTTTGTCATCAAGTTTCCAAACATCAGTTGTCCCTGTTTTTTCAATGCAAACCCAAAAAAACAGGGATTGTCTGCAGAGCTGGGTTTATTTGGGTTTTAATGGATGACAATGCTGGAGACCCACACACCAGGGAAAGGATATGTGTGTGTGGGAGAAGGCGAAAAGGCAAAATGGTCGTGTGCTCTAGTTAGCGCTTGGTTTCAACCCAAACCGAGCCAGAGGAAAACGTCAGAGACAGAAAAAAGGGAAGAAAGGAAGAGAAGCCTTACACCAAATGTGCATAAACCAACACAAAAGATGTATCTCTCTCCAACCCTGATCAACCTCAGTGCCTGCAAAGCTGCTCCAGCTCATTAGACACCTCCAAAATTAGTTTTACTTCTTAAAAAAAGGAAGTTATCTTTGCTTAGACTCAGTATTGTACTAAACCATGATATGAAATGTTACTGGAACAAGCACAGTCACAGAAATCAGAATTTAAATGCAAAACTACCAAATAAATTTCTAGGACATACACACACACACAAAAATCAGGTAATTTTCTTTTTGTATTTAAAGCTCTGTGCATCTATGCATGTAAGTGTGTGCAGCAGAGGGGAAGGTTACCAAAAAATCTCAAGCTTTTCTAAATGCAGTGACAGAAATCTAACATGAAAACACTATGTACGTAGGCAGGAAAATCATAATGTGAACTCCCAGCTACGATTTTTTGTTTAATGTGATGGGACAATCAATGTCATTTAAAAAAATGAAAAGGCCAATGATGGTTAGGGTAAATTTGGCACAATAAAGTCCAGTTGGGATTTCCGTAAAGGATCCTGGTTCAGTTACAGTGGTGACGGGTTCCTGGGAATTACTTGGGCTGGCTGATGACTTAAAAACCCCGGCGGCACGGGGAAGGCAGGGGCGAGGGAGGGTGCATGAGGTCCGAACATCCAAGAGCTGTGCTCTGGTCACTGCATCAGCTCACCTTGGCTCCCGTCACCTGGCAGCTTTTCCTAACTACCTTACTCCTGGCCCTGTAGACTACACATTTCATCTCCTGCCAGCTCTTCAGCAAGACACATTCAGAAAGAAGCTGGACAGGCTTTTTGGCACATTTCAGGGTACTTCGAGGAGTGCTGACAGCTGCTGGGAACGGCATCCCCTGGCCAGTCAGTGCACAAGACGGTCCGCTCTGCCAACGCAGAGAGCGCGGGGTCTGGAGGAAAAGGAGGACCGGCCACCCCGACCCCTTACAGATAATTGGACGTAACGAAGGGATGATCTCCCCGCACGCGGCTCATGTGAATCATGGCTCGGTCGTATGCCACCTGCACAGACTTGCGGATGCTGGTTTTTCGTCCTTCCATCATCTTTAACTTGTCCACTGTGTCATCCACGCCAAGGGGATAGACTTTGTCACGTGGAAGCCACTGCCTGCAATAGAAAGCCCCATCACCAAGGGCATCAAGAGGGAAAACAGGGAAAGAAGAGCAAACACCTGGAGGCCTCTTGTCCTTGCAGTGGTACACCTGAGCTCTCTGCAGGAGGTTGACTGCTCCAATGTGCCTGGCTCTCGTACCCACTGCATGGCTCCTAAAAGCCAAGGAGTTTGTCCTAAGAGTTTCCAAGACATGGCCAAGTACTCCAGCTCCTCAAGCATTCCCCACGTGTCTCAGCAGCAATTAGTCACTGGTTGTCATCTCCTCAGGAGCAGCTATGCTCATGTGATCTATTTGCTTATAGTTAACACTCCACAATGATGCTACAAATGTTTAAATGCCTGCATTTGACATGGAAGAACCACTTGTAGACAAAATGCCTTCCTGCACGAGCATGGTTTTCTCTCTCCTTGGAGTCCTTACTCAAGGCTTTCAATGATCCTTGGAGCTCCAGGGGAAACTTGGAAATTCCTGTGTTCCACAGAGCAGCAAATACAAGGACTTCCATGGTGGAAACTAAGTTTTTATCCCCGAGAAAGCTCTGCCATGTTCCAAGAGACTGTAAGCATCAGGGTTTGGGTGGGTAAAACTATCTGAGGATCATCCAGAAACAGGCAGCTTCCAGTAGACACAACCCAAGCCCAGGTTGACCCCAACTAACTGATGACTTAAATTGCAAGTGCTTTGTCTATAGCAAGTTTTTATTGTGCAGTCATTAGCCCAGGTTAACTAGCACACCCAGAAACATGCCATCTGTCTTTCCTAACAAAGTCCAGCCCCCAGGAGTTCAAGCTCAGCCACCCCTACCACAGTTTAATGCATCTCCCAGCCAGCCAACATGGGCAACCCAGGGCAGCTCAGCTTATCTTCACCACAAAGACAACGGACCGATTTCAGTCTTTGTGGCCCATCTGCAGCATCACTGAAGTCAGCAGAATTTGGATCTGGCACTTAGAGGGGTTTTTAGGACTTTCCTGAGGCGCCTTAGCTTCCCACAAACTGCAAACAAGGCTCTGAGTGGCCACTTAGAAGTGTAAACATCCATCAGAGCTTGTCTTCAACAAGAGCAGGGAAAAGCCAAGGAAATGCTGATTTTTATTGGGAAGGTAGTTTCAATTACAAGTTTGGATTTAGATTTTTCAAAACTGATGACTACAGCAACAGGAAGCATGGCACTGCCATTGATTTTCCACTAAAAATCGTTAGTACTTCTTTGAAGAACAAGCTCTGTATCAAGTGGTTTTGGTAATCAGGGACAGTGAAACAATGCAGTGTACTAATAAAAAGCCTCAGGAGTGTGTCCCTTGGCACCTCTTTTCCCCAGAGGACACAAACATACTCATCAAGTGATGCAAACGAGGTCCCCTTCTCAGCTTCCCGAGAAGACAGCACATGCTTTTCCTTTGCCTGTGTTGCACCTTGCCTCCATCTCTTTAGACTGCATAAAACACTGCAGCAGCCCCAAAATGTAGGGGGAAAACACTCCCCCTTGCTGCTTTACCCCGGTGTGTGTTCGGCTCTGCTCTCTCCCTGTGATGCCCCTTCCCTCCAGCCGTGACACAGCCTCCGCGCAACATTGATCTCCTTCCTCCAGCCCCTCACCCTTCCCTGATCTCATGGTTCCCTGCTCTTCCAGGGATGCCAGCAAAGACCTTCCCCAGGAGACGAAGGAGGAGAAGGGCTCTCAAAGTACTACAAGGCTCCTTTTTAAACTTTTGGTATCTTATTTTATAGAGGCAGCATCAGAAGAGGCAAGCCTGTTCTCTCCTCCATTCCCATGTGCACCCCAATGGCCCAGCATCCGCTTTGTCCGCAGCATAAACTCTTTGGATCTGTGATCCCAGCTGCACACAGGTATTGCCTCCTATGTGACAATTTATTTGCTTGGTTCATGTTCCCATGTGGCATTTGCTGGTTAAATAATCCAGCAGGTTCAGCATGCAGCTGCCTGCCTCATTGTGGGGACTCGCCTCTTCCAGCATAATTCTCCAATTCTACAAGTTTCCCATTGTTTCATACACAGATTTCAAAGCCTTATTGCTTATTTTTAAGGCACTTCAGTGGTTTGTGTCTTATTATATCTGGCTGGGTTATTGTTACTGTGTGAGCACGGTCAGCCACTGATACTAAAATCAGCAGATTCAGTCTGTCTGAGACAGAGCAGTAAAAGGCCTTGAGATACTTCACTTGCCCTGAATCAGGTGCTTACACCTACATTTTCCATGTTAAACAAGTATCTTGATTTGAAAACTGCAGGTGCTCAGCACCTATGAAAAATCAGGCAAGTCTAAATATGGAATAAACCCAGCATTTTGAAATGTTACCCTGGAGATTTTTGGCAAATCTTTTGTGCAGCAGTGGAACTGGCTGCTCAGTCTGCCGGTGTTTTAAAGTCAAATGTTCTCTCTAATTTGCTGCAGATTTTGACTACTAAATTGGCTCTTCATGTGCCTCAGTATTTTTGTGGTGATGTGACCCCTGGGTGAAGGATGCTGGGCTGTTCACTGTGGAAGGGGAGCAGTCAGATGTTGTACTCTTGGGCAGGGAAAGCAGACTGGCTTCCGTATTTAGACTCTTCTTGACTGCTGCGTGTTTAAATTCTCCAATTTACATATAACATCATCATCATCATAATCCCTGTATGCTCCCATATACCAAAGATTACGTTGAATCTTCCCTCTCTGCCACAGCACTCGCCACAGGCCCCCGCCTGTCTGCACACACTCACCAGGTTCTCCTGTTGTCAAAGAAAAGGACAAGGAAGAGCTTTTCTCCTGCCTCTGTCTGCCTCTGCTCCCCCAACTTCAACACATCCATGGGTGGGACTGGGATGGGGACTCCATTGTGGAGCAAACCCTCGCGTGGCATCTTGGGATCAATTATCTAGTGACACAGGGAAAGGATATTTAAGCACAAAACCTTTCAAGTACTGCAGAGAATGCCCTTTTTTTTTTTCCTGTTCTTTCAGTCTATCCAAGCTAGGCAATTAAAATCTACTTAGGATAGATAAGCAAAATTGCTTGTTCTGTCTCAGCAGCTCCTTTTAAAGAATTCTCCTGTCCTTGAGGCTTCCCCTGTGGAAGGGACACCAGTCAGTCCAAAAGCCAAGCACCTGGTCTTAAAAAAGGGAAAGGATCTAAGTATGTGGTTCTGTGTGGATGTAGATGCATTTAGACTAACTGGTAATTTAGTACAAACTCAGTATTGTTGCGTTCAGCAGAGGATTTCCCTCCCTCACTCCAAACTCATACAATAAGTGTAACACCATTGCTGTACTCAGCAGGCATAATGCGATTTTACAACAGCTCCATCCTGGTGCAATTCAGTTGACTTCAGCGGCATTGCTGAGATTTATACTGCTATTAGATCAGAATCAGGCCCAATATTTTGAGAGAGTCAACAAGCAGTGCCAGCTTTATCAGGCTAGGGGAACACAGACTATAGTCATTTTGGAGAGAAGTAACAACAGATGAATCGATTCTCCCATATAAAGCAGAAATGTCAACGTCCAACATTTGTGCTATGTGACCACAGGAGGAGAACGAAACACCAAAGGGTCAATGCAATACTCAGTCTTCTCTTCTTTGCCTCCTGATCTTGGCTCCTAAGGGCTTGAAAAAGCAGCTTGGCTTTGACATTGGCCAGCTGTAGGAATTTATTAAGACACTTTACCACAGCAACAGATTGCTATAAAGAAATACCTTTTTGGGGGGCAATCTCAGTGTTTAAAGCCATGCTAAGCATAGTTTAACTTTGGCTGTAGCCACATGAAGATCTAAAAGGACTTTGGCTGGCCAACACAGCTAGCAGATCCATAGCTGTTCCCTCCTCTGGCCTCCCACTTAGAGTAAGAGCATGGATGAGGGTCACTCTTTTAGCAGAATCTGCCCTTTTTGACAGCATCAGAATTGTGCTCAGCCATGGCCAGGCATACATGCTGTGTCAGCTTATGCCCGGTTTCACAGCTCTGCTGCTTGGATGTAGAGACCTGTATAATTTCCACGATGACTACACTTGCTACAATTTCTCAGCAGTCACAAGTGCTGTCTGTCTTAACGATCCCAACCATAAAGGTACTTAAGGGGATGGCTGCAGCCATGCAGAAATTACGTGGAGCAGAGATGGCAGGAAGAGCCACATCTCAAGGGATATATTTAAAAGTAGCAGAAAAAACAAACCATAGTCAGCTTATCTTATGTTCTTACTTATATACTTACTTCAGCAATCTCTGTTGATAACTTAACAAGTACTTAAAAGCCTGCAGTGGTACTGGCACTTCCTAGCAACAGCTGCATGTCATGTCTTGCTTTGGAACCAAGCGCGATGCTCACTGAAGCCAGGTTTGTGGCTTTCATGTTAATAGTCAAATATCCAAAGACGGATAAATATTAAGGAAATATCATTCAAAGGACTAGGTGCAAACACATGCATATATTCTCATATTTAAATCAAACATATGGTTATTGCAAGAGGATATATACATCACAAGGCCAGCTGGGCACCTATATGTGGAGATGTACTCACTATATAGGAAAAGGTGTGGGCAGTTAGACACCAGTGGAACCTGGTGCCTGCCCTTACAAAATTTAGGTCTTCTCATGGCAACAGTACCGATTACTTTCCCCACACCTGCAGAGTGAACAAGAGAGGAGAGGAAAGATCTCCTCCTATCCCTGGCACCGAGAGACCAATGTTTTATGAATCCTCTGCAATGCTCTGAAACAATGAGCACAGGGAAAATTAACTGTGCAAAGGGGAAAGAAAAAAAAACACATATTGCATGATTTCGGGAAGTTTTCCTTTTCTGTCTGGTTACACTGCACACTAGCACTGTGTTCTGGACTACCTGCGCTGCAGGTACAGGCTGTGAGAGAGCAACGGGGTACTTACCAAGGCAGGGTAGGAGGGATAGCCACGGCATTTGGCCCACACAAGCTCCAAGGGCTCCAGCTCAGCCTGACTCTCAAATGACATCAGGAGAGTCCTGCCTAAGGGACAGAAGGAGACATGGCTTAGGAGGGCAATTACTAGCAAAGGGGTTATGATAACACAAGAAACCACACCGTCATCTAACCCAGGCATGATGGTCTACACTGTCTCAGTAGCAATTAGCTGAAACAGATGAACTACTGTTGTACTTAAAACATACTGACAATATTTTTGTTTTAATTTTTTAACCTATTTGCTTCTGCAGCAAGCAGAAATCTGGAATTTCACCTTTTTTTTTTTTTTTTTTTAACAAACCTATTGTCCAGCTATTCATCACACAAAAACATACATCTAATCATTACTGTGTGCACATATGCACAATTCCAAACCATTTCTCTCAATCAAGATCTAGAGCTAAATGGAAAGCCACTTATTGTTTGTACTTATATGCACTGGGTATCCAAACCAGAGGTGATAAGACACACATCTCATCTGTAGTAAGTTTATGATAAAATTTAACATGCAGTGAGATCCAGCCTGGCCATGGTGAATGTCCAGCCTTCTTTATGCTCTGTCAATACAGTCACGTTCCACATTAAGATAATGCCACAGTCTCCTAAATCGTGGGTCTAAGTCTATGCATGCACATAGCTTCAGATGAGCTCTTCAATATGGAAATATTAATCAAATTCAGTTCTGAAGTGAATAGCTGCTATATCACTGAAATCAAATGGGTATACAAGAGATGAATTTGGTCCATTAGGCTCCACCAGGCCAAATCCATCCTCAATGGAACTGATGAAGCTGTATCTGAGATTAATTTGGACCACTGTTCAGAGAGCCCCTTTTTATTCCTCCTAAATACAAATATCTAGACGATTCTGATACCATATACTTTGGGGCTATTTGATCTCTGCAGGAAATGCCTGGTTCTAGTTGACAGAAGTGTATTAGTCATCAAATTTTTCAAACTTAAGTTAGAAGTATTGCAAAAGATCCATTCAAGACATGAATAACTAACCTGCCAGCTCCTGATCCTGGAAAAGGAGTAATTTTCATTAATGTGAATTTTACAGCAAGTAGTGCTTGCTCGGAGAGCGGGGGGGGGGGGGAGGGGGAATGGTCAAACACTGGCTTTACCAGAAGTCAAAATGAATCTAGAAAATGGTGAGTACAACCCAAATGAGCACCCTGCCAAGATGGATCTGATATGCTTTTCCACTATTGCATTCCAGATGTATTCTTCCATTAATGAATTGATGTTCTAAAACACAGAATTGTCCCACTGATTCTAATTCTCCCAGTACCAGCCCTGCTCTGTAAGCTTATCTCCAAAGCAGACTGCTGAGCACATGGGGTCCAGGATAATAATGGTTCCCAGGGAGACAGGAGCCAGCGCACGGGAGCTGTACAGAAGGGCACAGGCATATCAGGGAGTCAAAACTGAACTCTGATTTCAGCATAAACCTGCAATAACTCTATTATTAACACACTGTAAGAAAGACAAGAATCTGGTCGTGTGAGTGCTGGAAGATTGGTGTAGTGCCTTGGGTAGTATTAGAGGAGTGTGACTTAATTTTACTGATGTACAGCACACTCTGACAAAGATGACTTTGTTACAAAGACCTTGAAAGCAATGATAGCAATACAAGAGGGAACAGCTATGAAGTCATCTCCAGAGAGACCCCTCTTATGATTTACTGTTTGTATTGCAGTGTCACTAAAGAGGACTAGTCCCAAAACAGGAGAAAGCAGTGCCAGGCACATTACACACACCAGACCTACAGAAAGCACCCATTCAAGGGGAACACAGAGCACAGGCAATCAGCAAAAACCTTTTATGCAGTAAATTTGTAACAAAGCAGGTAACGCATGGGCAGGTCAGCAGCCTGATCATACAACATGGATAGTTTGTGCAGGGCTGGTTCCTGGCGTGCATTGAGACCTGCTCCCTCTGGTTCAGATGGATGTCGGCCCTACGGTGTGGTGGGACGGGAGCAGGGTGTGCTGTATGGCCATTCTCACCTGAGCTGCTGTAATCAGAGTCTCCATTCACACCTTCCAAAAAGGGCACCCGAGAAAGAGCTGGCTTCCCTCGACTTCGCTTGGGAGGCATCAAACCACTATTAAAAAGATATGGAAAATTAGGTATTAGGAGAAAACAGATTGCCCTTGAAAACAAAGCCAAGTAAATTGATTCCTCAGCTCTGTTTAAAATACTGCAAAGTTACTGTACTGGTGCACCCCTGACATGAAAAGAACACTGAATACTCGAGCAAAATGTCATCAATATGCCTCTTCTGGTGCAAGTACGCTGGACATCACCCCAGCTTTGCCATGAGCAATGAAAGGGGCTTAGTGGAAACCAAGCTATGAACATGAGGAAGAAACCCAGCAAAGACTTCATGTTGGAAAGCATATATGCAATTGGACTCTATCAGCCCATGTCCTGAACATCCTTTCACCTCATTACTACAAACATTTCAGAAAATGGACTATCTCCACCTCAAGCAATCATATTTTTTCACTTACTGTAATTCTTTCTTTTTTTTTATTTACAGTTTTCTAATAACCAGCACATTCTGAGTGAATTTGGTGCTCAAAAAGAAAGAGTGCAGAAATAGCAGTAAACGGAGCTGTTCCTAAATAGAATAATTGTAGAAGTTATCCATGAGACATCAGCTTGTTTTTAATTCCTTGTTTTGTGGGTGTCACATAGCTGTAATGTAATTTTTGCTATGTGAATTGCTTGCAATTATTGTAATAAGCACTTACGCCGCACTTTTCATCTTCAAAGTACTATACAAACATCAACTAACAAGTCCCCACGCTCCCCTGTGAATTCAGATTTGCCTCCCTGACTTATAGATGGGGAAACGGAGGCAAATAAGCTGGGGCCATAAAGCCAAGACATGGTTTAAAGGTGAGTTTCTGGCTCCCGGTCCTGTTCTGAGAGTATCCTCACCCCATGAAGGATTTCTACGTGACTCAAGGGCCCTCATTTAAATGACACTGCAACCACGCATGAGTCCAGGTTTCTCCTTTTTGTTCCCTTCAGTGCAGCTCCTTGGCTTACAGTAAGTTTACTGCAAAACCTTCTTGTGAGATCTGCACGGGGGTCATGGTAGCATCCAGCTTACAGAAGAGGCAATGACTGAGCTGAAGATCTGGGCACACAGCCCAAAGAGGGGAGAGATGAAGAACTGGGTGGGTGTCCCATCTCAGAGAGGAGCTGGAGGTCCTACGCCTCCAAGGGGCTCAGCATATGCTAAGAGAGATAATTTACTGGGGCAACACATGCTTCCCTTGGGCTGCCCAGAACCTGACTGTTGAGGTCGGATCACTCTGTGGCAGGGAAAAGCCCTTGCACCAAAATTGTTCCTCCAAACCCAGGGTCTTGCCCCTTGTCATGAGCACGAAAGCCTTTGCAAACAGATTTATAATGGAAACACTAATCAAACCTTAGCTACAAGTGCAAAATTATACACCTCTTTTGACAGCTAACATTTAGGATCATTCTGCATAGCAGAGTGAAGTTTTCATTTGAAAAATGCTCCTGGGATTCAACCCTGCTGCAGAATAATTTGTTACGCAGCTAATAGTTTTAAACTGTAGCTTCAGTCCTGAGAATGGGTGTGCATGGGGAGCTTTAAGTGCCCAACTGACATTGCAAGCTTGAAATCTTACAGGACTTACTGAGCACATGCATTGGGGGGAAGCATAAAATGTCTGAACATATTTCTCTAGTGATGGGTCATCACCCTCAGGGTCATCAAACACAAGCAGAGGGCAATGATATGTTCAAGGCACTGAAAATATCACTATCAACTAAGAAAGTCTTGCTTCTGCCTGTCCTGGACAATCTCACCCATCAAGGTTAAATGTCCTCAGCCTGTCACTCACAACACACACAGACATAATATAATATGATATAATGTCATAATATAGGCATAATATAGGTTTTAGCGTGCAGTAAAAGGGCTGTGAAATGACTTGAGTCAGTGTTAGGAGGGCTGGACAGGTAGATAAGACCAGAAAATGGATATGGTACCCACATATGCCTACTGCAACTGACCAAAAGATGACAGATGTTTGCTTTAAGACTGTTCAGTCCTGTCTGAAGTGCCCAGTTCTGCTTTTAAACCTCTGAGAGGAAGAAAGCAGCAATTCAGTAGGCGGTAGAAGTTAAGCTTCACCTGCAGTGCTGAACTGGACATTTGAGTTCACAGTTTTTCTAGCTTTGGCTCTCAAGAACTGCAAGAAGGTAAGCATCAGCAGAGAGGACGTGTATGCACTGAAAAACAGAAGTGTAACAGATACCCATTTGCTTGAAAAATCAAGCACTGCATTTGGGACCTATAGCTTAAGAGGACAGGATGAAACCTGAGAAGCTTTTTGTCTTTAGGGTCAACACAGAAAATAAGTAACAATTTGGGTTGGGTTTGAAACAAAGAAGTCGAACAATAAAACCAGGCAGATTAATCCAGACACAGAAGGTGTTCTGAGGAACAGTTTCGCACAGGCCACTTACCTGCAGGCTTCAAACACCAGTCCACCACCCAGGCCAGAGCTGCACTCAGAGTCAGAGCCGCTTTCTGCATGCTTTGCAAAGCCGTTAGTCACTCCTGCCAAGGAGACAAATGGCAATCAGCCCACAGAAGCAGCAGCAACACACAGAGATGTTACCAAGGCTCAGGTAAGGTCACTGTCCCATGACTGCCAGCCACAAAGATGCCAAGTACTTCGACCAGAGAAGGAAATTCTGCACTGAGTTACCAAGATTCAGCTGCAACCAAAAGGTGAGTAATAAAAGTTATTTCTACCCCTAACACATGAAAAATTAGGCTGTCTCTGAAGAAGTGCTGGAGCAGTGCCCAGGGATGGTATAGGAGAGGTCCACGCAGCACCCAGCTTGCCAGGGAAGCCTAGAGGCCAGGAAATGAACCACTTGCTCATCTGGTTTCAAGTGTATTTGGAAAAGACATGGAGGCTTCGCACTGACTGCCACGGACTTCTCCCTGCCTCACCCCGGGCCTGGCTGGTCCCTGCCCATGGAAGCAGGCATATAAAACCATAGCTTATTCGGTTACAGGTTCCTTGCTGAGAGAAAACCGCTCTAGGAAGAATTCGTTGCTTCAATTTCTGGAAATGAGATTTTCCAGTGCACAGAGCAGACACTGAGGAAGCAAATTCCCCTTGAGTAGAAGAAGGCTCCCCACCATCTTCCTCCCTGGCCGGTACAAATGTCACTGTAGCTGTAAGCGGAATATTTCATTTCTTTGCCCCAGACGCCAATGGTGCTGGAAATCGTCCTTTCACTGCCAGGTTTCCTGCTCTGTGCACCACAGGGATACCTACAGAGAGAGCTGGGACCACCTCTGTGCTTAGACAAGATCCCACAACCATGGACAGGCAGGACTTGACAGGGAATGACCCCCAAGAGCATCCCTGAGCCCAGAGCAGGTACAAGAAGGCAAATAACCACTGCTTTCCCCCATGCAGGGACCCACCAACCCCAGGTTCCCCATGGGCTCATCAAAAGCCCGTCAATCATACAAAGGGCAACTTCATGTCAAGGCCCCTATTGTTTTTCCAGCTGTAAATATGGAATGGCCACAAGGAGCACATTTCTGGGAAACCTCTTGTTCTGACAATCCCGATCACGCTGACCTGCTCCTGTGGTAACACAATTTGGCACACCAGACACTCCCTCCAGTTAGGAGAAATCGATTGTATTTGAAACAGTGGAAGGAGCTGAATCACAAAAGCAGTGCTGCAACTCATAGGAAAAAACCACCAGTGCTGCTTCAGCAGAGGAAAAATGTCACTGCCTAGTTATCAGTGATTTTCCAGCATCCTGACGGTATTTTTCCATTTTTAACTTCAACCTCTCATTCTGACCTGTATCCATTGTGGGCAACTCCCCTCTGCTTTCATTACTGGCAGATGATGACGGTGAGTCTCTCAACTCTTTGGAGAAGCCATTTGTGTTTCCTTTAACCTGTCCTGGTAAGTCAATCCCCACACTCAATTGCTTTCCTCCCACTCTTGATTTGCTAGTGATCTTCTGACAGCCAAATAACTTTAAGACAATATCTGAAGTATGGGGTAAGTCAAGCCCTACAGATGCGAACTATCCCACAATGGTTGTTAACATGGAATTAAAAAGAAATCACACTGCTGTAACTCAGATGTTCCTTTTCACCTTGTGTTTTTCCAAACTTCATCTCTGCTGCTTATTCTCATTTGCAGATCTAATTTGAAAAGGAACCTGCTCAGTATTCCCACTAATTTTATCTAAATCCCAGAACTGAGAGTACAGATGATTTAAAAGGAACGTTTAACATCTCATCTTACATGGGTGCTGTGTTGCTGGTCCACTGCACGCTCCCAAACCTAATGTACCATTTCTGCAGCAGGAAACTCTCACTCCTAACAGTGGTCAAGCCAAGGCAAACGATTCCACAAGGGCAGGAATGTCAACACTTCTCAGTCCTTACTGGAGAGCCTGAGTCTCCAGCCAGGCCATTCAACAGCTTTGCAAGCAGATGGGCGTGTTGGCTTGCCCTACAAAAAATGGCAAACACTCTCTTACAGTAGCCCTGCTGACTGGTAAAGGGAAGAATTATTTGTGACCTCACTGGGCTTCATCTTGGTACCTTTAAATATTTAAAATGGAGGTGTCTACAGCTCAACTAAGTTACTAGAAACTCCATGTAGAGTTAGTGGAGAAGTGCAACTCATTACAGACATGTCTTGTCTGCCTTATTTTAGAAATCTGTGGAAGAGTTGAAGTTTTCGTCAGGCACGTCTGGTTATGGAGACTACGCTTCCCTCAAGCATAAACTGAGTTTCAGTTGAGTAGTTTGGATGCAGATGTCTTTACTCAGCCCCAGGATTGCCACTCCCTCAGCGCCATCTCACAGTTTCCATGGGTACAGAAGGAAGAGAAATACCAAGGAATTACCTCTCTGTCCTGCCTGCCTGGGCGACTTCTCTCCATCACTCTCGCTGCAGGTCCTGCTCTGTGGCCGCTTCCGAGCTTGTCGCTCCCCGTCAGGGCGGGAGGGTGAAAGCTGCCCACTCTGCCTGTGGTCCTCCCCGTTCTCCAGGGAGCAGTCCAGGCCCCTTTGCAGCTTCACCCCATTCTTAGCTTTTTTAAAAAGGACAGATGTCCGTCGGCCCACGCCGCTGAAGGGGGGGCTGGCAGGGGTGTCTGCAGGCGGCAAGGTCAGTCCGTTCAGGCCGTTGTCACTGAGCAGGCGCTGGAAGGCTTGGCTCTCCCGCTGCAGTGCCTTCTTGTCGAAGAGTTCCCTGTCCGACATCACCCTCTTCTGCAGCTGATTCAAGGACTTGCTTTCACTGATGGGTTTGAGCGTTGGAGGGTCCTGCAGAGACTCCAGTTCCGAGAGGGAGGGTGCAGGTCCTGTGGGCTCCAGAGTTGGAGGGTGCGGGGGCTTGGCATCATCTGCTAAAGGAATAAAGAATCTGCTTGAACATTTTAGAAAGAGTTATTCCCAGAACTACCAACAGCCACTCCCATCTTTCACTAGGGCCACAGACAGGAGAAACAGCAGGTCTTGACTGTTGACATGTACTAGAAAGCTGGAGCTAAAATCCTGCTGCAACCTCTCACCTTTCTCCCCTTCCTCATCCCCTTCCCTTGATGTTTTATCTGTCCCCTCTTCCCGCGGCACAGGCTCCCCATTGGGTATGGTCTTGTTCTGCTGCTGGGCCAGCTTCTGCCGAATGGAGTTGATCTCCCGTCTCAGGAGCCGGATGCGTCGTGTCCGGGCACCACTGGACCGCATGGTGCTCACCATGTCTAGCTTCTCCAGCAGCTCCTTCAGCTGGGCCTCCAAGGAGAGGTGAGCCCGGTTCTCCGGGAGGAGGATGTTATCCACTGTATCAAAAGAGATTGTAACAGTGAAGGGAAGGAGTAAGGCTTCTTGAAGAAGCATTTAGGACCACTGCCATGCCTCATTTACTTTTATGGTATTCATGAACCAATTGCTTTAGTTTGGGGATTTAGCAATTGTTAACCCTGGAGCTTGGACTTCCTTCCTTTGGGTAAAGAGCAGCTGACTTAAGTTGCACTGTCCTCCAGCTCCCGTTACTGTCCCAGGGCAACAGTGAAAGGACATGCCTCTGCACCCCACAGAAGACAGCTCACAGTCCAGGTCCTTGGCAGGAGCCTATTTCATTGCCAGATTAAATGACAAAATCCCACCACAAACAGAACTGGCCAAAACATAACATGTTTGCCATTCCTCTGGCTCTGCTGAAGGGCTGGCATCCACAGAAGCAGGGCAGAGAGCTGAGAGACGTGCTATCATACACCAACACAAATTTCATAACAGACTGTCTGTCTGCATCCAAGAGGGTTGCAACATTCAGGAATCGGACGGCAGACTGCAAGCTCTGCATGCTGGATAGCAGCAGTATTCTGTACTAAGTTTAGCCAAGTTATTCAACCAATGCTTTGGAGCTGCATCTCAAGATGGCTGTAGGAATGGATGTGGTCATGTTGTGAAGGGAAAGTCTCAGCTAGAAGGACTGCTTGGGTCCCAGTACCTTAACCTCACATCACCCCCTCCCAGCCCTCAGTGCTCCATCTAACCCAGTTGCTCTACACCTTGCCAATTTACAATGAAATTACGAGCTTTCCTCAGAGCAAAAAATCCTAGATCCGCCTTTGCACTGTTCTTTAAATACCAAGTTTGTACTACAGCCATGGCACAAATCAAACAGCACGGGCAGTTACAAGGCTCTTCCGAGACCGACATGCACTAGGAGAGCTGGATCTAAGCTGCACCTAGCTCGGAGTGCCTGGCTCACCTGAAATCCTGCTCTTTGAGGCTCTGAAGGAGTTAGATATACACTTAGGTAAATACATGGATAGGAAAATTCTTGTATGCTGAATGATAGCTATGATTTCCATGCAGGCTGAGTGACATGCTCAGAACAAAGAACACAGTTACAATCTTTGCGAAAAAAAAAGCTTAATAAACACTCACCATCCTCCCAAGAAAAGCGGTAAAAGTCCTCGGTTTTGGGTGACTCAGGCAGGTGAATCCCCACATCAGTGTCAAAGCCAATGTTTTCAGCCTGCCGCCGTGCATGACGCAATATCGCTCCTCCAAGGTCTCTGAGCCGGACAGCTGCTCGGTGGAAAATCGTGTCTTTAGCATTATACCTCATGCAGTTGGTAACTATAAGGTTAAAGTCTTCCTCAAACTCATCCAATGTTCGGTACAGGTGGGACTCCAGCTTCCGCCTCATGGTGGAAAAATCCATTGGGTTGGAAATGAATTCCAGGTAATCTGGAACCTAAACATATAAAACCTGTACAATTACAAAAACCATTTACTAGCCAACTAGAGCGCATCCATCACAAGCACTCTTAATGCCCTTTCCACTGGCAAGGGACAGTGCCAGCAGTTCATTTCTGTGTCACCCAGTCAAGGCAGACACATTCTGGCTCTGCAAAACATTATTTGTCTGAGACGTGCTGAAGCTTCCAGAAAACAATACCCTTTTTTGGCCCAGAAGGATACCCTTTAGATATTCTTTAGTCCACCAGCAGCTTGGGACAAGGTAGTTTGTGCTTCCAGGGTTATGATAGCACATGAGCTTCTGCCCAGCAATACTTCATCTACAACCCGTTAGACACCTCTAGGAAAAAGACTTGCCTCGTTCAGGTTAACAGGCTCTGCGAAGATTTGGGCAGCATCCTTCTCCTGCAACAGGTCCAGTGTTGTGCGCAGAAGTACATTGAAAGGGGTCAGCTGTAGCTCCATAGCAGCCTGCTGAACCTTGACCTGGGAATGGGAAAACAGCGATGAGCAGTTATCGAGGACAGGATATGTCAGTGGTGTCTCCCTCCGGTTTCTCCTGAATCATCACCCCAGCTCTACTCCATGGTAGAAACCTCAGGTCACCATACCACTGGCCTGGTAGACTCATTGCTGAAGAATTTCTGGCAAACATCTTGTCCTCTCCATGTGTAGGATGCACATTAGCAGACGGCACTTTGCAGAGTCTAACTGCACAGTCCGATCCTTTGGTAAACAGGGAACTCCTGTTTATCTAATCCCATAAAGCCAAAACAAGAGGAAACCCCAGAAAATTAAAAGATAATACAACTAAAAATGAAAACAGGAAGAAGCTTTTCATGCCTGGTAAATTATCCTGTAGAACTCCCTGCCTCAAGATATTATTATGCCAATTAGCAACACTATACAAAAGTTAAAAGTATGTAGGCGTTCACATGAACAACAACATCCATAATTAGGCGAGAGCATAAACAAAGTTTAAGATATAAGCTCTCACACTTCAAGGCAGAAGCCAAACAACAACAGTGGTTAGATGTCTGCAAATTTCTAATACAGTTTCTGACATCTTTTATGAAGTCTCTAATACTGCCTGATTTCAAGCAAACAAGTTGTAGCACTGGTTTGATCTCTTACACTGAAACTATTCAAAGGAGACTGGAACAGGATAGAAGTATTTATTTCTCCTTTAACATTTTAATTTCTTTGATCTTATAATCCCTCATTATGTCATTAAATCAACCACTTCAGTAGCAAAGGAAAGCAATTCTGTTTACAGAAAGCAAACTGTATTTGATGTGCTAAGCAACAAGACAGTATCACTAAGAGAATGAATGAAGACAGACGTAAAGATCACACTCTTTCCCCAAAACAGGAAAGAAGCCGCACAAAGACTCAGGACTCTGGAGCATCCTTCTCCACTCACCTAAAAGCTGGGCTGGAATAGAGCTCAAACTAGATACACTTTTCTGTGATATCTTATCCTTTTATAAAGCACACCATAGTTTCAACAAGCTTTTATGGATTTAGCCAACTGTGATAGGGATATATCAAGATACCAAAAGCAAAGCCCAAGAGTGATTTTTTTTTTTTGATCCTCCTACCTAAAATACGTCCACACAGCAAGGAGGACTGAGCCACTGCTGTAAATCAAGGACAATGCAGCAAATGAACCAGTGCTGGCATCAAAAGAACTCCAGAAAAGCTGTGGGCAGTTTCTGGCCACAAAAAATTAGTTTGCAGATGAGCTGTGATCACAGAGGATGCCGCTTTCCCTCTGCCTGGCTCCCTGCAGACAGCCTGAGAGCACCCAGGCAATGCCTGAGGCCACATGCACAGGCTCACCATGCGCAGGGCGAGTCTTTCATGAAGTTGTCCTTGAAGATACTCATGCCAGACACCACAATTGTCGCTGCAGCAACCAACCAGGTATGGCTAGCAAAGACCCTCAACAGGCAAAGCTGGTGAGCATGGGAAGCAACCTTAACTGGTGCAACTTTGGAAAACTGCACACAGACCAAAGAGGAAATTGGAAAATTCAGTAAATGGTCTCCATCTTAAAACTTTTTCTTCTAAAAAATGTACTTAGAGGGCAAAGCACAGGAATTTTTAGCTTCAGAAATGAAGAGCAGAATTGTGATTTAGAACTCTCTCTGGAGCAGGTGTTACCAAACTCCTGAAATAATCATTAAAGGAGATCTAACTTCTACTTGGCAAAACACTTGGTCCATGCCCAGAAACAGAAGGGGTGCTGTAGGTCAGGAATCAAATCCACAGTTAGTTATGCAAATACATTTTTCCAGCACTCTGCAGCCCAGCCCTGGTTTTGAGGGAAGAGGCTGAGCAGTGCGAGCCTGTGGCTGACACAGGGAGAGATGTGCTCTGCACATCCAACAGTCATACACTATGAAAAGAGGAAAAGGCTAAAGAAAAACTGTCATGTTCCTCCTCTGCCTCCTGCAGCACAGTGTTTGCATGGGACCGAAGCTAAGTGCAGCAACTTGACAGCCAAAACTACCTACCTGCTCCCGTTTGAGTTTTTCCCTCTTACGGATCAGCTCGATGAGCAGCCGTGCCCTCTCCAAGTCATGACGCAGTTTTTGCCAGTACTTCAGCTCTTCCTTCACTGCACTGGTCTTCTCATCCTGCTCCTTCTGTAAGACATAGCAGTGGTGTGAGATGAAAAACACGACTTGCTTCCTGCATTTCCTCCTCTTTCTAGGCATCCCCTGTGAATTGCCCTCATAGTCTTCCTCCTGTCTACTTGTCTCTTGTTCAGACTATGTCCACTCCTTCCTACAGCATTTAGCTGTCTAACAAACACAACACCAGCCTTTCTGGATTTTATGTTATCTGTGAAGTTAGGCCTAAATCATACTGCAGCTACACTCTGGGAACATGCTTCATTGCATGCTCATTTACACCCTCCCTGCTTTTATATCCAAGTTCATTACAGAGACTGGAAATTTTTCTGTTGGCCGCTGTGCATCGAAGAGGCAGCCCAAAGCGTTTACAGTACAAAGGCAAGGCGAGCAAAAGCATGGGAGAAGAGAGCTATTATTATCCTCTTTGTAACCACTACGAAGTAGAGCCATGGAAAGAGATTCACCAAAACACAAAGGAACAGCCAACGCTGGGAGATGAGCTCACACCTTCCAAGACACAGTTCAGTGGCTTCGCAATGCAATCAATCATCCTTCCCCTCCTAAATCTGTAGCTTTTTAAATGGTTTTGAGGATATAGCTGAAGTGCATACTCTTTTGCGTGATTGCCAAGAGAGGACAATTGCTTCACAAGATCCTAATGGTTTATATTTATAGGACATTTGTTCTTAAGAACTTACTTGCAGTAAATTGCCAACTTAATACACCAAGGAAATGCTGCACTTCCCCAAGCTCCAGACTGATGAGTGGGAAATATTTTTTTAATTAATCATCCAGAGCAGTCTTCATGTAAACCGAAAGCCTATAAATTCCTCCAACTACAGTAAAAATACACATGCACAACGTGCACAATACCTAGTGACAGGCTACGTTAGAGGGTAGAGTCCAACTGCCTTCATTACTTCACCAACTACTTCTCATGACAAAGGCACTGCTGTTTAATACCATCAAGATCGAGCAACTCTGGATGCCAGCTCAGAGGAGGAAGCAAAGGAGTGCAGTGCTGATGATTATGTCTAAACTTCCATATGAATGTGCATGGGAGGGTCGGAAATTGAAGCTGCAGGAAGAATGACCCAAACTGGAATTTGGCCAGGACTCTGGAGCTAACACCCATTTTCCTGAGGAGGGTATCTTTACTCACTCATGAGGAACGTGGTTTTAGAATTCAGCTAAGAGATCAGTCCACCAAGGGCCCATCACACCCTTGCACAATCCTGGGTCTCCTGACTCAGGGGAAAAACTCTTACCTGCTGGCTCATCAACACCAATACTAGTGGCACGAAGGATATCCCACTGAAACACTAACTCAGCTCTTCAGGTGTGAGCATACCAAGAGGAGACCAGAAGAGACTTAACTCATGTCAACCTATGATCTTTCCACCCTCATTCCCCTTCCCAGCCGCACATCAAGTGCATCTCCCCCCAGAATGCAAGCTCTCCATCCTCCCATGCAGGTTCAGCTGGGGGCCAGTACCTGCTCCGCGTTCCTCTGGGACTGGAGGTGCGAGTGCAGCCGCCGGATTAGGGGCACCCCGTTCCTTGCTTGCCGCTTCAGCAGCCAGTAGTTGTGGAGCCTCTGCATGAACTGGTTCTTTCTCTGGAAGGAGAGGCCACTGCAGATTTTGTTCAGCCTGAAGGAAGCAAAGAGGTGTCATGGAGCCAACTGCAAAGAAATCGTGACTCTGCAGACCCTGGTGATACCATCAGGTTTCCCAACAAAGTTTTGCAGTGTTCTGTCAATGCACACTCTGAACTACGCATGCAACTGGTACATCTGGGATCTCTCCACCATGAAGACATATGTGCCTACTTTTCACAACATATCCCTGTATTAGTACCAGCTCAGATGGAGGTTCTCACCAAGGACTTGCCACAGCACGGTCAACCTATGCAATCATCAATTCGGCTCCAAGCCTTAATTTCAAAACTACTTTCAGTGTCAAGAACTTTCCAGGGGGCCATTTAAGTGTGATGTTATTAAGCTGGAGTCTCGGAAACTAACCTGATGGGAGTCCAAGAATAATGTATCACCTATTTTAATCTTTTCAAACCATTTGTTAGACTATACATGGTGCCTTATCAGCAGTTTTCCAAAGCTTATCTGTTAAAATACCAGTGACACATCACCACACTTCCTCAGGCACCAAACGAAAACTCAGCACTACCTAGTTCTGCATGAGAGAGAGCTGCCAGAAAAAAATACACAGCCAAATTCAAAGGTGCTTGCAACACTGACAGGTTTGACATGCTCTGTAATAAAAGAAGGAATTAAGAAACTATGAAATGAGGAGATTAAAAAAAATGTTAATGGTGGGATGACCCCTATCTGCCTGCCAACCTGTAATGCCTGAAGTATTTTAAAAACACCTTCACAGCCATCTATGTGAATTCAGATGCTAGACGAGTGTTTGCCATTAGAGACCCCCACAGATTCTCCATTATGCAAGTTTGGGATGGCTGCTCAGCAAAGCAGGGAAACTTCAGTGTGCTGCAACACTCACATGGAAGAACACTGGTCAGGAATGATTCTGCAGAGCACTCTGAACACAGTTATTGCTAGGTCTTGACTGAAGAAGATTCAGTGTTTCCAAGGCCAACAACGAGAGGGACTGAGTCCTCAAAACAGACCCTGTCCAGCTCCAGCTATCCAGCTCCTTCCCTAAATCTGCAACACTCACCTGTAAGAGGGGATTTGTGTGACTGTCACCATGGGCACAGACAAATGCCCATCGGTCACATCACCAGGCTCCTTTTTGATCTTCTGCTTCAATTTCACTTGGTTCTTTTTCAGAGACCCTTTGGGAGGGCCAGAATTGGCTTCCTCCTCTCCCTCGTCCTTCACAGTGTCTTCCTGCCTCTCAAGGCTAGCAGCTGGAGACCCTTTTTTCACTGTCCCAGGTGGGGAATGACTCTCACAATAGGCAGTCTTGCGCACGGTGAATGTTGTGCCGTTGATGCTGGTCTCCCTCATGGGTTCGATCTTCATGAAGAGACCAGCCCGCTGGGCACAGGTGACGTGGAAGGCAGTGTAACAGTTCACCTTGTGGCATTGGATAGCAGCTCCCATGCCCTTCTGCTTGCAGATATAGCATGTGAGCTTCCACCGAGCCGGGGGGATGTTATTTATCCCTTCAATGGGCTCCAGGAACACAGTGTTTGCAAAGCAGACCTCTGGGATCCAGATGGCACAAACTACATGAGCCCAGCGGCCATCGCTGGTCTGCTTGAAGGCTCCACCTTTGTTCGGGCAAAGGACACAATCCACAGGGCGAGAAGGGGACTGCAAGCAGCAGCGGCAAAGCCACTGCCCCTCAGGGATATAGGGCACGCCATAACACTCCTGGTGCACAGCCAGATTGCAGATATCACAGAACAGGATGACATTGCTGTTGTGACACTCATCATCCATGCAGACACAGCAGAAGGCATCCTCATCGATGAGGGACTGCTGACCCCCGTTGTTTCGGCTCTCGAGGTACGACTCCTTTTCCAACCGATCCACCAGCAGCTCAAAAGTGTCAGCAGAAACTGTCCCATAACCATCATCCCTTCTCTTCTCATTGACCATTTCCAGCCATGCCAGATCCTCCTCATCCATGTCATACTCCACCTCCACATCGAGGTCCTCAGGGGGCTTTTCAATGTACCGGTAGTAGGCGGCAGGGAGAGGAGGGGCATCTGGCTGGCTGAAGGAGTCCACCACGCGGAAGTTGGGCTGGGGTAAGTGTAAAGATGTCCCTGGTGCATATTTGGAGCAGGACTCTTTCTTCTTGCCTTTGGAAGGTGTTTTCTTAGATTTGGAAGGGAAAAGGGGCTGCTCGCTGTTTTCCTTGTTGCTGTTGCACTCGGTGATGTCCTGGGCAGTCAGCTCGTCCTCTGTGATGATTTTTAGGGGATCGTAGATGCTGATGCGATGAAGCCGCCCATCAATATCTACCTCCACGATCCGCTGGGCCTGAGCGTATGTCAGTGTCTCCCGAGTCGGTGAGCACTTGAGGCTGTAGGGTGAGGGAGAACGTCTCCCCTCCAAGTTCTGCCGGGACCTCCTCCGAGGCTTCCTCATTGCTGCAGTCCAGAGACCCTTCAACAAAACAGGATAGAGGACAGTGTAAGCCAAGGAGACAAGCAAGGAGCAACACAGGTTCAAAAACTCACTCAGCATTGCAACAGAGCAATATTTCTACTGGAGACTCCAGCAATTTCAGGCTTGCTGAGTCTTTACACCTTCTTAGATACAAGCAGGTAATGGATATATCAACCACTTCTTACAATGCGTATCAGAGCAATGCACAGCACCCTCCAACCTTCTCTATTTGCATGTCAGGAGATGTATATACCCCCCATAACACCAGATGAGAAGAGCTCAAATTAATTTTACAGCATAGCATCCAAACACTCTGCTGTGCATCCAGCTCAGCAAATCATTCAGATCCCCCGAAATTCAAATAGCACTTATCACATCTGCTTGCACCATTCAAATACTAAGTTCACACAAGCCAAGGAGGAGTTCTCTGTTCTTCTGCCTGTGGCTTTTTTTTTTATATCCCCAGTAACACACAAAGTGTGCTGGATGTTTTCCAGGTGGAAAGGAAAGTACTGTTCCTGTCCTATGAAAGCAGTTCCCAATTTTTTTTGTCACTGAGCTCCATATGAGAAAACTAACAGTGCTCCCTCAGTCCAGGAGGGAGCTCCTCCAAGTTTCCCACTTCAGGGCTGCCACCACCACTTCTTCTTCCTTTCCCACACTGTGGATGCAAAAATCCTGTAATGAAAAACCATCCTCCAGCTTTGCTTTCCCTTCCCTTGCAGATGTAGCTGTTCCTTACACCCCTCTCCAGACAGTGTGCACTGAGCGGACCATGTCCTTCCCAACATGCAAAATGGGTCGCAAAAGCCCAAACAGAACCAGATGATGAATGGAGAAAAGTAGTGGGTGCTAGATGTGCATCCCTTCTGCTCTTTGGTGGGATCCATGAGGAAGCAAAGGGGAATGAGCATGGGAACAAGCAGCATGGATCCAGATGGACTTACTAGTTTCAGCTCAGCGTCAGCCCCCCTGAAACCACAATCCGTGTTCAGGCACCTGAGCTGGTTCTGCTGGTGCACGGGGGTACAAGCAGGAAAGCAGCAAGACAGCTTCCAGAACGCACCAGGAACTGTGCAATGCTGTGGTATTTGCTCAGAGCCTTAACAAAAAGCCCAAGCCAGCTCTGTCCTCACAAACTGCTAATCAGCAACCCAGATAATCATTTGAGAGTCGGCTCCTAACATTAAGGAGGTGCCCGTCAAGGGGGAGCGGAGCAGAAGCCTGGAGCCAGCAAGATGAGCTGGGGGAGGATGGAGACGTGGAGGCAGGAGCCCAGTGATCTGAGGGTGAAGGAGGGAGGCAGCGAAGAGGGAAAGCGGAAAGGAAGCCAAATGAGTAATGCAAGTGAGGAGGGCAGTGTCAGGGATGGGAATATGAGTTATGGGAAGAAATGGGCTGGGGCAGAAACAAGCTGAGGGAAGAGGGAGAGAAGACAAAGAAAAGCAAATGTAAAATCTCCCTGAGAAGATAAGTCAGCCCAGAGCTTATCTGTTGCTATGCAGAAGCCTGAATCAGCACCTCACCCTTACAGCAATCCACACTTTCAGCCCCTTTCTGTGGGACCCGCAGACAAGAAAAGACACTGCAAACTCGTAATTCCTACTTAGCCATTGCATTATTTCTGCTCTGTGAAGGACATAGCTCCACAAACCCTCAATCATGTGGGGCAGAGCAAGCAGCACCTCACAGGACCAGGACCTACAAGAAGCCCTGAGCTTACTCCAGAAAGGTGCAACAAATTCCAGGAGCAACACATTTCTCTTGAAAGTACTGGCTTGGTGAACCACAAGATTAAGCGATGATACAACATGTGTCCTAAGAAACAAACAGGCTTTGGGAAAAGTTTCCAAACTCTCCTTTGCATCCACAGAAATCAGCTGCAGGTGCCAGTTTCACTACACACACCCACAGCGATGGAGCCTGTAGGCACAATTTAATTTCAGTTGCAAAATGTAAGATGACAATTTCCACCTGCAAAGACAGGTACCACAAATTTCAGGACCTTTCTTCTTAAAACTCTAATCAGCCACTTGATCAGCAGACTGCAGACACCCAACTGCACTTGTCCCAGCTGAGCTCCAATGGTTTCAATCAGTAGGAAAAAAAGAATTTTAAAGTAAGGGTATAACGGCAACTTGATCATCAAATGGAAAAACTAGAAAATCCTGCTGACAAACAACTGTCTTACAATCCAGGCAGGTACGAGCAAAAAAGATACTGGAGGAAAAAAGATATATGAGCAAAAAAGATATTGGAGGATAAAGTAATTAGCATGAGCTGGCATTAGCCAGTTGCTGGGAGTGCAGAGGGACAAGCAAATTTCAGCAAAACAAGCACCTGAAAGAAGGGTTATTTTACCTGTTGACAGGAAAAACAAGGGTACGGAGTTCCTGTTGCTTTAGTGAAACAATCAGTATATTGTCTAGAGCAATTACCCAAAGTGGGCTTTCCACTACAGCAACCGACTGTCATAAAACAACCCATTTGTAAAACGCACAATTACTTAGCACTATGCAGAAGCATCTAAAACAGCATGGAAATTGCTGCCAGTGAGAGCTGAGTGCCTGGGATAAGACATGCACCTGGATATTAGGAGAGACACAGCTACCCACCTCCAAAATATCTTGAAAGCAGCAATGAAATGAACTCAGACACACTGAGCTGAACACTGTGACCTTGTCTGCAACAACAGAAATTTCTAAACAGTAATCTAGCAATGTTCTGATCTTCTTGACACACCTGAAAACACCTCCCAGCCATGGATAAAAAAGAATCCCTCCGCAAATAGCACCCATGCATGCTGAAATGCTAAACAGACTTGACTTCAGTGGGCTTAAATGCTATTTCAGCCCATGCTGATTCTGTCCCACCATGGACAAAGGTTGCTGATGTGAAAGCAGAAAGTTCAAACAGTCGTCGCCACAGTGTGCTCAAGGCTTTCCAAAAACCTCCCATCATCCATTTCCGCTGGATATTGCGCCAGGAGCAGGGGGTGAGGTTCCTAGAGAGCACAACTGAGCAAACAACATAGCTACAACCCACAAAGCCACTGAGGATGAACTTAATTCTACCCCAGGAGTTCACTCAGGAGCAGTTCAATTCTCCTGAGCAGCAGCTTTCACACCCGTGGGCCAGAGATGCCTGGGGGGCTGCAAAAGGTGACTAAAAAAACAGGCCCGTCATCAGGAGACTTAAATTTACTACAAAGGAGTCAAAAGCTCCACCGAAAAAAGCTAGAGATCCACGTATCGAACAACATCATAATACAGGCTCCTATTATACACGCAGCCCGGAAAATCCAGCACAAGTGAATCCCCTAAAGGGCGGGCTAAAAGTTGCCATGATTTACATCCATGCAACATTGCACTGGCCATTTCCAAGGGTCAGAGGCATCCTCTTACACTGCAGAAGACCTCACTCTCCTTCCCACCCCTCCTTTCCACTGCAGTCCTTTCCAGCCTTCCCACGCTGAACAACCAAGGATTTTCTTTACAGCACCAGGTTTCCTTGCTAACCTGCAGAGGACACAAGGCTGGAGCTCAAGGCAGTGCTGTTGGGGGAGTTTCCTGGCCCTTTCCAGCATGGCTTGGGGATCCCAGTGAAGAGCTAGGTCCCTCAACGATCAAGATCTTCAGTGATTTGGAGCAAGGAGAAGGCCACCTAGACCTCAGCAGGCAGCAGCAAATGGGAACAACATGGCTCTCGTTCCATTTTGGCACACCGTGATTATCAGCATTGGCTACAGCTCATACAGCCCTAAAAAGTTTGGGTTCCGGCATTACCGGAAACTGCCTCTCTCCGGGCCACCACGTCAAACATGAGGTCTGGAGACGTTCCTCCTCATTGCTGTCCCATGCTGGCAGCCACGCAGCTCCGGGCAGCCACTTGTTGCTGTTTGCTGGGATTTAAACCCTTTCCTGCGCAGTGGGGAACAGACACCTACGGAACTATTCAAGGAACATGTCTGTAACATAAAGGCAATGAATGCCACATGAAAGAAACAGCCTGGAACAGTCACAGCCCCCTTTCCACCTTTCTTTTGCCAACTAAAATGCTGGGCGAAGCTCCTGCCACCCTCCCTGATGTCCCTCCATGTTCCTGTCACGTCCGTGCTTTCCACAGGCCCATATTCACCCCACACGTCTGCTGAGGGTTTATGCTCCTCATGCCCACGGTGATGCCTACAATGAAGTGTGTGAGTGCTCAGCAGAAGTCATGGAGACCTGTCAACCCAGCACCTGCCCTGGCACACACAGAGAATTTTATCGACCCCCTGATATTTCTGTAATCAAGTCAAGCTGTGGCACACACCAGGACATGTGCCACACCGCAGGAGGGGAAACCCTCCGGAGCAGGGAGGGTGTGAGCCATTATGTCAGGCTGCGGATGAAGTTTAAGGTAAAGTCTGGGCTCAGCAACAGATCGTGCATGCCATGAGCTGTGTCTGGCCTCAGCAGTGCTCCGAGAGAACCGCCACGCACCACAAGCTGTGTCTGGCCTCAGCAGCAGCTGAGGGAACCATAACATGCCATAAGCTGCATCTGGCCTCAGCAGCAGTGCTCTCAGGGAACCATGATACGCCACGAGTTGTGCCTGGCCTTAGCAGCAGCGACGTGAGGAAACCACGACATGCCACGAGTTGTGCCTGGCCTTAGCAGCAGCGACGTGAGGAAACCACGACATGCCACGAGTTGTGCCTGGCCTTAGCGGCAGCGATCTGAGGAAACCATGACACGCCACGAGTTGTGCCTGTCCCTAGCAGCACTCTGAAGGAACCACGACATGCCATAAGCTCCTCTCAGGAGCTCCCCTGTGCAGCTAGGGCCACGGGATCCCTGCAGGGAGCCCCAGCCAGCAGTCAGCGATCTGGGTCAAGACACAGCAGGGACCCGGACAAAAATAATGCCGCTCCCGACGGAGGAGAAGGCGCGGCGGGTGCGTGCGATGAGCTACGCCGGCCCTCAGCACCGGGCCCTGCCCAGGCGGGCCCACCGCCCCCCGCGGAGCGAAAAACGTCCCTAAGGAGCAAGGGACCAGGGCGGGGGAGAGCGAGAGAGAGCGCAGGCAGCACCAGAAGCCTATTGGCTGCCGCCGCCGTCCATCCCAGCTCCACCGCCAATAGCAACGTAAGGTTTTGCGGGTCTAAACGGGGCTGCGCTCAGCCCCGCCTGGGCCAATAGCGTGGGAGAAGGTGGGCGGGGCCCCCGCGGACGCCGCGAAGAGGGGGGGCCAAGATGGCGGCAAGGGGGGGGCCCGGCTGACACGGCGCTGCCCGTTCCCCCTCCCCAGGCGCTCGCCGCCGCTGCCCCCTCCTCGGCGAGGGGCCGCGGGCCGCTCCCGCCGCGCGGGGATCGAGCGGGGGCGCGGGGGGAGCCCGCAGGCTGCGGCGAACCGGCCTCCCCCGGCTCCTTCCCGCCCGCCCGGTCACCTTCCCGCGACCCCGGCGCGGGGGTGTGTGAGGGAGGAGAGACCCCCTGAGGGAAGGGTGTCGCGGCCTCCCGCGCAGCGCTTTACCTGGCCGCCTCAGCGCGCCGCCGCCGCGGCAGTCTCCACCGTTGCCGCCGCCTCCTTTTTGGGGGTATCTTTTTTTTTTTTTTTTTTTGGCTTTCCTTTTTTTTTTTTTAAATTCTCTCTTTCTCCCTCCCCCCTCCCCTCCCCCCTGGGGCGGACGGGCTCACCCAGCCGGCGGCGGGAGGGGAGGGCACAAGATGTCGGCTCCGTCCGCTCCGGCTACCGCCGCCTCCTCAGCGCCGCCTCCTCATGCCGCTGCCGCCGCTGCTCCCGCCGCTGCCGCTCCGGCCCCGGTGCCGCTTCGCCCCCCCCCCCCCCCAACACCCCCCCACCCTCACCTCCCCCCTCCCGCCCCCCCCCTCCCCTCCCCGGGGCCCCGCTCGCTCCAGCGCCCCCGCCGCTCCCGGTGCTGTGTGGAGGCGAAGGTGAGGGGGGGGGGGGCGGTGGAAGCAGGGGACACACGCACAAGATGGAGGCGGCGGTGGCGGTGGCAGCGTAGCCCGGCCGAGCGGCGAGGAAAGGCGGCAGCCAGCGGGCAGGCGGGGGAGGGGGCTGCCGCGTTTCGCGCTTCCCCCCCCCCCCCCTTCCCCTCCCGCCGCGGGCAGGGACCGCCCGCCCCTCCCCGGTCCCTTCCCACCCCCGGGCCGCGCGGAGCGGGAGGCCCCCGGGGGCTGCGGGGTGACGGGAAGGAGGCGGGGGGGGGGGGGGGGGGGGAGTCACTCGGCGCTGGCCTCATGGCTGGGGAGGGGGATGTGGGGGGGCATCACTACCGCCCGCCCCCCCACACCGCCATGCCTGGCGAGGCGGAGGGGAGCAGGTGTCCGCAGCCCCCCCCCCCCCCCTTCCCCGGGCGGGTTGGCATTTGCTTGGGGTCTCGGGTACAGCCGTGGGGGGGTACAGTCCCTTCTTAGGCCGCTGCCTTGCCCCCAGGAGCCCCCAGGCCACTGGAGGTGAGCAGCTTGGATTTGTGCCCCAGGCTCATTAGGATGCATTCATCCTGCGGCCGCTTTTTTGCAGGAGGCATGGGGTCCCCCAAAATGCGCAGGAGCATCGCCAGGTGCCAGAGTCCGACCCAGCTGCACCCCCAGAGAGGCTGTAGCCTTGTCTCTGCCACTGTTAGCCCAAACAAGCAACATCGAAGAAACGGTGGGAATAATAAGAGCCCGTATTTATTTTCTAGTCTGATACTTAAGGTCCAGATGGCCTTCTAACGTGCGGAGGTGTGACAGGGTGGAAGGACAGTGAGAGAGCGACCAAGAAGAATGAGCAAGGGAGAAGTTATGTTTGCAACTGAAATGAGTGGTGAGATAGGAACTGCAGCGGCTCCTACACTTATTTTTTATAGAGTGTACCACATACTTGGGCATATGTACACTCCACCTCCCACTCAGATCGTGCAGAGTATTGCACAGTATTACCATCTGAATTTATAGAATTAACTGCTTTCAAAGGAAAAAATGAATGCTATTTCCCCTCATTTACAGTCCAACTATAGATCTTTTGTCTCTTAACGTATGCTAACCGTGGAATCTGAGAGCAGCCAAACAGTCTATGACAAGTCTGTTTTGCAAAGTACTCGGGTTGGACCAGAGCTTGTTGAAGCCTTAAGCATGGGAAAACATGTTACTTAATGCTGAACAGTCTTACATGTCAGCCTCTTAAGTACTCCTTTCTGTGTATACTTTTTAAAGAATCTGCTGTTAACATATCAGAACTCAAAAATAAATCATAATATATTCTGTTCTTGTCCTGCATGAAAAATAACCTATCAAAGATTTAGAAATACAGTCCCAATACTCTCAGTGATTTACAAGAGGATCTCACCTAACCTCCGGAAGAACAGCTATGCAACAGCACAGTCCTAACGGTGAAGGATAAAAAAAAAAAAATAAAATAAAAAAATCTATAGGTGTTTCTGCTTCCAAGTTGAGTGTTAAACAGTAAATAAAATTATTTCAATAACTGATGAGCAACTTCACTATCTCATTTTCCTTCTTTATATGAGAACTCGATTTTGATTTTAACAGCAGGTTTTACTTGCACTTTTTTCCTAGCACTTTTGGTGCCTTTTTTTTTTTTTTTTAATATGACAAACTTTTGCAAACTCTTTCATTTTGACCTCAGTTTTGAAACTTCATACTCTTAGGTTCGCACTGGAATTGGCTTATTATAATCACATTAGGTTCCAGTCTTGCAAAGATTAGCATACATGCTTAACGTCAAGCATGTGAATAGCCCTGTTAAGTTCAGTAGGATGACTCGTGCACAAAACGATGTACAGACATCTCTGAAGAGTGGGGGCCATGTGTCACAACATCAAAACAAGTTATCCATCATTTAGTTTTATAATAGAGCTGTGGAACTAATGTGTTATTTGAAAAAACATTCTGAACTTATCTCAAATCCTAGAGGCACAACTTAATTCAATTTCTTCGCACTCTCAGTTTTTAAAGGGTGCAAGTTCAAAACCAGCAATGTCACTTCAAATGAAAGCATCAGCCAAGACAGCCCAAACAGAGCTGGGTACCTTCAATGGTATTATAATTTTCTTCATCTTTATTCAAGTATATAAAACATACTTTAAAAGGGGAGAAAATTACATTTGGAATTGAGAACTGACCTTTTTTGTTGATTCATTAAGCCTCAAAAATAAGTAAAGTTTGTATCTCTGCTTCAGCTGTTTGTTATGTGGCCTGCTAGAAAGGACCTGTGCACATTAAAGGTTAAAAGCCTGATATCTCAAAGCAATTAACCTCAGCTGCTGTTTATTTCAGCTGGATTTGCAAGTGCTCAGCTCCACTTTCTAAGACCCTAGTTTTGTGTGGAGTATAAATAACCTCTCGCTCAGTCTCACTAACTTCAGAGAGGTGACACGAGCACCCAGCACTATCTTTTCAGTGGTGTTCTTTTTTTAATCTTAACATGTAAATCATAGTTTTAAAACCTTTTTTCAGGTGAAGTGTTCTGAAGACAAATCTGAAATTATGGTTGATGGTGGAAGAATTTTTATTTTTCCAACCAATGTTGGCTAAAAGGAGTTAACTCACTTTCATTTAACAGAAAATCAATGAGGGTTGAAGATATATACTAACCTTTCAGTATTATTTAATAGAGCACAATCCAACAAAAAAGGAGTTATCAATCAGCCAAAGTGCTGACTGAATCAGTTGTGAAGCAACACTGGCTGAACATCACATTAAAAGCTGTATAAACCCATGTGCTCAGAAAATGGCCTTGTAGAAAGAAATCGGGCAAAACAGCCCATAAACCACATTCACCTGGAAACTCTGACATTTTCACAGTGTAGTAATGCTGATGGCCTTGAACATAGCTGCAATTATGCAGCGAGTGTTCACCCATTTGGGGGGAAAATGAATTAGTACTGGCTATTTTGGTCTTCATTCAATCTTTCTCTTTCATGTCTTGTTTCTCTTAGTTGGGAAAAGGAAAAGAGCCATAATCACGTTACTAGCCAATACTCCGCTGACCCATGATACAGGAAACTGCAGAGGATTAGGAACGCTTTCCTTGGTTGCTCAGGCAAGAGTGAGGCATGGAAATAGGAAAAGGTATTACCAACCTTTGTACAGTATCTCACTAGAGCTCTCAGATGTGTTTATAATTTTCTATGTTTTTCTTCTTTCCCATTATCACATGCTTAAAACCTGAAGATTATTTGTTTGGTCTATAGGATAAAATAAACATATGGTTTTCTAAGAGGCTCGAGATATTTTCAAAGCTCTGCACTGAAAGGTTTCTGGGTGGTGTCCAAAACATGGCAAGTATTGCGTCTCTTAAAAAATCCTGATAATTTTGTGGTGTCTCTTAAGAAAGGAAAAAAAAAAAATTATAAATCATTGCTTCATCTGCTTTTTCTTTCCCACTTAGATCTGGAAGTACCTCATAAATATGTCCCATAAAGATGCAACTTCACAGACCTAATTAGCTGTCAAAAAAAACTTACACAGAAAGATTGTTTACAATGAAGGCTTCACTTTCCAAATAATAGAAAAAACTGCTTAGATAATAAACTCAGAAATAAATGTAGGCATAATAAGTAAATAGTATTTCAAGATAAACATCTGCATGTTATATGAGACAGGCACAAAAATTCTATCCATAGAAATTTTTATCATACATCCTTATATAAACAGCAAACATATTCCTGGCTGGCCTAATTTATGGAATTTTGGATGTTCACTTAAAGGCCGAGTGATTTTTATCACTCAATTTTGTATTTTTAAGTATGTAAACTACGCCAGGGGAAAAAAACATAACGAAAGGAATGTACATCAGTTATGTGTCAGTGTGGGTCATCTAACAGGTGCACCTGCACCTCAGCGCAAGATAATTTCTTCTTTGACTAACAGTGTCTGTCAGGGTCACACACACCCTCTGTTTCTTGTCCCGATTTTGAAGTATTTTACACCTTGGCCTGAGTCACCAGCTCTGTCAAGCAGGTGTTTTTCAAACTCCTTTCATGAAATGTGAATATGATTTATTTTTGTTTTCCTTCAAATAGCTTATTCCTCTTCATTGAAGTATGTCCTCAGATGCCATACGAGCACTGGAATGGTTGGTCTTTACAAACAGACACTGTCTTTCCGCTACCAACCTGCTACATTTCCTGCTATCTATTTTGAGTTACTACCTGGTACATACCATGAAAAACAAATACATGCACACCTCCAGGGTTCCCCGGCTTGCAGAGCATCAGCTCCCTGCATTTGTCAGGATATTGGGAATTGCAGAAGAAATAGTGTTTGGCTCTTGGACAGTGTGCTGTTGCTGTACAGGGTTGGTGGGTGAATGAATGAAACCAGAGCGTGGAGCCCACACAGCAGCTGTTGAGATTGCTCTCGCAATTTCAGAGCATTCAGTGTAAGCTCTCAAAAGAGAAAACCTACTGAGAAACCCAGTCCCTGAAACACAAAATATTTTCTGGAAGTGTATTCAACAGAAAGACTGATACTGAAGAGACTTTACATGCTATCCCTGAAACAAGTGGGATTAATATTTTCTCTCACTAACAGCAAAATCTACGTACCCCAATCAGTTGTTTTCACACTTGTTCTTCTCACAGTCGTTCACATCGGAAGTCCCCAGTGCCTCTTCTGTGCTTGTCCTCTGGACAGACAGACAATTCCCAAAGGGCATCTCAGGTTATTCTTTAAAACTATGGAGGCTCCTTTGCAACTACCAGTAGACTGCTCAGTACATTATTTTATCATGAAGATGTTTTCTCCTCAGCCATCATTAGAGAGAGCCAGGAAACTCCAATCCTCTTCAGGTCTGCCTATCCACTTTTGAAGAGGAGCAAGATGATTAAGAAATCACACCCTAAATTCCCATTTAAAGTGGTTTAGGAGTTCTGTCTGAATGGGTTCTTCACCTTAACAGATGACTCTGAAAGAAAGCTGAATACTCTAAAAGTCTCTATAGATTTACTCAATTTTTCTCAGCAAGATTGAGCTTTTAAGACTCTTCTCTGCCTCTCTATGTCCACAGCTATGTATAGTCAGGAGGCCAGCCTGCCTCACCCATGCGTCTGCACACACTCACCTGGATGATGACCCTCCACTGCTAACCACCAAGCCTCATTTTACCAGGGCATAGGCAGCTCTAAACATCCGCAGCTCTCCGAGATGTTTATGGCAGCCACAGAGAGCTCCTCTCTGACCTCTGTTAAAGATTACGCAGTGGACATGGCAGCCAAGTCAGACACCAGGTTCAAAAGGGCAATATTTCGACTGCTGTTTGACCGATGCAGCTGGAACTTCTCCTTTCCACCGTTCAAGGAAAACGCAGGTTGTCCCACACTTCGGAAGAAGAAAGGATGGTCCCTTGCTCTCATCAAGCTGGGGTTTTTCAAGACAGAGTCAGCAGGACACCATGCATGTCCTCCAGCCCGACTCTTCAGTGTGCTACGTAACAAAAATATTGAATTTCAAGGAAATTGAGGGAACGTCACAATGGTTCTGTGCTCACTGTCCCTACCTAAGGGCGGAGTGAGGCAAAGGGCTTGTACATGGCCCAGAGAGGTATGAGCCAAGAGAAACAGCATCTCATCAGCACGGAGCATCTGTACAGCTACAGCAGGATAACACCAACACTGTCATATCAAAAAGCTACAGTCGTTGGGGGGTTATCGTGAGTACTACATGGCATGAGCTGCAACAGAGAGACAGCCAAGAAACATGACGTCACCTTGTCCGGTTCCCAGTGGAGATGAGAGCTCAGAAAATTCTGGTAATGTTGCAGTTTTCCCTTATTTGAGGTCTGTACAGCAAAACTGGATATCAGTTAAGGCAAAGAAGAAAATTAGAGAGTACTGAAAGCGTACAGCCTGGCTAAACCAAACCAAAATGACTCAGCAGCTACAGAAGGGGTGGAGAGTTAAGAAATAACTGCAGATATTACTGAATTCATATACCTTCTCAACAAATACTTTTCTATAGCCCTGGGGACTGCGTGCTCTAAACTCTCACACAGAGAAGACTCTTGGCTCTTGGCACATGTCCCTTAGGATGGACTGCGGAAGGACTGGCTGAACCTGACTGACCATAGTAGGGAAGATGATGCCAACTAAGAAGATATTTACACTGCAGTCCAAAGGTATTATCACAACTAACAGTCATACCCACCTAGCATTGAACTATCTAGTGACTACATCAATAAGCCATGGATCTGCAGATACACCAGATTCAGCACAGGCTGAAAAACTTTCTGAAGATGCTGAGTAAATACGCAGACTTAACTTGTGCTGAGCTCCTCACTACTTTACAGACTGTGCTATTAATACCAAGCTCATTAGCTAAAAGCTAGTTTAGATACACTTGCATGAGCCGCAGTCACACCTCTGGATTGCAGGGTGGGTCTGTGTGTTGCTACCAACGTACAGGAAAGGATTTGGGATGTGATTGCAGTAATTTGGAGATATTTGTAGGTTTTGCTGTCAACTGCAGGCAGAATACATTGGCAAGAGATCTTAAGAGCTGGACAGCACCAGAGTCACTATGTATGCACTTCTGCAACCAGACAGCTCTAATGATATAGCACCTGCAATCGTAGGGAAAATCGTAGGTCCAAAACAGATCTATATTCGTATACAAACTTTTTTCACATCTGACAAACCTGTGGTTACTGCTGGTGAGCCTTACACTTGATAGCTTCCCAGAACACCCCTGCAAAAGGGACCAACTGCATAAGTCTGAGCTCCTGTGCAGACTCTTGTCAGGCCACAGAAGGTAGTGAACTTGAGTGAATCATAGCTCCATTACTGTTCAAGCTTTTCTTTGCACTAACATTAGTATGTAGGGACATGTAACCTATCCAGAGGTTTATCAGAGTCCATTCAAGAAAACTAATAATTTCCATCCATCAGCAAAGCTGCAGGTAGATGCCTGATTAGAGAATCACTCTTTACAGATAGGTGTGCACTTGCAACCTGCTCAGCAGAAAACTGTGTCTTTTTTTTGTAAGTACCTCTATAAATTTTGGGTTAGCAATTAGTGTTTCCAGGACTGTGATAATTAACCAAAGTGGCATTTAAAGGAATATGTGACAGGTTGGGGGGGGGCGTCCTAATACATATTTAAAGATTTTTTTGTGGGAGTGAAGCATACTCATTCATATTTTGAGCAGGAATAAATAAAGGCCTGTCAGAGGAAAGAATCTATTCTGTTGCACTGCAGAGGGGGGATAAATAGACCCCAAAGATGCCATTGTATTTAGGAAAGATCGGTAATTAACTGTTTAGCATATGAACAATGAGAATTTCCAAGCAAAAAGGAGGAAGGGAAAAGTCCTCCAAAAAATAGTGTCCAATCTCCTGGTCTCAAAAGTGACAAAGGATCACGACACCACCTCAGATACCAGTGGTCAAGACCTAGCAGTTACAGTGCTTTAGAATAAGCCACACAAGTGCATATGGGCTGTATTTCAAAAGGGCTAATGAGAGGTATTGTCTACAAGATCATCAAGATGTATTAGAAAGAGGGCTATCACAGAGAGCCAGGAATTTACACAACAAAAGTATCAGACTTCAGAACTACCTTGGAGTCCCCTTACTCCCCAAAATCCTGCTCTTCCACATTTGCCACCCTAGCATATCCCACCCCAGCAATAAGTTATACTTTGTTTCTGAAGCACGAGTGTTTAGGTGCTCATAGGAGACCCAAACTCACCAAGAGAAGAAGGTGCAGACACAGTTGTAATAACACTGCAGTCACTTTCAGATCCCATTCGCTTATTTTGTAATTATTCTTCATCTCTCCTCTGTTCTAATGGTAATAACACTTACAGCAAACACCTATGTACTTGAGTGGTGGCTTGGGACATACTGATGCATATGCATCAAAAAATGTCAGTCTTCAGATGATATCAGTATATCTCCAGTACATCAAATTACTTTAAAGATCAAAACATACTTTTAAATTTGAATGACTTAGCGTATTGTAGAACCAAAAGATGGAACAAACTTCCCCTGGAGGGAGAATCCAGATGACTGGCTGGTTGGTCTGCGTTCATAAAACAACCTCCCTTTGTTTATGTATCATACTCCTCTTATCTTGATGCTATCTGAACACCTTTTCAAAGCAATTAAATCCAGGCAAGTTGGCTGGATTTTCTCACATCATCCTATATTTTTTTCTTGTTCACATCTAGGAGCCAAAAAGAGATTATTGTGTTGTTTTTCATCTCGTATAAAACTCTATACCTACTAAAGAAACTGTCTTAGAACAGGGCTGGATACAGCTGGCTGGGGACATACACTCACCCCAGCTGAGTGCCAGCAGCACTGCACAGTCCCACCCTGTCACACACGGGGACTCTGAGCATCTCAGAGAAGCCAATTTCTTGCAGCTATCAAGAATTACTCAATAAGTTGGTGAATTAATTAAAATTTGCTAGACAAATAAGAAATGTAAAACCTCAATGAAAGTGCAGTAAAAGGAATCTGTGAAGCACTTATTCACAAGGATATTTTTTAGCCTGCAGTAGTTTTTGTGAGATATTCTATTTAATAGGATTATTTTAGATGCAATTTATAATGATGCTGAGTGAAGGAGCTAATCTGATACTAAGAAACTGAGGTATCTGAACTTATTTTCTGTGCTCACTGAGTTGAATTATTGTGTTCCTCTTTCTGCTAATGCTGGATTGGTCATGCAACATACTTTTCTGCTTTTTTTTCCCCCCAGTATATGAACTTTTTTTTAGTTAGTTTGAGAGCTGAGCCTTAGGATTGGCAATTGACTATTTTCCAAATGATCAGTTCAAATGTCTCTTCATATTGAGGAACGAGCAGCTGTTAAAGAGAACTGGTTTAACTGCTCCCGCAGGACAGAAGGAATGAGAATATAAGGGGTCACATCACTGGGCTGTGTAAGGAAACACCAGCCCTGCTGAGAGATAAAGGCAGCCTGGAGCAGGCAGGGTGATGCAGGGGAGAGGGTGCTCAGGGAGAGATAAGCATGGTGAGAACGGTTGGGGAAAGGAAAGGGCAGCAGGACTATTAGATTATAACCCAGCTCCTTGGGATACCCAGTCTATGAATGTGGGGAGTGGCCTTGAATTCCCAGGAGGTGTTTGCAGCTAGCAATAAGGAGGAGACAGCACTGATCAAAGCCCAGGGAATGAAATAAGCACAGCAAAAAAGAGGAGGCAGTGGCTGTCCAGAGGGGGAAGCACCCTAGCAGGGAGTTGTGTGTATAGCAAGAGGCTGGAGCTGCTCTGAACACAGATCAATCCCATGATCAGCTGGATTCCCATGGTGTCCTGGAGCCGACACCGTCCCAGCAACCTTGCTGTGCTGGATGCTGTTTGACTGCTCAGGGAAAGGGGATGCACTCAGAGTTAGATTGGATAAAGTCTTGTTATGCTGAATTTCACTATTTCTGATTATTTTGCTTGGGACTCACTTCCCAGACAATTTTACCTTTTTCTTTACCTTATCCATAATTAATGTACTAAAACCTGTGCTTGGAAAGACTAATGAGAAGGGAGCAATGAAACTCCTGCTCTCTCAAGTTGGCAAATATATTAAAAAAAAAAAAAGAAACACCAGTTAAAATTCTCCCACTTAAATATATTCTCATTGAAACTTTATCTTTTGTGTTGAAAACTGTTCGGGGTGCTTCCCCATTTAGTAGAACAAAGTCCAATGCCCGCAGCACAGTGTCATCCTTGTGTTGGCACACAGAGAAGTCCCACGGGCCAAATGACGGCCACCAGCAAGGCAGCGTGGAGTAAATCCGATCCATCTTCCAGGAGAAGTGAATCCCAGCCACAGCCGCACTGGTTGTTATAATGACATTCCACTTCGCTTCTTTGAGTCCTTCCGTGCAATGGGACTGAAGGACAAGATCTCCTTGTAAATATGCTCTTGAAAAACAGAACAAAATAACCATGAGTGTGTGATTTTAGAGGACACAAATGAGAGTTTGAATGTTATATGTGCAGAGAGGAGGTATTCAGTGGAGAGGATATGGCAAGTACAAGCTGGAACAGATAGACAAAGCAGAGAGGCAAAAAAAGTCTGAAGAGCTGGAGAGATCTTTGCTGAATGCATAAAAGCAAGAGCAAGGCAAGGGAGACGACCATTGAGGCACCAGCAGGCAATCACACCTTTACTCAGCATGTGCACAGGAAAGAGAGAGAGAGGTAGGAAAGTCCCGTGATAGACAGGAACTTCAAAGATAAACATCTTACTTCTCCACTCATCTATTGAAAGCTTTTCATGTTCCAGAGAATCATCATAGGACTGTTGCGCTTCTGTCTCCTCCTCGACATCTCGGAACTGGTCAAAATAGGGGTGAGCCAACGCCTCTGTTGCTGTAAGGCGCTTTTCCACATCGAGCTGCAACATCTTGTCAAGCAGGTCCACTGCTGTAGGAGAAGACAGCAACAGGGCTAAGCATGGTACGACGGAGAACAAGCACCCTGTGCATGAAGCCTGCAAGTGACGGGACTAGTGTTTCCAGTACTACATGTCCAGACCTAAAAATGAAAGAGATTCCTCAACGTGGCCAAGGTAGCGTGGAGCTCCTGCCAGTGGGGATGCAAAGTCTGCCCAACAGCAGCCTCAGGGAGCTCTTGCTAACAGAACTGGAGGTGTAAATTGTGCAGAAATAACAAATTAGTCTTGAATAAGCCTTGCTGCACAGATGGGGCAAAAGCAAACCAGTAACTTCAAGGTATTTTTCAGTTTTAATCATTTGCTTTCACTCTGACCCCCGCAACTCAAAGTAGTCTTAACACAAGTAATCTACACAGAGATCTATACATCCCTGGTAAACAGGAAGGAAGGAAACTCAGATACCAACTAGTCCGTCAGCCCCGTTCCCCCTTGGTTTTAACATCTTAATGCTTTCTTCCTTTCAGCTTTTAGAAGAGTTTTGCTCACTCTCACCTCTAATCTACTTGGGAAAAGAGCTGCTTGTAAAAGATCAATTTTTACCCTGAAAATTCCACATCTCAGCTGCCTGGTAAGTATCGATAGATCCAGGTGTTCAACAAACAGTTAGGATCTAAGCTGTAGTCTAAAAAAAATAAAATAAAAAAATTACTGGAGTGGACTGTGGGGCTCTCTTGGCACTTTATTAAAACCTATGATGCCTTAAATGTGGGGCTGGGAAATAATAATGAACAAAGAAGAGCTACTTTGTTTACCTAAATGCTACTGATCATAATACCACCTGCTTGGCTGCAAGCAACAACCTCTGGAAGCCAATATCAGCCAAAATTCATCCCAACCCTCATCCTGTTATATCCAGCACCCGCTCTGTTCTGGCTTGTTGATATGAGAGTCAGAAGTTTATCTCTTCCTTAAATACTGTATGTTACAGGCTGCGTCATTTTAAAATTTAAAAAAAAAAAAAAAAAAAAGTAAATGGCTAAGAATAGCAGAACATCGCCACTGTAATGCCAATAAAGAATCTTTTTGCTTTTAATTCATACATATGTGCCCTGGGGAGGGGCAGGGGCACAACCTGCAAGGGAGAAAGTAGCAAGAAATTATGAGAAAGAGGAAAAATAAGATTGGAGCCATGGCAGTCAGCCTGCCTCCTTTCCAGCTGTGAAAACTCATGAGAAACACTGGAGATGACTTACCCTGAGGATTGGCTTTGGGGAAAAGCACAGACAAATCCTTCTTGGGGATTTTAGGAAGGGACTTGATATAACTCTTAGCCTGAAAGAGAAAGGAAAATTTACTGCACGTAGACAAGTGCGAGGGGGCTGTGAAATACAGCTCTTGGGTCTCATGGCTCAGATGAGCCAAGGCAAATGAAGAGAACAGCAAGTCATCCCAGATGGCACATTTCAGTGACCAGTTTGCAAGGAACTATTATTATCAGTTGAGATACAGAAATATTCCTGCTTTAAGGCCAAACTAGAGAACAGAGGAGGTTGGTGGTTTGCTGGGGTGTCGGGCACCTCACCCAGGAGTGCCTGCAATCTGCACCAGTTCCCAATGCAATGCCAAATCCATCAGATGCGCCACTAGCAAAGAGAAACATCTTCCCTGCCAAGGGTAAAAGACTGCTGTCACTCTTCTTCACTGCTGCTGTAGAAGCAACACTTCTCCCATCTCAAAGACACGGCCAAGTTAACCTCTCCCCACCACACCTCTGCCAGCGAGACCTGAATCCACAGTGAATTTTCTTACCGCTTTGTCCTCCAGCTTGTCCACAAAGTCTTCTCCCGGATGCCCCGTTACTTTCAGGATCTGAGTTAGTTGATCTAGGTCTGGCAGATTGCGTTAAAGATCACCCGCCTAGGAGCAAGCCGTGGACACCCCCCAACAGGTCAGCCTGTGGGCTGGGTGCTGGAAAGCCCAAGGACCTGTGGCAGCTACGAGTAGGTTACGATACAAACCCAACAGAGCCACACAAGCAGAGACTCATTAGCCTGGCAAAAAGAGCTCCAAGGCTTTTTTCCTGGGATACCAGTTTCATCAACGGATAATTTTGCTGGCACAACTCTGCCAGGGTGTATACCCGTGGCCTTGGGGGAAACACAAGGGTTTGGGGATGGAGCTATGGCCACACAAGGTTAGACTGCTGATGTAGAGCACGTGGCCAGCACAGAGGTGTATTTCTAAGGGTGGCTTGGCCCCCTCCTATGTCCTCTCTGTTTTCCTCACCAAAAAGACGGGTCCCTGCAATTCCCTCCTGGTAAACCAGACTGACACCTATTTTTCTCAGTAGCTTCATTCATAAAAGCCCTTACACACACACCAAGAATTATTATTCCCCCCCAAGGAAAAGGTTCAGCTTGAAAGGATACAGTCTTTTCCTTTAAACAGCGTTTTTCCAGTCAGCATTTCTGCCATGATACAGCCGATAGACCAGATATCCACTGTTCAGAGAGAAAAAGGAGAAAAAAAAAAAAAAAAAAGGGACAGTAAAAAGGCAGCAATGATTGCTGGGGCTGTTGCTTGCTTTGTTGCTTGCAGCAGGCACCGATTTAAATTTCACTCCCACTTTCCACCCTCCCCTGTTCTTTCTATGCTGCTAAAATCTCTGCTTTCATCATTTCCCGCAGGCAGTAGCTTTGGGAGTCACGCGACAGCTTTGGGACTTGCTCTGCTCCAGGGAACACTGATGATAAAGAAGAAAAACATCTGGAGGATTACGTGAGATTTGACCCAGGTGTGACAGCGGAATCCCCGGGCTTGTCACCAGACAGTCACACTGCTGAAGCAAGACAGCTCACCTGTCTGGTTGTAATGCATCCAGTTCAGAATGACTTCTGGGGCTCTGTACCAGCGCGTAACCACGTAGCCGGTCATTTCAGCATCGGTGTGTCTGGCCAAGCCAAAATCCAAGATCTGCAGTTCACCAAAGGAAGAGGGAGAAGGAATGGCAGGAAAGAAAAGAGAAATCCTACAGGCAAGTGAGAATCTAATTCTAAGAAGAAATGAAGCAGATCCAATCAGATAATAATGAAGCTCCAACTACACCATAGCCACCCACAGGACGGCTCAAAGAACTAACAGGTTTGTCTTAATTCCACCTAAATTGCAAGCCGGCTGCAAAATCAGTTGTTGTGTGAAGAGTCTGCTAAAAGGATCGGTGCTGTGTGCTACCTGGAAGGTCACTTCCTTTCTTGAAGCTTAAGTTTCAACTCTATGACCTTTGTTTAATTGAGTTGTTCTATAACCTGGTGGCAGAGGCATGCTCCCAGGCCACCACGACTCAGCCTTTCCTATAAAAACACCTTGCAGCTGATAGGGGATGGCCTCTCCCTCAATACTGGAGATGAACATAGCTTGACCCAACCTTTACAGGCAACGGAACCATTCTCTCTAATAAACATTACAGCAAATATGCACTAGAGTGCCGCACCAGCAAGTTGCAAGCAAATCCTTCAGAGCAATACTGAAAATAACTTTGGATTCACAACCATCCTGTCAATGAGAACCAAAGGGTAACTGTGGTTGAATCCAGTTATCCTTCAGGGATCGTTCACCTAATGCAAGTATTGCTCAGCAGTCTTGAATTTATTTAGGAAGTCATTATGAACTGCCGTGCCGCAGGAATTACGGCGACAGGATGTTCATTCCAAGTCTTGGGCCCTGATTCAGCAAGTTACATCAGCAGGTGAGTATTTCCCACTGCTTGCAACTGCCAAGTAATGAAACGCCTTGAACTGAGTCTCGGAGGGCAAGAGGAAACATGATGGTGCCGAATTCCTGCCGGCAGAGCAGTTCCTCCACAATCCAATATACTACATGCTGCAAAGTGGTGCTTTTACACCTACCTTTAGCTGACAGTCTTCATTCACAGCCAGGTTGCCGGGCTTCAGGTCCTACAATGGACAAGAGGAGAATAATAAGATGGTTTGAGTTGCAATGCATCAACACAAGCCTCAGCCAAACCTCTGCTTGCCTTTGATGGGGTCCTATAACATCCTGAGTTCAGTATTGATACAGCAAAGACACCATGCCCGCTCTACTGTACAGCTTTACATTACTATTCTATTTTTTCTGAAGCAGTTTTAATTGAAAAAGCATCATAAAATGCTTCTCAGCTCATCAGAAAATACCGCGTTTCCTCAAAATGCTGCACAAATGAGCAAATCCAAACACATATAAGGTGTAGGAGAGAAAAGAGGGAGGATGCCAGAGAGACCTTAGAGCAGATGAGGCTATTAGTGAAAAGTTGTTTAGGAATTTATTAGCTTTACAACCAAGCTGTGTTTCTCCTGAACAGACAAAAGTCAGAGTAAGAGCACACATGGACTTACCCTGTGGATGATGCCGGCTGAATGAATATACTGCAATAAAAAGAGGAGCCACAATGTGAGCACCAGCAGACAAGACTTTCTGTTCTCCAGCAGAGAAACGAGAGCTACAAACAAGAGCTTGCTGAGAACACAACTCTGCAGCCTGCTGCAGGGCCCCGGCCCCCAGGGCAGCAGTTTGAAAAGAAATCTCTGCATTGAATTTCTGACAGTATTTGCAATGATATTGCCAGTCTAAAGAAGAGGCATAGAGCAGAAGAGGAGGTATGGAGCAATAGTTCCTTAGAGCAAGTACACTAATAGCTTCAAACTATCAAACAAAGGCATCAGGATCACAGGGAGGAACATGGTCAGTAGACAACATGAAAACTTTATTGTTTTGGGTGTTAAACCATGTGAAAAAAATCTCATCGTTAAAACACAAAATTGCAAAAACTGGCTACATGGCTTTTATCACACCAGTTAAACCTGTGTGTTCTTCCCCCCATTATTTAAACTCAAGATAACAGTAATCTGGGGAAAGGTGTTATTAAGGTGAACTCATCAATGCCTTTAAGCCACTGCTTTGGCTCCAGGTGAAGGATGTTACAGAGGGCAGCATTAAGACACTGTCTCTACATCCCAGGGTTTGCAGTGATTTCTTTCTGTTCTCTCAAAGCCAGTTACAGCAGCGTATTCCTCCCTTATTCTATTGAACAGAAAATCATTCCCTCTGTCTTCTCCCCTGAGAGCCTCTGTTAGGAATTCAGCAGAAGCTCCCATTGCTACCAGCCTCTTCCTTTCTACACAGAGTTTTGCTGAGGGTTTTGGCAAGTCAAAGAGCGACACAACTGCTGTCACAGAAAAACCATCGCAAGGTCTATGACTGCGGATTGGTTCGATACCCAATTGACTGATGTGAACAAGCAGTCATTTTATTGATGTGTGCTGGAACAAGAGTAGTTCAACAGCAAATATCTGTTCTCAGGCGATGCCATAAACCCCCCAAATCTCCCTATACAGTGTTGGAAGGGGGTTTAGTTATGGTCAACCCAGAGGTGACATGTAGAGGAGAGACAGGGAGTCACTAAACTCCTCCAGACCCACCTACCTTCAGCCCTTTCAGCATTTGGTAGACCAGGTACTGGATCTTTTCATCACTGAATTCCTGTCCCATGATCTTTTGTAAATCTGTCCGCATGTATGGCATCACCAGGTAGCTAAAAGGTAGTAAGACAAGGCCCTGAGTCTAGAATAAAAACATAGGGAACCAGGCTAGCCTTGTTCTCACTTGGTTTTGGGGGGGTTTTTTGGCTGTGTAACTTACTGTAACTAAGATGAGTTGTTGTGACAGTGTTCCTGGCTAACTAGCATAGCCTGCAGTGATGCTGGGATTTCAGCCTGCTCTGAAAATTGCTCTTTCTTCTCCCCTTAAATCAGATATCTGATGTCAAGTAAGAACAAGGATCTTCCAAACTTTTAACGATCCTGAATTAGTTTAGACCTCAAGTGATGTTCAGTTTGGGACAGCCTTACACCATCTGGGAGCTGAAACATCTTGCATAGCTTTGAAGAGTCTTGCAAAACTGCTGCGTTGGCTCCCAAATTTATCTTTGCAATGTTCTCTAGCCCTGCCTCGGAAGACAGCATCTAGCTTCCTTCAGTCTTTGGCCTGCCTGCTGAGACTGCTAATTAGTTGATTGTCTTCCAGCAGGAACTACTGTGAGAACCTTCAGACACTTTTCCTGCAGGCTGCTAAACACCCAGCCATCAGGCACACGCTGCTCATGCCTGAGGATGGGGAAGGGAAAACGACTCGACTCGTCCAACCTGACCATCAACACTGAGGGAAATGCCAAAAAAAAAACCCCAACAAAAAAAACCCAGCCAGAATCAAGATGAAAAGAAAGCCAGATCTTTAAAATCCTTAGTTTACTTCTCCCATTCCAAGTGGCTGGGGTTAAACCATGACAGGAACGGACTTGTGCTTTTGATTCTCCTTGTTATTTGGGGATGTCTGGCTTTAGTTTGGCCCCTTTTCAGCTCAGTCTGTTGGGCTGCACCTCAGCTTAATCCATTATCCTGCTGCTAAGTCACCAGTGTCTTGGGCAATGGCTGAGTCTAGACAGAGCGAATGCAAACTCCAAACTTACAAGTCCTGGAATCCCTGGTAGGAGGTGGCGGAGGTGAAGACATCAAGCAGCCCAATGACCTGATAGAGAAGAGAATTCCACATTTAAACCTGGAAAGCATTTGCTGTGCACGTGGGACTTGGGTAGCAGCTCTCCATCAGCACACGCACATGGGTGAGCACCGAGAACTCCATCTGAGGAATTTGAGGACTCCTTGCTATGCTGTGCAGCTGCTTTTCCTCTTACTAATACAAGGGAGTACCCATTACACATCTGCTTCAGCCTGGTGCCAACTGGGCGCAGCAGACAGGTAAGCAGTTAAACCCCGAGACTGCCCGCACGTGCCAAATGTCAGGACCTCTCAATTAAAATAAAGGTGATGCCACCAGAAAGGACTTGTTCCCAGGTGACAAGAAACCCCCCCGGTTTCAGCAAGAATGGAGAGAAACTAGTACTTACGTTCTCGTGTTGCATGTGCTTCAACAGCATGAGCTCTCTGTACGCTCTCTTGGCAAAGATCTCCGACTGGAACGGGCGGCAGAGCTTCTTGATAGCCACTTTCTCCCCTGTCTTCTTGTCTATGGCTGAACTGCGACGAACAAATAAAAACCAATTCTGACATCGGCAGTATGTTTTAACAAATTTTGCAATACCAAAGGTCTTCTCCTAGAGAAGAGCTAATTCTGGAGCTCACAGAACAGCAAAGAAAAGCCCCTTGGGAAACCCAGTGGAGCTCTGCACACACAGATGTTACCCTGTATGACCCAGGGCAGTAGACCACAGCCCGTGCTCTTTGGAGGACTAGGTGGAATGCCAAGCAAACTATTAGTAACTCGTCCTTATTCCCCTTACCCTGCAGAAATGAGCTGGAGCTAATGGAGCTGTGAGAAGAGGGAAACACAAGTGGTTAAAGGTCAGGATTAGTTCTAACTCTGCCTTCTCCTTCCCTAACTCATGGAGATAAAGGAATAAAGCAATTTCTGCTTTGCCATCTGCTTGGAGGTTGTTGTCTTTTAAGGTACGTCAGCTGCCTTTGCTGTATTCTGGAGCAAAGAAAGTGGATGTCATGCACTGAAAATACAGACTGCTGGAATTAATTCTCCTGCATTTGGGATTTTTGATGATGCTTCTGTGTAAAAGCAGGTCTGGCTGAAAATGAGAGTGTTATAAAGCTAATGAAAACATGGTACAACAGCCATTGCTGAAGACTTGGTGTGTTATTCCCTCTGGTCACGTTTGCTGTTTGCGGCTGGACAGGGCAATCCTGCAACGCTCTCTCTGCTTCTGGAGGCTCTTTGATCAGATTGTAAAGGCAGCCCCAGGTTTCACCAGCTAAGAAGTGGGGAGGGAGGTCCTCAGGCAGAGATAGCTGTAATTTGGGATTCTTGGTGGTGTTTTCCAGGGGGTGGCAGTGCACCCGGTTATTATTGGTGCCTCCGCCCTTCCTTGACCTCTCCAAGAGGCAAACAGATGAAGAAAGGGTTTTCCCTGCCAAATTGCACTGTGGTTTCCAGAGCAGTTCCCACTGCTTTGTAAATCCTTATCTCATCTCCTAGGGAAACAGAAGGGCTATAAATTGGCGTGTTCAGTCCCACGGCTTTTAGCTGCACAGGGTAACAAAGCCCACGTGAATGCTGGCATTAGCTCTTTGCAGGCGTCCTCCAGCCTTGCACAGACACATTTCCCCTGCTTCCTTCTCCAAAGGGATGTGTGATTCACCCTGCCACGGTCCCTGACTGCCAGGCTCCAGCCACCACTCCTTCCTCGAGGCTCTCAGAAGACCCGAGTTGGGGAGGGGCAGGTACCATAAAGCTGTAAAGCAATGTTACTGTGACCTCCAGGGCTGTCACTCAGAAGCGAGACTTGATAAACAAACAGGGAAATGCCATCTATATAACGCAATCAAACAGTGCATTTTGCTGGTTTTAGAGCTGATTGCATTAGGAGAGGTGGGAATATCCCGCTCTGCGTGGCTTTCCCTTTGGTTCAATGCCGAAGAGGGATTATCAGTTCCTTGCTGCAAATCTTGGAAGTCTCTTGCACAGCTTTCTCCAATTGTCAGCCACAAGCAATCAGTTGTGGTCCAGCCTGTGACAGTCTGGGCTATCATCAACCTTGCCAATACCATCAAGCAATCTCCCTGCTCTTGGCCACCAAGGTCCCTTCCCGTTGCTCTAAGTTGTCTGTGATGAGAGCAAAAAACATCCTTTAGGAGTTTCAGTATGATGGCGATTTCATCAACGCATTCAGCTGGGAAAAGCAAAGGAAGCGCAGGAAAAGCTACACGAGGCAGCTTCAGCGCTGAAGATGCCATAGGGTATCTTAGGGGGACAGTGAAGAGTTGTCTCAGTTTCAGGACTTCAGCAGGTGTCGGCAGAGGGGACAGCACAGTGTCAAGTTTTCCAAGGAGCCAGGGAAGAAAGAGGAAGGGACCCGGACCAGATAGTCAAACAGCTTCTGCAGAATTCAAGGCAGATTTCCTGATCTGAGGGTGCATCTTCTTACCTGCCTTCCCAGCTGCTGGCCTACAGAGCATCTAACCCCACCACTCAACACAGGAGAGTTGGGTGCTGGAGCTTCAGCCTGCCCAGCACACACAGCACTGCTACTTTCACCCTTGCCATTAGGCACAACTAAGCATTAATTCAGCTGATGCAGCCGGGAGAGCCCACCATGTTTTTCCCAGCACAGGTTTAATGAATGGCTGAAGTTTGGGATGACACCGGGCAGGCAGAGCTGTGTCCCTTCCTTGGCTGGCAGAGACCAGCAAGACCAGTGTTGGAAGGGTCAGAAGACTCTTATTCCACAATTCCCTTCAGGTAGGAGCCAAATCACTACAGATTTTGGCAAAATTAATGAGGGCCGAAACACATCTTTGCTGTTTTTCCTAACTTAGTTTCTCAGCTGCTCAAGGAGGTGTAAAAGCCAGCAGCTCCAAATAATGCTGCGATAGGAAAGCTTCCCAGCAATTCCCAGCAGAGGACAGCAAATCCTAACTGCACATGCTTCCACCTCTGCTTTGTACAGGAATCGGCACCAAGCCCTCCCTGCTGAGCACTGTCCCTGCGATACCAACAACCCCCCCCCCCCCTCCGCCCCCGACCCTGGGGCTGTTGTAACACCCAACCCTCCCTCCCCAGACCTCCAGAGCAGCCGAGACTTTCCCTGGGACCAGTAAAAAATTTGTCTTATTGTTGTTTGGTTTTTTTCTGCTGGGCAAGGAAACTTTGCAAGGACTTCCCTTTTCCCTTTTTCACCCTTTCTCTATTTTCTTTTAGACTTCCAGCTTTCCTTTATAATAAAAAACAGAAAACGCTGTAGAAATACTAAAAAAGTCAAATTTAGTCTTGCCTGATTTTGCAGGACTCATTTAAGTATCTCAGAAGCTTAAATGCACCAGGACAGCAAAGTGGGGAAAGGAAACACTGGTGCCCCTTTGTAAATAGGCAGCCAGGGGACAAGGACAGAACCTGGGCCCCAGGGTTTCAGGATCCATGCCGTGACAGCCCTCAGATAGACTTTGCCCAACGCCTACAAAAGGGGACACACCTTCTTTTTTTTTTTTTTTTTTAGCTCGGTGTATTATGAAACAAGGGCTCCGTTCAGATCCTATCAATGGGCTGCTTCATATTTAACCTTTCAGAAAAGTCGCCCGTCTCCTCCGGTTCGCCAATGTAAACCAAGCAAGTTCTGACTTCTGCTTGCTCTCGCTACAGGCACCTTTGCCCAACTGATTAATTAACAGCAGCTCGTGCTGCTCTCTTGTAGGTTGAGGATTATCATCAGCCAGGAAGGAAGTCCCAATCTGTTACTGATCTATCTATTTTATGATTTCAAGCTGGAAGCAGCATCAAGGTGGGGGTCATATTGTCCAGCTCCTTTCCCCACACAGCCCAGCATCAGCTGCCTTGGACTAAAGCAGCAAGGACACGCTGCAGAGGACATGCTGCAGCCACCCCTGTTCCAGTACCCACCTCTATCATCATCTACAAATTGCTTTTGCACACACAGGTATTTTTTCCACCCCTTTTGCTGCCAGACAGAAATCTTAATGCAAGCTTGAGACCAAGGCAGCTCAAAAGCTGCCTGAGCCCCAATGTCAAAGTGACCCCCCGAGCTGCCTCGCTGCACCGGCCAGCCCTGCCTACGCCTACCTGGTCCTCGAGCCGCTGCCTAAGGACACCCGCCGAGGCGAGCTCGGATGGGAAACGCTCCCCTCTGCCCACCCAGGGCGACCACAGGAAGAAACATCTCCGTTTCTTCAAGCGACTGAGCCTCCAACCCGCTGCCCGTGCTGAAGCGGGAGGCAAACCACCTTCATCACACATGCAAATGTCCTTTCCTAATGGAGGGGTGCTGACAAGCACCTCCTCGTTTCAAGCCCGGCGTGATGCTTTAAACACCCCCAGCTCACCCCGTGCCGCTGCCTGGGGTGCAGGCAGGACCCCACTCACCACACCGAGCCGTAGGCTCCGGACCCCACCGGGTGGAGGGATGTGTATCTCCTGGGCAGCTCCCAGAGGGTTTTGTTCACCTCCTGTCTGTAAAAGCCTCTTCTCCTTGCGATGTTCATCGCCCAGCGGGTGCGGGACTGCCACCCCCCCAGAGTACTGGCGTATGGGAGGGCTTCTGAGGTGAGAGTGGGACAGCGAGGCCTCCTGCGCTGGTAAAAAAGGCTCTAGCGAGTTTCCTTCTCCGTTTTCAGCTGTTGCGAGCGTGAAGGGACATGTCTTTGGGCCCTCCTCCCTCCGCCTCCACATTGGCGGAGGTGAGGCATCAGGTTTTCCGACACGCCTCGCTCTTGTACAGGTGCCTCTGCACTCTGCTACAGGAGCTGAGCACCCAGCCCCGCGGCAGGCACACCTCCACGAGCCCCACCGTCACCTACAGCTCTCACTCTCCTGCTTCCACCGGGCCACCAGCCGAGAAATGTCCTCGTGGGGCTCGCAGGGGGTCTCGTGAAGTCCCTGCTCTGAACAAGCGGATGACTAAGGACTCGTCGAGCCAGGGAATCTGGGGGACAAGCCACAGCGCCTCGTCAGACACGCGAGGACATTCTTCTTTCCAGCTGATGGAGGACAGCTCCAGGCTTGTGACGAAGGACTCCAGGGTGTTACATCCACAGAAGAGCAAGGAAGCGACGGTGATTTTCTCCCAAGCCTGGCTTCCCAGCAGAGTGGGGATGCGGTGAAAGCAGACTGAGGTTCTCCACCTTCATCCAGGTGACAGCAGCAAGGAGGTTCAGGAGCAGCTGCGAGATGGGACCATCCCGAGAACTGTTTGTGCCCCAGACTTTGCTGGGTCTGGTTTCATCTCCTGCAGCAGGTCTAACCCCTTCTCGAGTCTTCTTGACAGCACAAAGCCCAAGTTCACTGCTGTGTCTCCCGTCACCAGGCCAGAGCGGCAAACCCAGCCCGCGAGAAGGTCCGTTCCTGGTAAGCAGCGAACACCTCGACATTTTGCTCCAACTTTAGGAGGCTCAGGTGGGGCTCCCACACAGGAGGTAGGTGTATCCTACATAATTCCCAAAGGAAGTGACTAAGCTGCACCTTACTGAGCCAGCCCAGCTGCTTACACTGTGCTCTACCCCACTGGCCCTCAACCCTGCCCAGAGCCTCTCTCCTCCTTCCATACGTGTCATCTGCAAAGCTGTCCCTGCTCTGAGCACGTCTGTGCAGCAGGATTAGAGCGAAGTTACCTGATAAATAGGAATTACAGAAAAAGCACCATCAGGGTTTTGGGAAAAGAGTCGTTCTACCTGCTTACAGGCAACCGCCGCAATACATACTAGCCTTGGCCCTTTCGTTCTTCAGATAGCTGTGGTAAGGTCTGCTGCTTTATAAAACACAAACTAGGGAAAAGGTGCTATGGGAATTTTTTAACCTTGCTTATGCAGATACATGTAAATAAGCCCTGGCTATAGCAACAGCACAGTCAGGAAATAAACCGACGATTGGCTTGGTTCTATAAATACACCTGTGAGCAAGAGGTGTCACAGCAAAAACTCCCAGTACATAAGCAAACATGTAACTCATTTGTTATTTTATGAACACAACTCTTGCTCAACTACATGTGCACACGCAGGTAATCAGCGCACAATTAAGGAGTTCTAAATATCTAGGGCATGTCTTGGCTGTAGAAAGGTGAATTAATTCAAGTGACCGATTCAAATCAAATAGGAAACCTTGAGTTAGCTAACTCGATTTTGTAGGTGTAGTTTGGTTTTTTCCCCAATTCAGTTCTCACTGATTTTAGTGGGGTGTGTTGTTTTGGGGTTTTTTTTTGCTAACCAGGATATACTGTAACCGAGCACATTCTGAATTGTCTGTCTTGGGTTTGGGGGATTTTTTTTTTCTCCTAGAAAACAGTAACTGACAGGTCCTCTTCAGGCTTTTTTCCTCCTCTCCTCTCAATTTGTGCCAAGGCAAGCAGGTGAAAACAAGCAGGAAGGCAGCTTCCGCACAGCTAAGAGAACACCCCTACACTTTTCTTTGTACTTACTCAAATCAGCTGCTGCACAGCTCTGTGACAGGGGAGCATACAGGTTGTGGGTGTCAGCTACCTGACTTGGATCAACACGGACCACCTCGGTTTATCGAGGCCAGTTTATCAAGGCCTGGGAACTTTGGTTACCAAGGCTTTTGTTAGTGTGAAGAGCACAGCTTTGGTCAATCATTCTTCCGAGCAAACGGCACCGATACATAACAAAAGTCGGAAAATCTCCACTACAGAGAGCCACGATGCTCCTGCTCCCATAAACACCCTTCCACCACCAACTAGATGGCAGCTGAAGAGGAAAAAAATCACTTTTAAATAGCAAACAAACACAAAGCAGTACTACTGGGGAAGGGTCCCAGGTCCGGGCAAATAGCAGAACGCTGGTCTATTGTGTTGAATAAGCGCTTCCCTATACTAAACAGAAAATAAAAGTATTTTCTTCTGTGTCCAGTACTCATGGTCAAGCTCTTAAGCTAGTTTCATAGCAAAAAAATCACCTGGGACAAATATGGACAGGAGCCCAGTGTCAGTGGTCAGTCAACACATCATGCGACCTTGGCCCCCCCGCCCCAACCATCACAGACAGGATCCCACACGGCACGAGGGAGAAGTTCAAATTCACACCGTGCTAAAACTAACCCTTTAGTGCAGGAGCTTTTTAAGTACCATCAGCGCAGTAAATCTGAAAAATAGGTTTTATTTTTAACCAGTGGTATTGTGACATCTTATCTGGCATAACCAATTACAGCAAAATTCATGGATAGAAACAAAATAGCAGATCATCTCTTCTTTGAAGTGCGTCCCCCTGTTCAGGCTGCAGGCAGCCGAACAGCATTGCACTGAAGGTAGGGAGTGCATGCCACGCGGGCTCCCGTTAGAGTACGGACTCCAAATGAAACATTCCCACTCACACACACGCACAGACACACACACACGCACACACACAACGTCTATATTTTTAAAAATCTTTAGCAATATTTCCGCATGAAATCACACTGTAGCATCTACACATAAAATGGCTGATAAAAATAATCTTGCTGTAGGTTTACATAGTATATCTACATTTTCATTTGAATACCTGGACTGCTGGTCCAGCAGAAAAGGGAGGTTTTCTGTCTTGATTTTGTTGGTCTGAGGCAAGTTTTATCCCAGAGCGTGAAATAACTGCTCTCTTCATCTCACCCCAGACCTTTATTAAGTGTTTGACCTGAAGAGATCACTGGAAAGTAGCCTAGGAAGAATCAATGGCTTTGTCATCCATGTCCCATCCCTTTGTGCCGCCTCTTCAAACAAGGGGTAAAAACACTACAAACAGTTCCTCTCTGTCCCATAGGTAACAAGAATACAAAATACTGCAAAAGCCTTTCTCCTCACATACACAGGTATGTTGCCCACACAGGATGCCTGCAACAAACAGATGTCTAAAAACGTCTCCTCCGCAAATCCTAAAATCCAGCTCCTGAGCTCCCCAGGTACAGTTCTAGCACACAAACATGCTGAGAAACCTCCCTCCTGCCAGTCTCTAACTCTGGGCATTTCATTTCACACAGAGTCCTGTAAAATACAAAATATTTGAACCACGTTTGTATTCAAACATACTCGCTTTTCATGTTTCCTCAGGCAGAGATCAATCTGCTAAAAAACAGCCAAGAAGCTCTTATCTGAGAGGGTAAAAAAACCTCTAGTAAATGTCAGGTTTTTATATATATAAATAATTATATTTATAGATATAGACAGTAAAAGGGAGATTGTGGTTTTATGCATGCTTATTTCTTTGCTTTGGATTCCAATACTTCTAAAAAAATTCTTTTCAGGAAATAAGTTAAGTTCTGGCACAAGATCCACGGTTGTTTCTTTGAAGAACATTTTTTACATTTGATCTCACAAGAAACCCTCCATCCCAAGCTCTCCTCCTCTGAAGCCAGAAGATCAGAACGCAAAGAAAAAGGTGCATGTTTCTATGCCGTATATTTTATCCTTTCCTTGCCAAAGCCTCCAGAATGGCAGGTATTTCACAATGAGCTGCAGCACAAGAGGAAGGATGCTGTGATTTCACGGCACTGGCTGAGGTACTCAGTAAAATAGTTCACCGACGATTTAACTGCCCTAGTGCCATCCCCAAGAAGTAATGACAAAAATCAAGCAGCTCTACATGCACATACAGCTACGACATGCAAAAACACCCCACCTTTTAAGGAACAAAATACACAAATGTGTGGCTAGCAAGAATCTTCTCCAGCCTCTGTCTCGTGGGAGCTAATGCTGGGAAGCCTCAGAACGAGAGGAGGGGAAGAGGGAAAAAAAACAGGAATACTCAAATCCAGGCGTAGAGGCTGTTGCCTCAGAAAGTTATTTCCTGATTACATCGAGTTCATGCCTGGCTATCTGGGGGCCTTCACCCTGAAAAACAGTGGGTCAGAGATTTCCACTCCAGACTTCCTTTCCCCTCTCTCCCCATTCATTTAAGGCACAAACATATTTACAGTTTCAAACAAAACCTTTTCATGTTCCAAGAATCAGACATTAGTAGGCCTGTACATTCTGCTGTACCAGGAAGATCTGGACGTAAATCAGCCATCTGGCATTGAACAAGGACATCCCTCAATCCCACCTTCAGTCCTGAGGAAAACAGAGGACTCTCTAAGCCTATAAAACAACTTCCATTATTTTGAGGTTACTTAATTGTAGAAGAATTGATAAATGGCAAGGATTGTAACCAAACTTTAAACGTCAGCTTCCCCACCTCGCCCCAGCAGTGCAAACAGGTTGAGCACTGTTACTCTGGAAGGACTGAAGAGCAGTCAGAACAGGTCTTCAGAGGCTTGCCCCAGGCTGTACACAGAATACAAGAGAGCATGCAGCATGTTTACATAGACTCAGCTTTCTTCCCTCCCCCCACCCTCCCCAATTCAACACACACAAAACCCCTCCACCAAGGAGAATATTGTTGTGACGAGGCACTTGAACGAATTGGAGAGTCCCTATGAAAAGGCCTTCCCCTCACAGTGAAGTGGGACAAACAGAAGAGAGCAGTTTCTCAGGACTCCATCTCCTCTTGGTCAAGCGGTGGTGGCACAAAGCTAATTACTTCATCGTAAGTCAGGCCTGGTGGGAAAAGCATGACAAACTTAATAGGCAGTACTGAAGACATCCTGCATGCAAGAAAATCTGCAACAATCTTAAAGGTTCTAACACTATTTTAAATGAAAACCATGGTTTAATTAAGAAGAAGGAAAAAAAAGAATGGTTACACCATTCTCAGAGACTAACATACACAATAAAAGATACTTCCAGAGCATTAAGAACATGTGAATAAGTTTGAAAACATAAAAGACATGAGCAACTATGTCACCTACATGTTTGTATGCTCATAGTAATAATTCGTTACAGGGATTATGCTAACTATGTGCACAGCACATTATAGATTCACTCAGTATAAGGACCTCAGAATGAACAGGATGCCCGCATTTTTATCAGTTTGTCTCTCTAACTACCATGGCTTAGTTAAACCGCAGCTATAGAACAGACCACAAGGGAAGCAAGCTGGCTCCCTCTCTTGTCCCCCAAACTCACTTTTCCATTCTTCAATCTCAAGTTCTCTGCTTTCAAAAGACTGGTCATAGGGGTCTGCCACTGGTTCATCGTCTGGGTCGTGATACTGAGCAAAGTAGGCATGAGCCAGCGCTTCTGCTGCAGTAATTCGTTTGTCTGTATCCAGTACCAACATCTTCTCTAGCAAGTCCACAGCTGCAAAAGCACCAAAATGGAAAAGAAAGGATTTTACATTTTGTGAGCTGTGTAACACTTTATTCTGAAACGTAAGTTTGTAAAAGCCCAACATATGAGGAATCTGTAGTTTCTCAAGACCCAACCATCATCCACAATTTCTTCTTCTTATACCCTCAGCCCACACATACTTTGTAAACTTTGAAAATGATACATAGCTCTGTTCTGAACTACTTCTGCAGACAAAACAAAAGTCTCGGTGTCCCAGGACATGCTAGCTTCAGCCTCAGGAAGAACACCACGTTTAAAAAGCAAGCCTTACCTAGTGGATTGGCACCAATAAACACATTTTCAAAGTTCATTTTCGGCATGTAGGACAGAGACTGAATGTAGTTTCTTGCCTGTGGAAATAAATGCTCTGCTGAAGTATAATACAATCCAGCCACCAAGACAAAGTACATTTCAATCATCCTGAAGCACCAGTTATTATGGTTTGTCTCCTCACTTTGCCTTCTCTTTACTTATTCTGATACTTACTAAGCCTATCAGCATTAACCCTTCCCAGCTAAAGGCCACTCAAGACAGCAGAGGAAGAGCTGACATTATTTGGGGTTCATGCAAGACTGAAAAGCAAAGAGGTGCTGCAAGAGCTGACTGCCTTGGAGTCCCGGTAAGGCTGCGTGCAGTATGGTGTCTGTTGGTAAGCCGCACAACATGGCACACAATGCAAAACCAACTCACATCCAGGCTCTCCCGAGTCTCAGAAGCCTGTGGTTGAGTACACACTGTCCAAATCTCAACTCTTCATTTAGTACAAAAATCTTGCTGAAGAGCAGGTAGTTAATTGCCCACCCCATGCCACATGCGAGCACATCATTTATAGAAGCAGCAAACACTGCAAGTGAAGACCTGCCCTGCAAACCCCCCTCATCTGCTCAGGTCTCACCTCATGGCTGGGCATCCTGTTAATGAGATATGCAGGGGGTGTTCCCGTCAGACGCATGATCTGCTGAAGCTGGTTAATATCTTAAGTGCCTAGTCAAGGGCTTTGTTAAAAACAGTGCAAAAACCATTTTAAACAGAAAACAGCTGCATACAAAGCATCTCTTCTGCAAACCACAAGGCAAAAGCCATACAGGCAGGGTCCACTAATTTTTTCAAATACTTGTGAAGAGTTTAGCAATTGCACTAGTCAACACTTAAAACAATAGAGAATTACTGATCAGTTGGTAACAGTGTCAGTACAGAAAGTATTTCTGTCTGCCATAAGTAGCATTACACTACAACATGGTTGCGTTCACATTTCCCAACAGTTTTAAGCCACCAGAGTAGACGTTTCCTTTGGCTGAAGCTACTCCTCAAAAATTTTCTAAGGCTGCTGCAGCTACATACAGCCTCAGGAAAATGAACAAAAATTAAAACAGAAACAAAAATTGTAGCCTCTGCACTCGTTACCAGCTTTTTTCTTGCTGCATAGAAAATACTTAAATTCCTTGTGGTGCAAAGTGAAATCGGCTCACAACTAACACCTCCCTCTAAACAGCTTTGAATGCACTTTGATACGTGGGTGAGGTGACAGAAGGCAATAAATGCAAAATTAGCAAAACATTAGCATTGCATAAGACAGAGTTAGCTGATGTCAGTGAACAGACAGAGAAAGTAAGAGCAAGTAAAGTAATGCAGCAGAAAAACAGAATTTGTTACAGTGACACACTAAAGGCCCTCAAATGCTTGTTTTGCTATCTCCATCTAATGGAAAAAAATTAGTAGAAACAGTACTTTATTGCAGTCTTTTCTTTAAATAGATTCTTGATTTGGACCTGGCTAAGAGCAATTATTCTTTTTATTGTGCAATGTTAAAAAAAAAAAACCAACCAAAAAACCACTTCAATCTTACGTATGCAAACTAATCTTTCGCTTAACTTAGTCAACCTTTAAGCTTATCTCTCTCACTAATCCCCTGTACTTCAAATACCAGACTACCCTTAAGGTCAGTTCACAGGGCACTCAAAGCAACCTGCTTTATTCAGTTCTAACCTTTCCAAGGGTGGAACATCCCAGGGCTTTTAAAACTGGTGTTATATTCAGCAAGCTGACCAACTGATTCCAACTTGCACCCCACATCTACCTTCAACAAATCTAAGTCAAGGCTAACCTCACATTTTGCATTTACCATCACTGTTACATGAAAAAGAACATAAGCTGCAGTACAACATAACCTTATCATCACTCTCCACCACGCTGATCCTCTATTATGCATCAGAAACAGCAGAGTGACTTGCTAAAGTATGCTGCTAGATACCTCTACGCAAGCTCATCGCTCACTATGTATTAGCTTGTTAACCCATACTGTCACAGCATCTCTTGCTCTAACTTTATGCACTTCACCTTCAGAAACAGTTAAAATTAAATGCCATTTAATACTGTCTTTGCAGAATTTCACAATTCAAGATTAGAACAATATAGAAATAGCAGTATGGCTGAAAATAGAGGTCACCCGTAAAAAGGAGAGTGCAGAAAGCTTTTTGCTATTACCTTGATAAAAGGGCCCCATACAGTAATACCCTTTAAATACATAGCACAATTAGTTATATTCTCAGCAGACTGTGTGCCCTGGAAACAGCTGCCACAAAAGCACCTAAAAGGCATTTTGGATTCTATGCTACAAAAACAAAGATGGTGGCAGTAATGTTTCAGAAATTAATCATACTACAGAAGGAACTGTGTGTGTGTTCAGAGGATAACACACTTGCTCCTGTTAAGAAAGATCCCTGGGTAGGCAATCTGGAGAAATAATAATTGAGACCAGCCTCAAGCTCTTAACTGTGAAAAATACTTCCCAAGCAGCATCTGATCATACAATATATCACGAAGTATAAACCCACAAACTGAAAGAAAAGTCACGAAGCAGTAAAATGAGAATATGGAAGGAAGAAATCATACCACAGGCAGAGGTAAGAGGAATAAAGATCAGATACACACAGCATAAGAATTCAAAGCCATCCAAGAACAAAGAATGACAAAGGAAGAAAAAGAACAGAAAATAAATCCCAACACATACTACAGATAGACTACAGGAGGGCAACACACAAACTTGGGACTTCCGAAAGGGCAGATATTACAATCAAAGTGTAAACTCACAGACTCTGAGGAGATTTTCTTCAAAAGCTCAGGCCCTGGGGTTCCAACGAGTCTCAAAATGAGCTTCAACTGATCAATATCTAATGATGGACCATAAAGGAAAATGCTGGGACAAATCAAAATGAAAAGCGCAACATATCAGCCTATTAATGTTGAAAGTTAACACCTGCCAAGGCCTCCACTGAAAAGCTATTTTAAGCAAACTGTATTCATTCCTCATTTACAGTTGAATACCCCCGTATAACACAGCTCTGTCCACATCAAACAGATTGAACAACTTGTCTACAAACACACCACATGCATTGAATTGGTCACTGCATCCTTAACTATCACGGAGCAGAAGTCAAAGCTTTCGCCCCACTGACAAAGGATCAGTTTACATGCTCACTTCACCCTCTCAGGCCCCACACCAAAGTAGAAGCAGTTAGCAGGATTAGCTTGTGTTAGTGACAGATGAAGTAGAACAGAAGGCTGAAAAGTGTAGGCTCTAATATTAAAAAAAGTCAAGGCCTTTTGTGAACACCTTCCAAGGTAATTCAGCCACTTCTAAAACTTCGAAAGTAAGAAAATGACTGGACCCTGCTCATGACCTCCACCTCAACTCGGGGTGCACCTCTCCAAAGCCCAGAGCAGCCAGCAGAGGTGCTCGCCCCCCGCCAGCTTGCCAGGAGGCCAAAGCCTCCAAAGGATCTCCCTTCTGCCCTACAGACCTGCTGGAGCAGCTGAGAGAAACAGGATATGGGCTCAGATTTAAAATCTCTAGGAAGAAAGCTCTCAAGACATAACACTGCAGATGCAAAGAATGTTTTATCCAGATCAGAGCTTCCACCAGGACATGTACCAATCTGAGCTGTCCTCTTTAACAAGGCAGAAAAGTTAAATATTTGGCATAAGTGACAAAACATACACTTGAGGGAAAAAATCCACTAAAGACACAGTTTTATGTCTGAAACTCAAAGACAGTAAGGAGGCACAAGGTATCTTTTTAAAACCATTAAAGGAACAATCTCCCTTCTTCTCTGAATTATCCTCCATACTGCCCTTCAAAACCTACCAGTGATTTCAGACTGTGTCTGTAATGTTTATATTTGCCCTTAGAATTATATCAAACTAGTTACACATTTTCCTTTTAACAAGAGTAGTCTACTTACTAGACAAAGTTTATCTGGGATCAATGCTTTCCTGATGTTTTAAGATCCAGTTACAATCCTTGTTAGAGTATCTTTTAATTCAACTACTTCAAGAACTTAAAAAACTGACTCCTGTTTTTTAAAAAAGCCTCAGAGTGTCTGTAATACTGGCAAATGGTATATGAAGGAAATCACCAATACTTTGCTAAAACCTTTATCTTTTAATGTCAACTTTGGTCTAAAGTTTTACATACAAAATGAATTAAAAGCCCTGGAAATAGCACTCCGTCAGTACAGCTGAACTAATTTCTCACTTCTCAAGTTGCTTGGCCAACTCCCACCTACTTAAACACTCAAAACCTAAGAGTAAATCCAATGTACCTAGTTGGATTTAGCTTAGCTGCTGAATTGCCAACTCTTAATTGTCAATGCTTAAAATGAAATCAGTATATCCACTGGCATAGTAGAATTAGCAGAGGGTGCCATACTAACCACAATTAGCTCATTTAAATTGGCTTTTCTTCAGTGCCATTTAAACCAGCCCTTACATCTTTCACTCATTCTTGTGGAAGAAACAGTTGTGCAAATTTCACACTGCTAACATGCTCAGAAGTCACATGCCATACCTCAGTTTAAATATTTAAATTCTTTTAAAGGCATTTAAAATCACGTGCACCAGGTGTGCCAACAATATGGCTGCCCAGTCTGCTGTCAGCTCTTTTCCCAGGGAAAACTGCTATTGGAAGATACTTGTGTAATATGCTTCAGTGTCTTCTCAGATAAACTAGAGAAAACACAGAATGTGTAACTGGCACTGCCATAGGCATGCCAAAAGCCAACCCCTGCTTCTAGTTTTTAGGCCTGCCATCTATATAACCTGCTGAATTGCAGTATTCATTTAACTACAGGGCCTACCACATCCCAGAGAAATGAGCCATAAGCAATTAAAAGACAGGAAAAAGACTTAGTAAATATGAAACAAAAGAAAAAAGAACACACATGTGCATGGAGAAGGAAAGCGCAGCATGCAAACCCCAAATGCCATCACCAAGGTACCCCCAACAACTGATGAGTCTCAGTGATTCTAAAATTCAGAAAACAACCTGCCATCACCATCAGTACCAGGCATTGCAAGATTGTAAGAGCTTATCCAGGCAAGCAAGGTTCAGAAGTTGTTTTAGCTGCCACCACAAGCAAGAATAAGATGTATCAGAAGAATATGTAATTTCAGACTGGTTAGTTATCATGGAAGTCTCATACTACTGAATAAAAACAGTAATAAAAATACTCTTCAGAGTTTAAAGGGAATACAGTCAGCTTAAAACATACAGAAAAACTGGCTAAACTAGTACAAAACATTCAAGATATTATTTGTACTTTATATCATTTTATGCAAGTCAAATTGTCAAACTTAGTCAACTTTCCTACTTATTTGTATGAATCATTCACATTACAAGAGCTGTGACAAAATTAAGAATATACATGTTTAACAGAAACTGATCTTGGCATAACACAGATATGATAAAAACAAAAAGAAAGCCCCTAGCTATGCCTCACATTAAAAGCCCAAAGGACTCTGGTTTTCATTACCTCAACTTTTTGTCTCTGACTAGTCTTTCCCCGCAATCTTGCTCCCCTTCACCTCCCGGCAGGGACTTTACATTAGAAATCCACTTTCATCCAAATAATTCCACCCATAAATTGCAATAGGAACAATTCAATTAGCTTACACTCAGTTTTAAGTTAGGAATATTGTAACAATCCTGCAGAGCTAAGCACAGGTTTTTTTCCTAAGAGCATCTACAATTCTTGCTTCAACTCAATGACAAGCCATGTTCAGAATCTCTATGAATTAGGTCCTTCAGAACTTAAAACTAAATTCAGCATTAGTTTATCAGTGGCATAATCATAATCTCAGAATACAACTTTGTTACTTACCAGATTAAATTAACTGTACAGCTTGCCTCTACTGAAGCCCCTTACGAGTAATATATGCATCTCCAGGCCATATAAAGAAATACCTGATGGACTGTAAATAACATCACACCATTTCTGCTAAATCCTTGGTGAAAGGGACCAATATTTCAAACAAGAGAACCATCTGAACAGGAGGCATTACCTATCCTGTCACTATCTATTTCATTTTGGAAATGTGAAGCTATACAGTTGAGAAGATTAACATATTGAGATCAAAAAGCAGGAAGAGTGTCAAATTTTCAGTTGCCAAACAGGAACAGTTTCCAGCTTCCTGAACACACAGAAATAGTCACATTGCCTCCAACTGCAAAGTGAATTCCCTAGAACGGCAGTGGATTTGGATATACTATATCCTCGGCTACTAGAAGCATGGCAAATATACCTTGAATTAAGCATGTTAATATTAATTGCAAAGTCAGTAAGTCAGCAATTGCATAGTGACACTGCAGGAGGAACACAGGCCTCAGCAGATCTATGGGTACAAAGAAATTATCAAGAGCTCAGAAGTAACCAACAGGATCTGCATCTGGAAAATTCCTAAAACTTTCTCCAAAAATCATGCATATATAAAGATTTCAAAGAGCCTTCCAAGATAGGAAGAAGCTAGAACCCATTGTTATCTTACTTCTGCTTGCTGTCTTTAGATGTCAGCAAAATTGTAGTGAAAGCTGACAGCTTGGTGCCTTTCTAGATCCTCGGATAAGTGTTACATGCACAAACAAGATTCATAACCACAAACCCTGCTCCCCTTATAGTTCTAACCTCATGATCAAACAGCATATATGTTACTTGAAATGGGGAAACACACACACACACAAACTCTAAGAACTATAGTACTACAAAGTTTTATTTACAATGGGAAAGGATTGGGCCTTATTTTTCTTAAAATCTAACCAATTCAGAACAGAAAAAGCATTTAATTCAAAAGTGTTACTGTCATTTGCAAAAGAGATAGAGCACTTCAGGTAAAGAATCACAAACATCTGCTAGGAGATATAAATTAGTAAAGTATCTTGATATGACAAAGCAAACAATTTAGATCCTAAAGGTAAACTTTATTTTGCATTGCAGATATTATTTGCTATAATTCACAGCTAAGAACACAGTCGGAGAAAAATCTTCTCAGGCTTGGAAGGTAACTGTTTTGTTCAATTCATAAAGAACACATTGTGAAGCATTTCTTACATATTGCAAATCCTATTAGTAAGTATTTTATGTGCAAGTATCAAGGTTTAAAATCTAAAGTGTTATTAGGGTTAAACAGTGGCAACGGCTTAAAGACTTTTGCTTTGTTTGAATCAACAATTATTGATTTCTCATTTTTTCTTGACAGAACAAACAAAATCTGCCCCAACCAAACTATACGTGCTAAATCAGCCAATAGAAATATGGCAACTTTTTTCTAGCTTCTAAGCCACTTCCCTGTTAGTTCTGCTTCTGACCCTGACAACAGAAAAATACGGCAGAGATGACTAAAGAGTAACATCTAGCAAGTTCAACAAATTTGCAGAGAGATTATGAGATGGAGACAGGCAGAAAAAGACAAAAAAGGGTAAAGTTAAAGTACATTGAAAAGGGAGATGAAACTGTGTCAAAACTGGAATGAAAGCCTTCCCCCTGCCAAAGAGTTCTAGAATCTAGATGCTTTCCAGAAGTAACATAGTACACAGAAGGCCAGCACTTCCAACACTAGTTTTCTTTTAAATCAAATGCTAACATATTTGAATTAACACATAAAAATACTAATAAATTAATATAAGTTATTAAAATAAACAGACTGTGGTTGAAAGAACAAAATTTGGTAAAATGTGGGCAATGTAATTTTCTCTGGCAAATAAAGTCCAACTTCTAGGCAATGAAAAATCTTAACAATAGTAAATTACCCCTATAAGCTGTGTGGCTGAATGAACAAAAGCTGTAAGTATAACAATTTGCATCAAGTCTCAGTTCTAATTTCCTGGGGAAAATCATAACCAATTCTCACAAAGTGCTCTCTCATAAATTTGCCAAAGTGTCCTACCCAGTCCACTTTGGTGCAGCAAAAAAGTAATTTTGAAAAAGATATTATTCAAGTTTGATTTTTCACATCAATACAAGCACACAGGGAAAGGAGGCTCACAATCTGTTTACACTCAAGTATGGAAGCGGAACCTAAACATTTCAGAGCAATTTGGAATGAGATCCTTGGCACTAAAGAATCTGCAAACCCACTGCTTTCACAGCATACCACCAGGATACAGAAGAGAGGCCAGAAGTGATGCTTCACATTTGCTAGAAACCTGAAGCGTGAGAGGATTCTTAGCAGACAGCCTACTCCGTGCAGTTATTTTCTACAAACTCAAAGAGCAATGAATTTAAATAAACTTAAAGGAAAGTAACTCCCAGAAACAAACATGTGAGTAATTCTAGTGATGCTAATAGACAATAAAAAGAAATAAATTTGCTGCCTTGCACATTGTGACTGTTTCACATGCAGCAAAATCACTCACCTCATCGTACTGTGAGTAAAAGAAGCCATTAATTTAAAAATAAGCAAACAAAAAAACCCCACAACCAAACCCAGAACCTCTTTGCTTGTAAAGTATGTGAAAGTGAAGATCTCTAACTTCCATTTCAAAAAAATGTATTACTTTTAAAGGATACGGTCTGTACCAGGGAACAACGTTCTTCCAGTCAACAGTTCAGCCATAATGCATCCCACTGACCAAATATCAACTGAACAAAATAAAATAAAAAACAAAACAACGTAATGCAGAAAAATACAGTCTCAATAGAGTCACCCTACCCAACAAGTACAAACAACTTTATCCTTAAATAGTCTTATGGCGTTGAAACAATCTGAGATAAGCTGCAAGCTAACTGAAACTGTTCAGTAGCTACATCATCTGAAACTTGTCCAAATAACAGAATACTAGATCAGGCAAATTCTCCTTCCAGAGCATAACATGCATTGAACACCAAAAAGCTGGGGAGGAATCTACACAGTCAAAGAGGAAGAAACCTGTTCAAGACAACTCTGAGGAATGAATTTGCATATGGCCTTACATACATTCTACCCAGCCAACCACCAACTATTATACTACAGATACAAGTCCATATACGTGCAAGAGGAAAAGAAGAACAAGTAGTGAAGTAGGAAATCAGAGCAGCACATTATTCTCTTTGATCCATATGCTCTCGTGTACAAGAACTATTCTCAGCATTTGCTTTTCTTCTCTGTGCCTGATCTGGAAGTACTGTAGGGAAGCACGGCGTGTTGCTGAGAAGATAACTGCAAACTGTGAGGAAGACAAAACTGTGAAGAAGTGGCTAAGAAGAGAGGAAAGGAAGGGAGATTTACATACTTTCTAGCATTTCTTCACACCATAACTCCAGACATTTTTCAGCATATTCCCAGCAGCTTCCTAGAAACACACCTTCTCCTCATCCAGATACATTCCATTCACTTACTTTAAAAACCACTGTGCTAGGAAAAATAGGGGGTAAGTGCTGACAATATTTTGCTGATTGCAATTTCAAAGGTTTGAGTTTAAAGAAGTCTTGTGAATGCTATCATAATGATTCTTAACTTACATCTGGTAGACTGTGGTTCAAATACTAGTACTATGCCTTCCTTCTTTCAATCACCCTTACTGAAGCATAATTATCATGACTGCCACCTTATGTGATCAAATGGAAAGGAGCATGTACAAAGGACAACCTCTTTTTTTCCACAATTCAGGAACTGAAAAGCCTTGTGTTAGTTAAATGCATTACCTGTCTGGTTGTAATGCATCCAGTTCAGCATGATCTCAGGAGCCCTGTACCACCGGGTAGCCACATACCCAGTCATCTCATCATCTGTGTGTCGGGCCAAGCCAAAATCCAGGATCTACAGAAGAGAAAAGACATCCACCAACTACTGCAGTAGAACAATGCAAACTAGTTAGAGCAAATAACTAGGCAGTTATTGGATTGGGTGGAGGACAGGTGGTGCAACTGCAAAAGTAGATTATGAAACTAAATTTCACAACTTGTTAAAAGAAACTAGCATAGAACAGGGTAGGACTCAATAATCAGAATTACATCTGGATATCTTGTCTCTAAAACAACTAAACCCAAACTAAAGCTGTTAACTCTTCACTTTCATTATGATTCATTAAAAACACAGGAACAGATACAGAAAAAACATCCTTACAGCCTCTTACAGATGGGAAGGACATTATCACTTTGGGCCACAAAAGTATTTCCATAAGGAATTATTTTGTCCCTTTAATTCCAAGGGACATCCACAAGGCATGCATTCAAATCACAGTCAAACCAATCAGACCTTCTGATTGCATTACCTTCAGCTCGCAGTCTTCATTTACAGCTAGGTTACTAGGTTTTAAATCCTAAAAAATTAAACATCAGCATTAACAGTGGTATATATGTTGTTTCACAAGTCTAACAGATAAAAAATGTAAATGCAGACAGAAAACAGATTTTAACTGGCTGTAAATATCAACTCTCCATACTCAGGAAAATTATTTTATCCCAGAGTCAACTATCTCTTCTGTGGTCCTCAGAGGTGTCACAAATAAGCAAAAATGCATAAAGGCTTAGTGCAACACCAGTGCTGTAGATGTATATTTAATAAATAGAGAACCTACTTCACAAAGACACAAGCCAAATATAGACAGGAACAGAAACTAAGGATCTTGACAAGCACTTCCCATGTTTAACCTTTTGACTGTTTAAGCAAAATAATTCTCGCAAAATTTCTTCTGGTTTCTAGAGGTGCTGCATTGCAAGATTCTGTGCTACATTTTTTAAAGACATTGGTTCAGTACAGGAAGCAATCTTAGGATGAATACTCACCCTGTGTATTATGTCAGCTGAATGAATGTACTGTAAGGCAAGATGACAAATTTTATATAACAGTCCAAGTAGCCTCCTTCTCATTTCTTCACTAGACATTACTGCCCTATCCCATCCCGCACAATTTAAATGCTATAGCTTTTCTGCAGAAGGAACCGAGTGTGTGTCTATGGGTTTCAGGTAGGCAGGTGTTTCACTTTGTCTCTCCTTAGGAACACCCAGGAGCACTGCCACCACAAGTGGAACACCACAAGTAAACAAAACTGAAGAAATGCAAGATTCATAGCCATAGTAGATTAGACAGAAGCATAGTTTGTAATTTTCCAGACTCGGCCCATAGGAATGTATGAAAATATCTTCTTAAATGATACATAACTTTACTGATACAGAGCTCCAAAGAGGTATGAAGTGAAAGAACAATAATAAAAGGTTATCCTATGATACATTAGGGAAGTTACAGAAGTCCCACTATGTACTCATATGAATCTCTGAGGATATGACATTCATCAAGAACTTCCACCTCCCACTGATGAGCTATCAACGTTCAGGTAGGACAGGTGCAAGTACCTTCAGGCCCCGAAGAATCTGGTATATGAGGAACTGCACATGGTCATCAGTGAGTTTCTGGCATTTCACAATGTTGTTCAGATCTGCTCCCATAAGGTGTGTCACCAAGTACCTATGAACAAAAGGAAACACGCAGGCTATGAAGCAATTGCTTCAACAGGATTAGGATAAAAATTCTCTATGAAGCTCCAGTAGCAGGGCTGACTGTCCCAAAGCATGTTGCTGAATGAAATATAGATCACAACACTTTAAATAACATAGCAGATTAGTACACCGATTCCTACAGCACTGGTCAAGAAAACACAAGTGAACAAGTTTGAAGAGTCCAGTAGTTTAGGATGTCCTACTATCTTGTGTGTTGGAACTCAGAATTGTTTGAGAATGATGGCAGACAAATTAAGGTGGCAAATATTTCTACAATCATCTGGGAGATGCAAGGAAGATACAAAAGATGTTTTGTTGCAGTCTTCAGAGAAGTTACCTACACATCATTGAATTCTTCTAGTGACTTGGCAGGGGTGAACACATCCAACAAGCCAATCACCTAGAAAGAAAATGGTAAAGTGAAAAAGCTGTGAAATACATTCATAGTATAACATGATACAGTTACTAAGATCCTTTGTGGAATAGAAAGTACTCATTCCAGTAGCTGTTTCATTTCCAACTACATGAATCATTCAGATGTAGACAAATTAGTATTCATACAAGATCAGAAACAAATGTTCCATTCTTGTGTTTTAAAAAAAAAAAAGGTTAAAAATATACAGCTGTCTTTTCACACCAGCCATCCACTTACAGAATCAAATGGGAGCCACAACAAAAGGCAGGTGTAAACACTGGTTTAGAATACCTTATTTCAAAAACCAACTAAAGCTTGTTCAGGAAATAAATAGATGACAGAAACAAAAAAAACCAACCACCAGACAAAACTGTTTGCTTCCTGCTCAATTCTTAGTTATACTGTTGCTTACATACTAAAATCAGAATTGGGAGACTATTATTTGTTTCACTTGTACTGAGTAATGGCTAGAAAAATTTGAGGATCTTTGAGCAATGAATAATAACAACTACACCAGAAAATAAGTCAGGAAAACAGCGCAATGCAGTGAGGACCCAATTTTCACAAACAACTGACAGCTTCCCACTGTCATTTGTATTTTCTACCCAAAGAGCAGCTACTCCACCTTTCATTTTACAGCTAAACTGTTCTATCAGTAGAGAGCAAAAGGACATGCATGTGTTACTTTGTGGAAAAGAAGAACTATACCTTATCCCATAATTATCTTCTAGGTCATTTACAGCATTTAAAAAAAAAAAAAATCCATCTGGTCAATAAAGTTTATTCTGTTTTTCACTGAAATGTGCTTTTAAACCTTATTTTCCTCTCTCAATAGCAAATAATATTTTATTTTATTAATATATGAGAGAAATAGACTAGTTCTCTTCATCCATCTCCAAAAAACTCCTCTTCCCTTTTCAAGTCAGCATCTCACTTGTCTTGGATACACAATCATCACGCACATTTCAGCAACTTCAATAATGGTTCAAGCATGCATACAACCAAGAGTTTGATTCCCGCATTCCCCTTCGCACCATCCTTTTTATCCCATTGTTTATACTTGTCAAGGATGTCACAGTCATTTAAGTAACCTTCAAGCAGAGAATTAAAGCCAAAATCTTTGGGGAGCCTAGACTATGTTTTTGGAAGAGAGCAAGTAGGTAGGAAGTAAAAGCTTTTGTCTAATCTATATTATACATTATAGTTTACATTTTATTGAGGAAACTGAAGAGAAAAAACACTTTCCTGCCTCTCTTGATACACATCACAGCAAATCCACTTCTAGAGAGATGACATCTTCAAACTGTAACATTCACATCCATCCTGCATAATAATTCTCGTGCTTACAGTTTCTTTCTCTGGTGAACTCTTCCGTAACAGTTTTTACGGAAAAATTCAACATTATCCACCCAGTTTAGCATGGAGAGGCAAAAACTGACTTTGCTACATAGACTTCAGGTTTTTTTCATTTATCACTTTTATCTTGCTACACTACAAAGCACAGTATCAAACCATCCATATCGGTCATCGAGTTTCACAAACACTAAATACAGTTATTCTGCAGCACATCACTGACTCACTTCTAAGGAAGTGTGAACACCAGCAGATTCAGAATCCAACTCCTAACCTTTTGCTTTCCCCTCCCAGCATTTTAGGATGTCACAGAGCTTATTAATTTCTTCATATGACAACAAACCCATTTGCTCTCCCATCTGCTCAGCGTTGTGCTTTATTCAAGCTAACAAGGCCTCCTGGAACTTGAAAATATAACGCAGACACACTTGAGTGCTCTGCAGGTCCATTTATTTGCTCAAGATCATAATGAACCAGACTAGATACAGGATATAGAAAACCATCCTATACTCAAGCCCCTTAAACCGCCATACCTTCCAGATTTGCTGGTGTGTTCTGTGCCACGTAAAACCAAGTGTTCTACTTCCGAACCGAGATCTGAATAGTCAAGACACTAGCACTAATAAGCCTGCCTGAACTGGCTCTGAACATCTCTGCATCTGCAGGATTTTTAAACCACAACCTAGATAAACTTCCCACAGATAGATGATGGTACGATAAACTGATAATAAATACTTCTATATATAAACAACTTCCTTTTATCTCTTACTCTTAAAGCTACATAGGCTCTTTGCAATACTAATCCAAAAATATTTATGAATGCCAGACACAAAACTGTTGCAGCACCAGTTACAATCTAATTTTCACTGTTTAACCTTATTAGCTTAGACAAAATGGATTGATATGCTGATTTGGGGGGGGGGGGAACAGATATTCAAAGCTTTTCTGTTTGGAGAATATCTCAGCTATCAGAGAAGGTCCAGAAAAAACTCCAGGGAATGGATATTAAGCAGGATCAAATGCTACCTCCTCTACTGTTGAGACAATGGTATCATACAGAGGCACTGAGGAAGAATTTTTGACAATAATACATATATGCATCAAAAGATCCAATTATGTTAGCCACACTAAAAACATCAAGATTTACGGGATATCAGACACTGACTGCGGTGGCTAGAAGCCACAACACACAACCACCACTGCCACAACAGAAGAAGTTCTGAACAGACCATCCAAGGAGAACCTTCCAACAAAATTATGCTTGTTTGGCTTTTTGTGCTAGGTTTGCCCAGCTCACTTCCAAAACAGTATTTCCCTTCTGCTAAGCTAGAGTTTGCCTGGACAAAAGAAATCAAGAGCCTTCCTGTCCTCTTGACATTCTGACAGCTCTACAGAGGGCAGGTTATGAGACTTTTTGCTCCATAGCATAGTTTTTGCTCCAAACAGCACGCAGTATAAATATGTTGGTGTGTTAATGCCACAAACAGACAGAACTGGTCAACCAACTGTTTTCTATACCAAATGGAGGTTATATAAAAAAAATAGTTCAACATAACATTTGTCACATCTTATTTTGTTTCTCTGTTGATTATTTAAGTGGATGGCTTGTATAAAAAGCCATCCAATTTCCACCTCCTCACCACCCCCTTTTTTCCTCCCCATTTTACCTACAGGAATCTAGTTAATATCTACTCCACACCCTTCTGACACAGGCAAACCAAAACAAACAAATACAAAAAACCCTCCACAAGACACTAAAAACAAACCTTGATATTTTATTTTTTAAAATAAATTCTTAACATAACAAAAACTACAGCTTACTACAGCAAGCTAGCAGGAGAATGTAAGCAACATCACCTGTGTTCTTAATTCTTAACACAGCATGAACCTGCTAAGCAGTAATTTCTAGATTATTCTAGGAAATATTAAGATTTTTTTTAAATACAAAATTGGTTACATCGGTTTGGTTATGTCAGTTTCGGGTTTTTTATCTGTGTGCTTTTCTACAATCATAATCCCTTGGACTACAGCAAGCTTTGTATTTAGTATCAGAAAAAATGTATGCAACAAGATCCTTAAATGCAATCATGATGGATGCTCACTGGATAGTCCAACCTTAGACCAACTTTTCATACCATCTCCTTCAACTTACATTTTCATGTTTCATGTGCTTAAGTAGCCGTAGCTCTCTGTAGGTCCTTTTGGCATGGATGATAGACTGAAATGGTCGGGACAGCTTCTTTACAGCCACACGCAACCCAGTTTTTGTGTCAAAGGCAGAACTACAACAAAGAGTAATCAAATTATCAAAATGAATTATTTATAAATGCCTTCAGATCCACACTTAGCAACTCCAGATAGCAGCTACCTGGACACTGAGTCACAGTCAATGACATTTCTCCATTTCTGCAGTGAAAATAATTTCTAGGTATCCTGGTCCACAATCTGCGCCCCCACCCAAAATCCCCACATCTTTACACAACTGTTGGTTTCTACAGAAAATGTTTAAAAGATGAGTCTTGTTCACACACTAAAGGGAATTTTTGTAGAAAAAAAGAAATGTTTATGAATTTTCTGTCTAAAAACAGTTCTGCTTGTAAACATAAATATGGCAATAAAAGTCTGGAGAGAGGAAGAGTACTTATAAATATTATCTGTATTCCTAAACATATTTTCATGCAACAGACTTCTTCATGAAATGCTATGCTCAAGATACTATCTTTTATGGTTTAAGTCCATACAAAAATCCAAGGTCTGTGCCTAGTAAAATCAACTATGATGGTTGTTAATCACAATTGAAGCTGAAATCAAACCTTTTTGGTAAATCACATCTAATCCTAAACTCCTGTTATACAAAAATGCATGTGAATAAGTGATATTTAGCTGTACATTACTAAAACTTGTCCCTTTAGCAGAAATTTACACATAAAGCCTGTACATATAAATAATGTTTCTTCTTGGAACCCATGAAGACTAACTCCACCCTATTTGGTAATTTCATATATACATAGATAGATATTTTGTAAAACCATCTTTTGAAGTCATATTACAACCTATTTATTTGTAATATTAAGAAGCAAAAGCCTGATACTTTTGAAACAACCAAAAATTTAACACATGAAGAACTATGTTAAATTTCTGATACACTGCATAAAATCTTCCTGAGCTTAGGGCTTATATGTGAGGAACTAAAGAAACATAGGTATTTAGCTGTGAACTAAATTACTCCTCTTTATTCTCTTCTTTGATGTTCTTATCTAAAACAGCTCTGGTTTGTCAAAAAGGAAGGAGGAAGAGAAAGAGAGGATGTGAAATCAAGGTCACACTTCATTCAAGATAACAAACAAGCGGAAAGTATGGAATGGAGAAAGTCAGAGAATGACAATGTTTATTTTCCTGCTGCATTTTGATTCAGGGTGAACTCCTGATTCCATTTAAAAGTGAGTATGCACTAGTTCTCGATAGACATCAAGTGAAAAGCAAAGCTATATATTTATAAAGCGTGAAGTATCTTAACTAACAGAAAGTTCAAAACCAGTCACAAACGTAGTCCTAGAACAAACCCACAACTGCATATACAACTCTTACCCTCCACCCCCGCTAAAGAAGCTATCTGTAGCTGTCATTTATTTTTAAAGCAACTAACTGGAATTAACTTGCAAAAAGACTCCTTATCACAAAGTTGCTCAGTTTCCAAGGAACTTGGTCTTCAAGGTTTATGAGAAATAGAAAACAAAATACAAGCTTGTTTCTACAAACAGCGATCCTTCCCCTAGGTCCTGCAAGAGAATGGAAAAACCCACAATGCATGATGGAAGAAGAGCATCTCCTTCTCTATAAAGGGACACCTGCATACACACAGTGGAAAGAGCTCTCTGGAAAAGATACAAAAATAGAGCTAGACAGACAATCACAGGAGCACCAAACTGCCATAGCTGAATTACTCAAGCTCCACCATACTGTCTCAAAGAATGCCCATTATCAACCACTTCCACACATGAGTTACCCTTTACACCTCACTCAGCCTGGGCAGACAAAAGAACCCATTAAGCATTCATTTTTTAATCTTGATTTCAAATGATCTTCAGCAAGTCTTCTTGATCACTGGAATACCAATATTTAAGCTGCAACACTTCATGAAACATAGAATCCAACTTTTTTTAAGCTTCACATACAAACATTTTGCAATATACAAACATACCTAATTCAGGCTGCAATTATATGACAATATTTTAATGATACTTAAGGTGTTTTCTAAGACTTAGAGCAAAAATAAGATTAGTCATCATAATTCAACACATGCAGTTGTGAATTAGTCATGAATCTTTACCAGCTTTCAAACATTTTGGGTACAAAAGGCAGCATACATCAGTATTTCTTTTGTCTTGAAGAGAAGGGGATCCCCTGCATACTAACCACCTTCACAGCTACATAGTCACATTTCTCTCTTGGTTTCCATAAGATTATCTTTAGAGTAGACTTCAGAACTACCAGACATAACATAAGCTGTTTCAGAGTCCAAAAGGAATTCAATTTCACATTATTTTTAATGGCATTTTTGGGGTTGTATCAAGTCATCATTCTGCTGTAGTAGATGTATAACCTCCAAGGAAAACTGCAATCAGCAGTACTGAGAAACTATTTAACCAGCACTATGACATTATGCACAAGCCCAGGAAAGACAATTTTGTATTACTGCACACTCACAATCTAGAGTTACTCTCAAAGTCAGAAGAATTGTAAGTTCAGTCACATTTGAGGCCTAAAGACAGAGTCCCTACAGATAAAGGCATGCTGAGTAATTCTCTGCCAATATAGATAACTGCCTAATGATTTTCACGAGTACAGAACACACAGCTACAGAACAGCTGTCATGTTGGAGAACATTTTAAGGAACACTAAGCTGGCTTTCATCACAGACTTAAAACAGCTGCATTACACTGATCATATTTCAGCTAAAAAAGCCCAATTCAGAAAAAATTGCACGATCCACAGTTTTAAGTCCCTTTTAAAACAAGGTCAGCACAAATTCAGAATTTATCACAGCTTCCACATTTTTTAACCTCTTACATAGTATTACACTATGGCACACTAACTGCATCCACTTCACCCTAAGTGAGCTAAAACTACAATTCTGAGCTAACCTCTACTGAATTCAGAACGTAAGAGCCAGAATAAAACAATTATTTCAGAGAACTTATCCACTGATTCAGCTTGTATCTTCTTAGAAGTAGCATTTGAAGTAGCCTGAGGAACTGAAGTACATGCAAAATTACTTGACTCCAATTTATCTGAACATTAGATAATCCAAATGTTAATTTTTGTGTAAAGACTATTTTGCTAAATAGTATGCTGCTCATCGCTAGCAGCTATGTAAATACCCAAGCTCTTCAGTGGCACCTTCGGAATTAATTTATGCACCCCTAGTTATAGACAGAAAAAACACAATTCTTAGTACCTGACAGCTTATCATTAACACCAGCCACTTTTGAGTTCAGTCTATACATGCATTTCAATCAGTTACCCACCCAACATACTATAAAAAGTTGTAAATCTTACTCCTCCTCTGCTATGTTGGCTTCTGCTTCTAAGAAAGTTGCAATAAAAATCTCCCTATAGGACAGACATGCTTACACTAATTTCATTTCTTAATATACAAAGCTCCCATGAAGTTCACACTACTTGCCTTCGCTTTCAGAACTCTGCTCACCGCTTTTCTGTGCATGCCCATCTCCAACTCAATCCCCCTTCCTCACACGCGTGCTGCTAATCCTACCTGTACGGCTGCTTCATCCCACTCAGTTTTACAGTTCTCTTCATATCACTCCTCACATATTTACCACACTTTACTGGAGAAGCAGGCACCTGTCCCTCCAAGTGCATACATACTTTGGAGGCACTTGCATGCTTTGATAAGGGATTAGTAAGGCTAAAAGACACACATTGGTTAAAAAAAAAAAAAAAAAAAAATCCACAGAGGAACTGTTACTACAAAGGTGATATTTAGTGTTGTTACTTCGTTTCCTCTGGAGCCTAATGTTTTAAAATTTCTTAAATCCATAGTGTTTCTCTGTTAGTTTAAAAAGAGGGGAACTATGTCAGTATCTTCGTAATATCCACGAAATTCAGAGTCAGTGTTGGTACAACTGTGGGTTGAAATAGGAAGAAAGCACAAGTTTTGGACAGGCTATATAATCTGACAGTCTACAAACAAAAAAAGCTAAAAAACTCTTATGCAAGATTCTGAGGAAGAGGAAGTCTTGGCTGTTCAATTCCTTTCCAAATTAAATAGGGCAATAGAGATAGCCTGCAAAGCAATTAAACCAAACCCCTTCTTTTACAAAGGTATGGATACAACGCACAAAGAACTGCTGCAAATAATACAACAATGAAGTAAACTCCTAAGAGTATACCGAGTCTGCCTTCACAGCATTTTAGAAACTGATGGCAAAGATAGTCAAAACACCTCATTGCTTAGCTTAGAGCTGGCTGAACTAATGCCGTTTGCTGAGACTTCCCTCCAGCACACACAAGAAACGAAGCGATCCTCCAGCTAAACTGTGATTCACCAATTGATCCCATCTCCATTCAGCAACTTCCCACTGCAAGATGCTGCATTACCTAGGCCCCTTTCCTCCTTACATGAAGTATTACAAGACTGATACTTCAGGAACCCGCATGTTTTAGTGTAGACCTGGTTACAAAATCCTTTTCATGCAAAACACTATGTTGTACGAATATACAAAACTATTGTGAGAATAAATGAAATAGCATTTCACACAACAGATGTCAGCAATTGTTACATGACTTAGTAATGATCAATCTGAGGATACATATCGACGTTTCTCGAAGTTTTGGAACTGAATCCCTACTTGCACCTCCACATACTTCCAGCTTCTAAAAAACAGATCCTGAAAAATACCCAAGCTGGCCATTTGAACATCATTCTTCCAAGATTGCACACAATACTTCAGAGAACACTGGAATATTTGCTCTAACTTTAAGCACATGCCTCAGGTGACTTAAGCTGCCTGCAGAAAATGCCTCCCTCTCTCCATCCACTGACTACAAATAAAGTCAGGTTCTTAAATTAGGGTGTTCCAAGTCATACTCACATTAGACATTTAAAGGAGCCTACAGTAGACAGCTCCATAGTCTAAATAATTAATCTGCTGGCTTAATTCTTTCCTTTTTTATTCATTTTTCCCCCACTTTCTAGAAATTCCTCATTTTTAAATGCCTCATCTTGACAACTAAATAAACAACAGAGCATTTTATTACATTCTAATATAATAATGCAGTAGACATACACAGAAGTACATTTAACCATTCAGTTTAAGGGTGGTTAAAACCCCACAATTTACTATGCTAACACATAGGTACACCAAACTCAGTGTCTCATATGAAACCAGGTAACTTTTTAATGGGCAGAAAAATCTCTAAAGGGACAGAGAGCAGAACAAGTCATTGCAGGCATATCCTCAATACTATGCATCACCATTTGCAGCTTAATAAGATTACCTATATATGCAAGGGGTTTTGTTTGTTGTTTTTGTTTTGTTTTTTTAAGTGACATACTTCCCATACCACTAGTCTTTGTGAACTGTATCTTTTCTGAAACATACTTCTAGAAGAACATACAGGAAACCATTAACATGGACTGAAAAGAGATTCATGTGCCACACGTCTGAGATTGCTTCCAATACAAAACTGTTTCATCTGATCTGAACAGTTGCACAATCATTGAAAGTTTTGACACAGCAAAAACAGGAAATTCATGATGCAAACTCTTTAGTTATTGGTTGTGAAAACAAACTTTGGAAGTATTACAGGCACAATGGAGATTGTGGGAGGGGGAAAACAGAAGAGGAATGGGCTAGATGGTGCAGGGTCAATCTTAAAAATACAACGCACAAGGCATTGGGCGAATTCATTTCCTATTACATTCGGGGAGTTATGTAACTCTGTGGCACTTACAGGGGTATTTATCAGCTATGGCAGCAAGGCCCTTCCTTCACCAGAACTTTACCCTTCTATTTTAAAAAACCTTGGCAAGTACATTGTTTAATCTTGCTACTAGAACTGACCAGCCTTTGTCTTTTATGAAGCATAAGTATTTGCATACTTGAGGCACAGAAGTTTTAAGAAATGCATGTTATTTAAGCTGAACTTACTAAAAATTTTATAACAATAGTTTAAGAACAGCTCAGAACTTTATTTAACACTGCAGCACATGCAAAGCAACTCCTTTTCTTTACTAGAGTGCAGTATGCATCCCTCCTTATGATACAACATAAATGATAATCATCATATAAATTTGCATATTATGTTAATGAAAAAATATGCACGCCTGCTCAAATACAGCAGCAGAGCAGATGTGTAATCATCATGCACCCATATTTGAAAATTCTGATCACACTCTGACAGAGCCAAAGAACAGAGAATAAAAACCGTATGTTCGTGTGGAAGACATTTCTTAATAAAAGGACACAGTAACCTGTGAACACTTTTATACAGCACTACTATAGGACTGCTGAAGCCTAGATGTAAAACTGATTCCAACACAACCTTGTGTTTAAGATTAAACAAAGCATGCAACCCAGTTCATTTATATTTAATGATCCAACATACTTTCAGCAGAGAAACTACAAATTAAGGAAGTACTGTATTTTGCACATGTAACCTGTCATATGTTTTGTTCCTATTAGGTAAGCATTAAAAACTAAACTCTTATCTTCAAGCTCTCTGTATTTCTGCAGGTCTCATACCAGGACTTTACTCTCCCAGGTTGTGCATACTGCAGTAATTCTGTCATTCTACAGCAATAAAACAAGTTTTCCTGTGTTGATCTACTATTGCCAAGAAAACATCGGTACTTGTAAACCCAGTTACAAGTCAGGGATGCAAAAACAGTCCTCGCAGCCTTCCCTCTACCCTCCCTGCCCATCAGCAGATTCCAGTTAAAAATACAATTGCCTCAAATATAATCTATCCTTCAGATCCAGGAAGAAACTGGGACAAGAGCTGCCAGGCCCTCAGCTCTGCAAAGCCAGCTACGGGGGACTTGCCAGCCTCCATCCCCCTCCACCCCCCACCTACTAACTGCAAGAAGGCACGGTGAAATATGTCTATATGAGATCATTCGGGGGAGGGTGGGGGGGTGGGGTTGGGACATGATTATCTTCCCCTGCAAAAATGTTTTAGTGCCACCTGCCATGTGGTGCAATCCCCGACGCATTCCAGAGACAGGACTGCGGCTTCCCGGCAGTACCGCTCTTAAACCGGGAGGAAAAATGTTTCTTGCAGAACTGGTAAAAAGCTGGGGGAGAGGAACCCCCGGAGGACAAGCGAGCCCCGCTCTCCTCCTCCCTCCGCTTCCCGCGGTGACCGCCCTGCACGCATCCCGCCGCGGCTCCCCACAAGCCGAGGCAGGTTTCCAGGCGGAGAGCCCGGGCAGGAGCCGAAGGGGTGGGCAGCAACCGGACGCGACCCCCCCCTCCCCGCCCCGCACACACACACACGCACGGCCCCGGTCCCCTCCCAGCACTCACCAGACGGAGCCGTAGGCCCCGGAGCCGACCGGGGAGAGGTTCTGGTAGCGCTCGGGCACCTCCCACACCGTCTTGTTCAGCTCCTGCCGGTAGAACTTGGGCCGCTCCTGAGACATCTCGGCTCCGGAGCCCGCCCCGCCCGGCCCGGCGGGAGGGGGAGGCTCTGCCCGCGGCTGCAGCACTACCACCACCACCACCACCGCCGCCGCCGCCGCCACCTCCTCTTCCAGCAGCAGCAGCAGCAGCAGCGGCGGCTTCTTCCTTCCTCCTCTCCCCTCCCCGCCTCGCTTCTCCCGCGGGCGGGGGCGGCCCCGCAACAGCAACGCCCTCGCCGCCGCCGTCCCCTCACGCCGCCGCCCGCTGGCCGCCGCCGCCGCCGCCGCCCCGCCCGCTCGCGCGCGCCCCCTCGCGCGGCCGGTTGCGCTCCCCTCCCGCCTTCACCTCACCGCAGGGGGCGGGCGGCGCTGACAGCGGGGCGCTGGGGGCCCTGTCACCGCCTTCTCTCCCTCCCCTCCACACACACACCCCCCTCCCTTCTCTCCCGGCTCCCTCCGTCCCTCCCCCGGATAGCGAAGGGCGGGATAGCCCCGTGAGGTGAGGTGAGGCGAGGTGAAGAGAGGCGCGGCGGGGGAGGGTCGTCCAGCCGGCAGCGGGCGGGGCGGCGGTGTGGGGAGACACTCCCGTCGCAGGTAGGACGGCGCAGGCGACGCCACAGCCGCTGCCTCTGCTCCGCCCCAAGCGGCACAGACCGAACTCCCCGCCCTCACACACACTGCCCCCCCACCCCCCCCCCCGCCCCGGCCCAGCCGCCGCGACGGCGGAGCCCAATCGTTCGTCACGATTGCTCTCGCGAGAGCTGAGGCGCCGAAGGCAGAGATGACCCAATATGGAACCAGCGCGGCCACCTCTCGCGAGAGCTGCCCCGCGGGGAGGCGCCTCCGGGGAGCGGAGCGTGGGGCAGCGCCTTGTGGGGTATTGCACGGCTTGCAGGGTCGCGGTGTGAGCGTTCTACGGCGCAAATAAGCCAAAATTCGGGAATTGCTGCCCTTTTTTCGCCTTTTCACGAACCCTGCTTGGCTTTCCTGCGGAGCCTCCCTTAGGGTGTGCTTTAGGTGAAAAAGAAAAGGAAAATAGATGAAAAAAAACTTAACCTAAGGCAGCACTAATGCAGGGTAACCTGTCAGGGTCACTGGTGTTCACACTTTGTTCCCTTCCAGGGGCTTCAAGCCAGGAACGATGGGGAGAGCTAAGCTCTCCCTGTCCAGATTTCCCACTGTCCTGATCTTTCTCTGTGTGTTTGGAGAATAAACTATTTCTCAATACTGCAATAGGCCTTGCAATATCAAAGATATGTATGTGCTTGCTTTCAAGTACATGCCTAAGACTCAATGAAGTCATTAAGTGCTGCAGGTTAAGCATGTTTTGGAGTAAAGCCCATGGTGTCTTAACCAGGTAGTAAGTACAGAATGTCACAGCAAATAACGTTAGGGATTTGTGTTTAAGGCCACTTAGCTTTTGATCTCAAGTTTGAGGAAGATGAGTCTCGTTAGCAGTACTATCCAGGACAGACACATTTGGAATGGGATATGGAAGCCTGCTTTTAAAACATTTGGCTTCCCACGTCAAAACCCTTCTCTACACAGCGTAACAGAGTGGGACCCTGTCCTCTGCTGCTGTGAGTCATCACTGAAGTCCAAATAACACGGGTGAGCAGCTGAAGGTTACCACTGCTTGCATCTAAAAAGTAACTACTTTTTAGCGTGCTGGGGTTTTTAATGCCTTTGATTTGCAAACTCTAGCTTCTTGCTAGTTTTGCTTGTTGTATTACTTTGCCTTGAAAAGAGGTGATTGTGCTCAAAGATGTTAGAAACAGCTAAGGCTTCAAAAGCTTGCACTGGGTATGAAAAGCTAATGAACAAAATGGCTCTTAAACTCATCTGTGGAAGACCTTGATTTATCTCCTCTGTAAAAAGAAGAAGAAACTGTGCCCTAGGGATGGAGTGTGTTTGAAACTTGCCTACTATTATCTCTCTCTGTGGTTTAGAAGGACTGGGGCATGTGTACATGTTGGTAGATATGTCTCACAAGACAGTAAATACTGTGCTGGAGTCCCTGTTGCTGTATCAGAAGTAGCAGATCTCAGTCATGCAAAGCACTAGACCTGTACAAACTGATCGTGGCGGTTCAGGAAAGGAAATATGAGGAGAAAACTTAAATCCCAATGAATTTTTTTGCAGGTTTTGATACTTTAAACTTGGATTGCATTCTAAATACACTCTCAACTGCTCACTCACGGCCATTTTATACTTCCTCTTTTCTTTCTTTGTTCTGCCCGTAGCAAAAAAATATGTTCCTACATGTCACCACCCTTCTTAAATGTACTTTCACTTGGTAACTCTGGATTTGAATTTTTTTTTCTGCCTCAGCTGTCAGTATGAGAACTTGTCTTAGATCTGTTCTTGCACTGGACCTTTACTTACTCAGTATTCACTCTGGGAACTCACATCTTACCTACTCTGAGTGATAGTGATTGAATTCAGATCCCCTTCCTGATAATAAAATACTGAGGAATGCGAGTCAGACATTTTGGGGATTTAAAAACCTGAATGGTATCAGATACCAATTTTATACAGCAAGTTGCGGCATTTGTACAGCCTCATATTTAGCTGCTCTCTGTGTGATTCAGACTAAGCTTTTTTCCTCCAGGATTGGAAACAAGGAGAATTCAAACTGTTTCCTCAGCTGTGGTAGGTTTATGGAGAGGGACTGTATTTAGTTCCCTAAACACAGGCCTGCATTTGGGATCACAAAATGGAGGGATTCCAGGCTGGTCTTTCCTACTGAGTAGGAACAAGACAAGTTCCAGAAGGACACAGTGTTCCTACAACTGATTTGGCAATTGATTTCTTTGATCCCAAGAGCAGCATATCTTTCATGGATTTAATTCTCCAGAGCCTTGCTTAACCCTGCTGTAACTACTGGCTTCACAGGAATGATGTTGGGATAGACTGATCACGTATCATGCTTTTTGGTTTGGTTTTAGTAGATACTTTAGTCAGTGACCCTGTTTCTTTCTTCCAGTCTCACTACCAAGAAAGAGAGCGTTCATTATGGTCTCCAGCATTTGCTGTTCCTCTGTTTTTGACTGACTGTGGTCAGAAGGAAAACATGGCACTTGAGAAGGATACTGTTGGTACTTACAGGCAACCAGCAGCTCACAGGGTCCAAAGAGAAATACAGACTGAGGAGCACTTCCAGGCATACTTTGAAAGAAAACTGTCCTCCACCTTGGGTGGAGCACTACAGATGCCTCGGGAGAACAGACGGCTACAGTGCAGGTGAGTTCTATGCCAGGAATATATCAGGTGTAAAGAAACTTAAGGACACTCTTCAAGCCCAAGTGTAAAAAGGGTGCTAACTTTTCCACAGCTGGTAATTAAAATGCTGAACTGCACTGGTTGATAACCAAAGCAGAACACCCACTTACAGCAACTTGGCACCTGAAGCGTGCAAGATCAGTTTAGTGCTGCACTACCGAAGTTGCTATTTGCAATCTGCAAAAGTGTCTGTTCACTTCAAGACTATGATAGTGTGAGGGATATATGCACTGTAAAGAGAAACTGCCAATAGTTATAGTTCCCTGCAGTGTTTACCTCAGCCCAGCTGTCAGACACAGGCTTTCATTTGCTTTTTTCTGATTTGTGCCTTTTGATACTTTTATTTCTTAAATTTCAGGAGGCTTTTTCTGTTCCCTCTTAGCTGGGCACATGGAAAGTTGCATAATGGTATGACTGAGATTGACTGATCTGCTTTGGTGTTATTTTGGATCTATGTTCCTGTGTTCTTTGGGAAGAATTGGTGAGGCTAGGGTACTGATAAAGCATTAATGCTTCCACAGCCTCGTTTTCCTGCCTACCAAAATTCTCTTTTGGGCATTATACTGGGAGTAGAAGCATCTCTTCTGCCAGAGGAGCTGTGCAGGCTGCAGGCTCACCAGAAGGCAGTCTTTGTTGGCAGCATAGGAGAATTCCTGATGTTCTTCCAGCTAGGCAAATATAATAAAAAATAGGAAGTCCATTCATCAGCTTGCCTTTTAGTTTTGTTTGACTATGAATATCTCAGTTTTCTTTCTGAATCTCTTTTTGGATCCAGGGTGGACTGTCAATGGTTATGGCTGTGTCTACTCTACAAAGTCCCACTAAGAAAGTAAATACAAAGTCTCTGATTCATCATTTATCTGGGCTTTGTTTCAGCATGTATAGTGAATGTATACTGAAACTTAAACTGTTGTTTTGAGACCACGGCAGGACTTGAGACTCAAGTCTAGCTTTGGGTGAGGTTCCACAAGGTGTGGTGAGCTAATCTAACAGCTTGCTGCTGCCAGAAGGGACAGGACCACACAGGGAAAGGAAAGTAGGGGAGCCAGACCTCTCTCTGTATAACTAGCTCTTACATCAGCTCAGCTATGTGTGGGACTGCAGCCTAAAACTATGGGTCACGTCTAACTTATGCTGCTGTAAAGTAATTTCCTGGTGATAAGTGAAGGCAAATGGAGCCATAGTTTCAGTTGCTATTGTGTTTTCTAGTTTTCATTCACCATGAAGACTTGTCATCAAGTAGTAAGATCCTTAAATTGTGCAATAGCCTTCTGTCCCAGCGCTGTCATTTTATATATTTAAAAAAAAAAAAAAGCAAGAAGGAGATTGGATGAAGTTCTGGAATCGGAGAAGCAAAATCACTTGATGGAAGGGGTTGAATTGTATATAATTATGACATGATCTAGAGTTAACAGTCTGTCCACCCAGAAACACCTGGTGCAATAAAATAAGTTGTGCCCAGAGATCAAAGGGAGAATTTTGCTCTAAAGTCATAGATAATATTATTGGAAGCTTTATCATTGCACTTGATGTTTAATAAGGAAATCTCTTTATTCCCTCCCCCAACTCATTGTCTAAGAACTGTATCTGCCTTCTTCCTCATACTCTTTTCCCTGTTTCTTTTCCACTTCCCTATCTCATGTGTTTTCTCTGTTCTCCATTTTGTCTCATTTTTTCTTCATTTATCCACTTGTCAGCCCAGTGTGTAGTCACCTTGGGCAATAAAATGATGGAAGGAGACTCAACTCTGTAATGTTAACTGGGGTCAGTTCCCGCAGCCACTGTTCAAGGCTGCCAGAAGCCTTGGGCAGACACTACATCACTTGTATTTGGTTTGTAAGTAGAAAATCACCAACATTGCCAGGGGATTAAAAAGGGGAAGAAGGAGCACAGGGCCGTGTGTTTAGTCAGAGTTTACCTACTGGAGATTCTGATTCAAAAACATATACACAAAATAATCATGTAGGTCAAGTCTTGCTTGCATCCCCTTATTAAATAATGTAATACAGGAAACATTTGACTGGTTTTGGAGAGGTGGGATAGGCTTGCCTATTTTTGCCCCCCAGATGTAGTGTTTGTTTTTCTTCTAGCTCAGAATAGAAGAAATCAAAATACCATCTCCTATTTTTCTGCAGTGGTAATGAGGTCAAGTAATTGATGCATCTAGCGCTCTGGGCTCCAGCGCTGACAGGCTATCACATACATGGCACACAGAGTATTTGCGATTCATCTGAATGGCATGCAAAGGCATGGGGGTGCCCATGTAGGATTCATGTTATATGCCAGCTGGATCTGCAGAAGGCTAACACCTGTGTGGGTTCACAGTACTTGGTGCCTGCAGCGAGCTAACCGTAGCAGTGTGGCTTCTGTGCCTGCAGAGCATGAGGCCATGCAAAAGTGCTGCAGAGATGGAGATTGTAAAAGCCATTGCATATAACTTAGCTTATCTGATTCTTTTCAGCTTCTCCTGGGGAAGGTTCAGAAAGATCACACTCAAGATGTTCCCTATCCTGAACTGGCTGTTTTCATATCGGTTCAGAGAATGGATCTTGAGGGATCTACATGCAGGCCTAAGTGTTGGGATGTTTCAGATTCCTCAAGGTAGGCAGAGAGAAAAAAACACTCTAGCTTTCTTTTGTATATCATGCTTTTCCTAATCTATCCATCTCCTGTGTGTGTTTCTGTTCTTTCTAATGTCATCAGGTTATACAGGAACTTTAACCTTAGAAGTTCCTTAAATCATTAACCTATTTGTTTGCATATTTGCAGGAGAACTTATTTTCTATAATCAGATGTTACATGGTGTAATTTCAAGGACAGGACACTACTTTTTTCATAAAGTTTCCCTCAAACTAACTCAAAATATAGACTTACCAGCAGCATTTTCCTATATTGCAAACAAAATAATATGGTCTTTTAAATCCACCTTGCAAAATCAGGTCTGTTAGATACCCACATGCATAGCCACCCCACTAGTAGGTGGCCTAAACAAAGAGTTGTTCTGGTTCTTTGTCTAATTTATAGTTAGCAAGGGCCCATGTCATAAAACAACATTGGCTTTTGTCACTAACTGGCCTGGCTTTATCAGGTCCTGAATTCCCTAAAAAAAAACAGACTGTGGGAGTTGAATGCCCATCTTGCTCACTGATTTGGCATATTTAGGCCCAAACTGGAAAGTGGCAGGTAGTGTAAGCAAGACCAGCGCTCACGCTGCCCATGTGTGGTGATTCTGTGAATATATAAAATGGGATTTTCATAAGGGTTGGCAGGTTTTCATCAGCAAAATTTTACTTTAAAATAGTAACCAAAGACAGAGAGCCTTCCCAATTTACTTGACTTTAGAAACAGATTTTTGCTTTCCAGGTCTCTTGGGAGTTTGGCTGACCAGGTTACCTCTGCCAAATATCAATGGCTTCCTTTCTGCATTCTGCTGCTCGATGACATATGTTATATTTGGGACTTCTCATCATATCTCAATTGGTAAGGTTTATTTTGTACTGTGAAATGTTTCTACAGGACTTAGAGATTATGTTCAATGCTGCTTCAAAAAACTGGCAAGATGTCCTATTCTGTTTCATCTAATACACAGATGTTATTTAGGTGAGAATCCAGACACCCAGATTCTCAGTTCATTGTTGTTCCGCTTCTGCAGCTGATCTGTGGTGAGAATTTCACCAAGTCAGTCAAGTTTCAGCTGCGAAGTCATTTGTATGCCTGAGGACATGAGCTATCACAGACACCAGTGCAAAGGAGACTCATGGAGTCATGGAGGCGTCTCCTACGTAAAGTAAAGGACCAGTGCAAGCTGCTTCACATTTACCCCCAGGATGTTACCGTGAATCATGACTTGGCTCCTGATCTTCTTCATGATCTTCTACATGCAGTTTCTTGCCATGACTGAACTGTTGATGGGTTTACATTCTTAATTTGTTCAAAAGCTAGATTATTAAAATGCTGTTTACATGTGCAAAGGCCCTTCACATTATCATAATGAGTGGGTATGTGGAGCTCTGGCCTCTTAGGTAAATTGGCAGTTCTTTCTCTGACTGACTATGTTTTTCAGCCTTTCTGGCAGCTTATTGCAATGCATCCATTTTTTGTGCTTTACATTAAAATCTTTTTGTTGTGCATCTGACCAGCTGAAGACTTCACTTGTAAAATGGTAGGAAACTGAAATTTTCAGACAGGACTTTGGAAATTTTAGGTACTTACTCAGAAGCTATAAAAAATTATTATATATGTGGATTATATATATGAATGAAAATAGACTGTCTCAAACTGCACAGACTGATGGTGGAGGGAAGAGATGGATGTGTGGTTTTAAGATATTCTTTGTTGCAACATCTCACACAGTTCCATTTTCTGTTCTCTATTCTGTTGGTTCCAGGTTCATTCAGTATCCTAAATATGATGGTGACAAACATTCTGAAGACTGTTAATTTCAACCAAACATTGTCCTCTAATGGTTCACTGGACAACTTCTCAGACCCTACATTTATGAAAGATTACATGGAGGCCTTGACACTTACCGTATCAATAACATTTTTGACTGGCATCATTCAGGTAGAAGATGAATCTGTTTTATACTGTTAATGACATATCCTTACGTGCATTCTTCATACAGATATAAGTATTGGTACTGCTTGCATATTCTTACCACAAATACTAAGCTTGGCACATTTGAATACATGTGTTGTGCAAAGTGGGACATGAAGGTCTGTCTCTTCCTCTCATGCTGTCTGAAAAAGATATGATAGGTTAAGATTCATGTGTCCGTGATTAATATGTGTGAAGTAAATTCCTATCTTTTATGTTGTCCAGTTCTGCAATATGTTGACCCTTAGGTAGTCCTGCATAACTGCACACACTTGGTATAAAGTGCTCCTATTTGGGTTTGGCAGTGTCTTACTTAATTGTGCATAATGAAAATATAGTGTGTTCAAATAATTATCCATCATGTATGTCATTGAAGACTCATGCTCTTCAAATATGGAAACAAGAAGGGCGGGGTTAAACATTGATAATTATACTAAATCTCGCTTCTTGTTTTTTCCACACAGTTGGTGCTAGGTTGCTTTTGCCTGGGGTTTGTAACAACATACCTGCCAAAGACTCTCATTGATGCCTACCTGACGGCAGCAGCATTGCATGTCATTGTATCACAGTTTACCTTTATCTTTGACATCATGCTTGACTTCCATAAGGGCCCCCTGGGCATTTTCTATGTGAGTAAATTCATTATTAGTTGAAGAAATGCATGCTTCATGGAGGGGAAAGAAGAGAACAGCTTCAGAAATTGAAGGCAATTTCAATCTAAGTCAGTTGCTAAGGGATATTTGTGTAAGGCTCAGCTGTGGTTTACTTCGCCTTCCTGTTGTCTTGAACAATGTATGGAGCTTATTGTGTGACATGCAAGAAGAAAAGTCTGTGTGCATATTTTTAATTACTTATGTAGCACTATAATATATTTTCAGCTTGTCTATAATTGTAGTAGAGCAAAGGTTAGAGGAAAAGGTACTTTTTTTCTTCAGTAGATCATCGTGGGCAAGCTATTGGGCACAGAGTATCTTTATCATATCTGACAAAGAAGGAGCAGACTCCAAGCTAAAGACAAGTTAAAGCTAATTCATCCTAATTTACTTTAGTAATGTCAATCAGACAACTTGAGAAAAAGGTAGTGTAGAAAAGAGAAGAATGACAGTACTAGATCTGAGCTATTTGTGGCAGCGTTTTCTCTGCAGATACCAACAGACAAGATAGATTTTTAAATACTGTTTTTCTCTTAGCATCTCTCTTCTTCTAACTGAAGATACCACTGTAGCAGAAAGGATAAGTTCAGGAGTCAGGGCAACCTATATCAATCCTGGAATATAGAAATATTTGTAGTATTTGCCTCTGATCCTCTCTTATGATGATTATTTTTCAGAATCTGTTTCATTTCTTCCTGACACTCCCAAAGGCTAATGCCACCAGCATATTGCTATTTTTGCTTGGCATGGCTGCACTACGAGTCAATACATCTATCACGATAACTTATAAATATAGTCCTATTGCATTTCCTATGGAACTTCTCTTGGTAAGTGATCTCCAAAATGCCATTGTGGTAATTGAACTAACAGAGAGTATAATATACTTTATTTCAGAAAACATTTCAAATATTGCTTCAGGATGCTGTTATATTTACACACAGAATCTGTGCTTAAGTCCTTTGAATATTCCTACAAGATTAACTGTCTTTAGATGGATTGTATACAGTTTCAGGAGTAAATGTTGTATAATCTCTGGTATTGCTTCTTGTTTTCTTTCTTAGATTATCACATTCAGCATTATTTCTAATCACATTCATCTTCACGCTGAATCTAGTAGTGCTGTGGTCAGTATGATTCCGCAGAGGTTAGTAATCTATGCTGTTTATGAGGTTGTACTTTAGAGATACAAAAGAGATGTTTCAGCCTGTTCTTGAAATCTGACATGGGCTGACTTTTACTGGGAAGTACAGCTAGAGGAATAACTCTTCAGGAATTTTAATTGCATCATCATTTCTGAGCATATGCAAAATTCAGACTATAGTTCTCTGTGTTAGGTTTTATTAGCACACAGATAAAGGAATTTGCATTTTTTGTGAGGTGGAAGTCTTACAGATTGAGAGTATCTCCTGTGGGGTGCTGGATGCCTCTGATCCTGCGTTTGGAGTTACTGTGGACAGAGCTCAGAACAGGTCTAAATTTATCTGTTCTCTGATCCTGTAGGTTTCTGCCTCCTACACCGCCAGATTTATCAAACCTGAGCAAGATCATACTGCATGCCTTCTCCCTTGCTATCGTAAGCTATTTCCTTCTTGATTTTGTTGGAGAGAGGTATGCTTCACTTCACAATTACAATATTGCCAGCAATCAGGTGAGAACAAAACTACACATACTTCCTAGGCCAAGAAGCAAGCTGAACTCAATTTGCAAAGCCACTAACTACCTGACAGTGGTAGAAATTCAAGGACAGAGTGAATATGCCAGATGATGGTTTTGTAGCAACTTGTTACCCTTCCCTATGGAAAGTGAATGTTATAAGCCAATAATGTGAAGGCCAAAACATGGCCTTCTTTGACCAAGACACCTCTGTATATTCCCAGCGATTATGATGATAAACCTCACACACACACATAGTGCTGCAACTGATAGCTGAGGACCCTTGCTGTCATGAATCCATGAGACTACAAAAGCATGATAAATTAATAGCTGAAATTGTAAATGGCCAGAGCAGCTGTAATTCTTCTCTAGATGTGGCTACTGTCCCAGTGTATGGATTCTCTGACCAGTGATTGCTTTGAGATACTTTTAAGCTAAAACCATGTTAGTTTCCACTGTGCTAGAGTTAGTAAAGCATTAGGTGTTATGCGCTACTTCACGTTTAGCTTGTTGTGATGGCTTTGGATCTTTACTAGAATGGAACTAAGCCACTAAGGAAGCTGCCCTGAGTTCCTGGAGCCTCTGGGGATAAATATAAAGGGAATGCCTTTTCCACTCAGCTTTTGTCCAGGTGTACTATGCTGCATACTGAGATTTGCCACATGTTAGCTTGAAAGCCAGTGCTTCATAGCTTTGGGGTTCTAAGTGGATTTCTCTGGAAGAAGGAGTTGATTTTTTGGGTCCATGAGATCCTCAGCTGTGAAAACGGTATGCCTTTTAAGAGAGCTCATTTTAACCATATGAGACCTGGCTTTCCAGAAGGTTTCCTGAGCTTAGCAACACAGATGAGCAACTAGCAAGTGTGAGCAAAGGGAAAGGAATTCCTGGTAAGCTACTTCTGTGAAGGTAAGTCATTCGTTTGGGGTTTTCTCTGCTTCCTTTTGTTCTGTTTTACAGGAGCTAATAGCTGTGGGGCTATGCAATATTTGCAGCTCATTTTTCAAAAGCTTTGTTGTCAGCTGTGCTATTTCTGGAACTGTCATTCAAGAGAAGACAGGTGGAAGAACACAGGTGAGCTGGGCTGGATTTTTTAAGCTTCCAAACTCTCATCGAAAATCACTGTATGCGGAGTATAGGCTGATATTTAATCTAAACGATTTGTGAGATGTAAAGTTACATACCCATGCAACATGAGTTCAGATACCCTCTCTGTGTATGTTATATTATGTACTATTCTTACATGATATTTACAGCACATGACATGCCATGAAGGAAGCCAGGATCCTGTGGGGAGAATAGGATATGTTCATGCAGTTTAAAACTGTATTTTAGTGAATATACTCAAAAAGCCAAATGGAAAATTGTTCATGCACCCTTAATTCTGCCACTTCTTCCTAACTCTTGAGTACTTGACTTTGTGCTTTTTTTTTTCAGGGGGGAAAGAGGGTGTAATATGTAATAATAATAATACGTAATAATGGTTTTATCATACCTCTTAACTGAATGTCTGTACACACTTCACTGCAGGATAGAAATAATTTTGTTTAATAAAGATTTTATTCCAAAGTCTGACTTGCAAGAGAAGTCTCCTATTACTCAGGTGAAATTATCAAACCAAAATCCTTTGTTGCATTGTTCTGTTGTGCCTAAGAATAGTCCATTTAGGCCAAATTTATATGTACAGAAAACTCTTTCAGCTTGAGTAGTCTAGAATTTGTACCATGCATTGCAGCATACCTGTGGCCTTTGCTAATTGTTCCTTGGTTATTTTTCCCAGTCGGTGGCGTTACATGGGACATATCTACTTGTTTAGAGAGGACAAGTAAGTAAATGGTTCTGTCAGGCCTCTCTAATAAAGTATTTCTGTTCAGTTAGCAGCAGCGATTGGAGCATCTATGATGCTGGTGATTGCACTGAAACTAGGACACTTTTTCCAGATGATGCCTAATGTAAGTGAACCTGAAGTAGTTATGGCAGAAGCCTACTTACTTCCTAAGCATAAAATGAAGATTTTCTAAGCATAATATGAAGATTTTTCTGGGACAGTTCGGGATTAGATCATGCTCTAGAGTTAATTGTTTTCAGGGATGGACCAAACCGAAACAACGGCTTTAAACTCTCCTAAATTTCAGCAGGCTAATGTATTAGGTAATTAATATTGCATCTCTACCATCTCTCACTGATCAGTACAAGCTAAAATTAATTGGCTAAAACTGGATTAAAATTTCACTGCCAGCCCCTATAATTTAAACGTTGTATTTCACTTTTGGTTTCACATCTTCCAAGCTTTTGCACACGTGTATAACAAATTCATGAGTTTCTCTCTTGCATCAGTATAAGTAGTTCCAAGATGGGTGCTTCAAAATCCTTAGTGTAAAGAGGTAAATAAAAGCTTCCAAATGAAAATTTAGATTCAGTGTCTCTGATTCTGGCTTGGTCTTTGAGGTTTACTTTAAAACCGTATGGACTCCTGAACTGCCTTCTGTGGATTTTGCATTGCCAGTGCAATAAACATAAACATTTTGTTATCGTAGATTATTCAGAGTACTCAGTTTTCTACTTTTCCCTTAAATTTTTATGTAGACTTTTTTTTTTTTTCTCTAAGTTTTCTTAGGGAACCACTGACAGAGCGTTACTTCCTGATTTTTTTCCTGGCCTCTTTGTAAGATGGGACAATTAATCCCTTTCCCAAAACTAGCTGACAAAAAAAAAAAATTAACCATCTACTTCCCTTCAGTCTCCTTTTCTCCGCTAAGAGGCTGTTTCAACAAATGGTGTCAAACAACTTCCTAAATCTGGCAACGAACTACCCATGCTAATTGAAACCATTCTTTGAAAACAGCAACTCTTTAATTTTGTAGATAGTGTTGGCCTTTCTCCTAGTGCTGCAGGAGGCATAGGGATTCACTGAAGAACACTGTAACGGAAACTACTCATAGCATTTCAAGAGGAGGTCCAGTTGTATTGGCAGAAGTGATTGTGAAATCAAACAAGAAGTTATATGCTAGTTTCATCTTGGTTTGCAGATCAGAGGAGAACTGTTATCTATAAAAATTATGGAAATAAAGCTATTATAAGATTTTCATTTCAAGTGGTTTTTCTGTTGTGGATATCTGTTCCTTAGCATGTTTGTGGTTGCAAACAAAAACCAACAAAATAATAGATGCTATTTTTCTGATTTCCACAGGGTATACTGGCTGCTATTGTGGTATTTAACATGCTCCCTTTTCTTGAAAAATTTCTGGACATTCCCATCCTGTGGAGACAGGATAAGTACCATTTTGTAAGTGACAAAAAAAGCCACCTAGGATTTGGAATGTGTCTTAAAGGAAGAAATGGATGTTTTGGGAGGGCAAGGCATGGCAGTGGCCATTCCTTTAGAAAAGGGATCCTTTCAAATATCCACTGAAAGAAATTTATTGAAATCTCTTCAAATCAATTTGCAATTAATTCTGTACATGGAAAACTGATTATTGTTGCTTCCCACATCCCCTAAGAAGGAAATTGTCTAGCTGCCAGCCAGGGCCACATTCTCATGTCAACTCTTGTGCAGGATTTCTCATAAAGAGAAAGACCCCCAATATTATGTGTGTTTTCCTAATAATTGAAGCCCTGTTAAAAAGTCTGGAGATCTGAACTGTGATTTGTGATCCTCGTTTGCGACTACTTCTAGGACTGGGTTGGTCTAGATGTGCCAACAAAGCATTTCACATATTACCATTTCTAGCCTTTTATATTGTCTGCAATTTGCAAATTCTGGGGCTGAGTTGGAGGTCATTCTGCATCTTTTTACTGCTCATGTTCTCTCTGTCTCTTGTTCAAAGGTTATTTGGCTTGTAACTTTTGCTGCAGTGCTTTGTTTTGATCCTGATGTTGGTTTAGCGATCGCCATGGGATTTACGTTCCTTATAATCACCATCAGGTCACACAGGTACTTGTAACTTTTAAAACAAAATACTAGTTTTTCTTAGAGTTGATGTTTTGGAGATAGTTATACATGTGACAATTAAAAAGCTGTTTCATGTTTATAAACACTTCAGCCAGGTCATTCTGGAGTCTCTCTAATGCCATCCCAAACCAGTTTAAAGTTTATGGGCTCTGAATTGGTCCCTTCTGCAGATGTACCATGCTATTGAAGACTGCTTATTGTGGTGTAGGCATCTGCCAGGAGAGGTGATCTGTGTACACACTGCTATAGGAATAAAATGAGATGTTGTGCCTTTATTTCAAATACATTCCTCAGTCTTCAGTGCCATTTACCAAATTGCTTCATCTTCTCCGTAAACTCAGTTCGTGATAGGGGAGGGAGGTTACATCAGGCACACATTACTCAGTTTATTAGCTGCTAATCTAAACAGGAAAATCATTCATAAATCCAAGCCGCACCTCTTGAGATTTACCATGATAAGGAGGTGCTTGTCTGAGTAGACTGAAGCCTCTAGAATAACATGGAAAGAGGTAGGAAATAATTCAGTTGCTGCAAATATCGAACTGCTTGTGATCTGACCCAGAGTAGCTCTGAAAGAATACCTTCAGGAAGAATTTCAGTTGCTGTCTGAAGCTCACTGTAGTACCTCTACTCAGAGTTATGCTCTTGGGTTTGCCTTGGGATTTAATGAGCATTGTGAAAGGGCATTTCTGCGGCCACTGTTCAGTTAAGTATCCCTGTTGTCCATACTATCTTCAGGATATATAACTGCTTATCAATTTCCTACCAGTGGGAGCATTATGCCAACAACACTCGAAGAAGCATGGGAAGTTATCTGCAAACAGATTGCTTTGAATAGATTGTCTTGACAACAATTTTCCATACATCAGGGCCCACTGCCTTCCAGTTCTCCAGCAACCAGGCAGCCAGCCACATGTTTATTTCACCCATGCCCTGAACTGACCAGAACCTGCCCCAAAACCATGCAGCACCATTAGCAAAGCATGGTACCCAAACCAGGATATTCTCCTTCAAGTCAAAACCCTGCATTAATGTTGCTACACGACCTCTGGATCAGACCTAGCCTATGTGCATCCAGCTCTAAGCACAAGTTATAGCTGCCTCCACCTGCCTGCGTAGATGTATCTTGGAGGAGGGCTGTGGGGAGATGGAGAGGATACATGCTTTCTACTGTAATAACAATAATCCAAGTGTTCCAGAGCTAGAAATGGGACATTATACATTCTTGAGGACACCAATGTAGCTGAAGACTCTGCTTGTGTACTGCTCCCCTACTCAAAGAACCCTAATTATGAGTGAATAACTTCTTGTACTCGCACCCTCTAAGTTAAGTTGGTGTATCCAGTGGAGAGAAATGGAGATCGAGCTTCTGGGAACAAATGGTTTTTCTCTGTTCTCTGTGAAAACCTAATAAACATCTCGTTTCAGAATGAAGATGGTGGTGCTGGGACAGATTCCAAACATGAATATTTATAGAAGTTTATCCATCTACAGAGCCGTAAGAGGAAACAAAACCCAAATGTTCCATCTCTCTCTAATCTAGTTTCTTCCCTTAAATGCCTGGGGGGGACCATTCAGACTTAGTTCATTTGACTCAAAACTTTGAAAACTGAAGAATGCTTAAGTATCTGTAGTGTGAAGTGATTCAGATACCTAGCTCAGCCTGCTTGGGCCTGTGGAGCTCCTTATGTCCATCTGGGCTGTCTCCACGCTGAAAGCTGCACTGCTGTCATTTCCAGAGATGTTTGGCATTTTTCGCTGACCTGCTTTTCTCAATCTGGTTTTGTTCACTCTACATATGTTTTCACAATAACGACTGTGCATGTGCTAGACTGACTCACAGGTTCTCCCGGTGATGGGAAAATAGGTGGGGCATGGGCCTTTTTAACACGTTATTTTCAAGTCCTGCACCATAGAGTTAGGCAACACAGTAGTAGAGAGCTTTGCCTTTGCCGCACGGGTACATTCCCAATGCGATGCTGATGGATTTGCAAAAAATGGAATAATACAAGGACAAGGTTACTAAGACAAGAGTATAGTGTATGTTTTCTGTAATGAGCATTAAAAGTAGTTTGGCTTATTTTATATTAGAGCAGGCAACTGTCATCTGTGATAGATGTGCTGGAGGTATGTTTTTAATTGCCAGAGAAGCAGATTGGTTTATGGTAATTAAGTCCATGCTGCCAGTGCCACTGCCAGAATGCAGTGTAGTCAACAATGTGACCAGACAGACTGTCCTTAGGGTAGGACCTTGCAGACTACAACATAGACAGTCAGGAGGGGAAAAATAGCTGCTTCTAGCTACAACCCTCACAGATACAACTTCTGTTTTACAGGCAAGGGAGATTGAAGGTATCAAAATCTTCCAGTGCTGTTCTTCCATCTCTTTTGCAAACATGAATCACTTCAAAACCTATTTGTTACACAAGGTAAATGCCACTTTTTCAGTCAGCTGAAGTGTCTGAGAAGCTGCATTAGGGAGATAAAAACCCTAATAAAACTGCCTTTCTTTTTCAGATGGACATGAAAGCAGTGCCTCTAGATGAAAGTGAAATGAGGGCTTTAATTTCACTTAGTCTGTCTGACACTGCAGTGGGAAGGAAAGATCTTAAATGCTCTTGTGTCTGTGATCCACCTCTACCACCACCTAGGGTCAGCTTTAAAAGTATATTTATCTAGTCTGTTTGTTTGAGGTGCCTGGTTTTATGTTAACGATGACAATGTTTTTAACTTGCCCAAACTGAAAAGGCTGTAAATGTTTACATAAAGCATATATATATTTGCTGTTTGAAAATAAGCAAACATTACCACTGTATTTCTTTGCACATAGTTTATGTGATAGTGCAATAGTAGCTCAGTTTACTGGGTGAATTAACTAGCAGTTGAAGTATTCAACATATCCTCTCCTCAGCTGAAAGAATTAATTTTGTCAGGTGCTTCAGTAGGGATTTTCTCCTTTTTCCCCACAGAAGTGAGAGAATTCCATTGCTTATGAGAAATTTGTTCCTTCCAATACTGCCAAGTGCAAGTACAAAATACCTCAAAGGCAGCTACGATTATCATGATTAGAGGATTTCTCATCTTTACTATAACTGGCCACTGTGCATCGTCTATAGTCACTCTTGTCCCTCTTTATCTGAATTTTCTGAATTGTCTTAGACAATACATGAAAGAACTTCAGGGAATGGACTGGCTTCAGAAGACATTTTTCAAGCAGTTTTATGTGATTTGAAAAAGCCCTTCTATGAGAAATGGGTTGAAAGATAGTGGTTTGGAAAACATATGTGGCACCGAGGTGCTTAGGGAGTTGAAGTGATAGGTAATTTAACATTATCTTCTAAAGTATAAAAATGCAGAGAGTGACTTTTCCTTTCTTGCATTATAAAAATTAAAAAACACATTTGGAACTATTAAGAAAGAAAAATTGATTAAATTGGTCCATTCTGTGACCAGCTGCCGTACAAGAAACTAGATGAATCAAAGGTCTGCAGAACTGAGCCACTAAGGGTCAGCTTACTGTTGCTCAGAAAGGCAATGGCCATGGGCAGTCTTTTTTTTCCTTCTTGTCTTTTCTGAAAGGTAGAAGTAACAAGTCAGATTCCAGTATCATGGGCCATTGCAAGGTGTGGAAGAGTGAGGTACTATTTGATGGCTGAAGGCACTCTGCTAACCACATCTGAGGCTTGCCCAAGTTACCTGCTACTTTGCATACTCCTGTGGCTTTTTCCTATATTTACTGTTATTTCAGATGTGTTTTTTACCATGAGAGAAGCAATCTCATATGATTTACAGTACTGTCTTACTTGCAGCAAAAAATTTTCCACCTCCTAGGCCCAATTCTTCCAACCACTGGTATACTCTCCATTTTCCATCTTAGATACCATATACAGAGAAATTGGTGAAGCAACGTCACGCAGACAGCAATTCCTCGTCATCTTCAGTTAATTTGGTACATTGGTCAAAGTATGGAGACGAACTCAGGTCTAGGACACTCTTGGTGGAAGCAGCCGATACGCAGTGTGCATCCCCAGGCTTTAACACGGAGCTTACAACTGAAAAGAACAAAGATGAAGAGAGAAAAGCTTGCCTTCCACCAGGCTCTGCAATAGATAATTCCTCAGTACAGTTAGATCAGGAAGAACAACCGATACATTTGCCATGTCCAATTCACACCATTATTTTAGACTTCAGCATGGTGCAATTTGTGGATTTGATAGGTTCAGAGTTACTGCGACAGGTAAGCAACCTAACTGCACATAAATGTGAAACCTGAAGTTTACCCAGTGGCTTATGTTTCTTGTTAACCTAAAATGCCCTACTACATAACAATCTGCTTATCTTCCAATTGACCTTTAAGGGTGCAAGATTTAGCTATCAAGTTTCAGAAATTAATAAGTTCCCATAAAACCACTTTTTTTAAAAAAAAACACAAAGCCCCTCTATCCACACAAAAGACATGCAAAAACCTGTCATGCATTGTCACCAGTTGTGGAATCACATAAACTAAAAACACATTTATAAAAATGTCTAATTTGTTTTTTCCATTTTGGCTGTTTATTTTTTCTTCTAGCTGGACATTTTTTAAAAATGCTCTTTAGAAGTGTCAGATATAAAACTACCGGCTGTCTTCCCCTAGAGTGAATTTGTTGTTATTGCTGACTGCCTAATTAGCCTTTTCTTTGAAGTATGCCTTGAACTTTTAAATCTTCAAGAGGGGATCCTAGCCAATGAAGATATATATTTAGCGAAAATAAATTTCATGTAGCTGTGCTTCTCAGAAAGATACAGTTCCAGATGGATTCTTAGTCAGCTCTCTCAAACTCTGTAGCTCAACTTCAAAGGATTTTTGTTTAATAACAGGTCAGACTAACACCTACTGGGAATAATTGTGGACTGAGCTGTTGTCCCTAAAATCCTTCAAGATTTATTTGCCACCTATTGAATGACCCTCCCATTGGGAAGGGGGGATAAAGTCAAAGTTTTTCCAGATTCCTTCCATCCCCATATTCTGAAATTCTGTGATTCTCTGAAATAATGAGTTTCATTGCCTTTAAACAAAACAAAACAAAACAAACTACTTTTTGAGATCTTTTAATTACAAAGGGTCAGGCATTAAGAAAATGGTGACAATCTATCACCTCTAAAATCTGATTCCTTTAACACTAATTTGATAGATCTAAAAATGTTGGACATGAAAATTGAGGCAACCAGAATTACAGGTCACACTTGAAAATAGGGGTTCCTATTCTCGTTTACATGTGGGCATGGCATCTGCGTATGGACAGATGTTTCAAGTTACTCTGTTCCTGTGAGAACTTTTTGTTTAAGTGAAGAAATAACACTGGGTGCTGCATAGTGAACTGTAGGAGGGCCAGCACGGAGTCTGGCTGTGACCTGCCCTGGTTCTGGAGTAAGCATTCACTGAGATCTTGGACAACTTGCCTGTTTAGTGCTCAACTCAAAAACAGGATTTGAGATACCAGAATAAGGGTTTTCTTCAGAGATAAAACACTACAAGGGAGGTTTTATTTCCTTGTTTATGTTTTACCTTCTAGTGCACTTGTACAACGCAGAATTGCTCTAATGCCTGTATGGAATTCTTTCCACAGATCATCCTTATGTTTCACGCTATTGGCATTACAGTCCTTATAGCTGGCTGTCACTGTGAGTATAGTATTTGTTTACTAATACTGACTTATCTCAAAGGATAAGTTTTAAACTTAAGTGAAATGTTTTAGCCGTACTGTTTGGTGCAATTCTGCTGCTTTATTTATTTTCCCCCATTTTTTATAGCCTCTGTGATAGCAGACTTTGAGAAGAATGATTTCTTTGACAGCTGTGTCACCAAAGAAAGGTTCTTTCTAATGCTTCATGATGCTGTGCTGGCTGCTTCGGACAAGCATCAAAAGGCAGATGAGCTAGAACCTACTGTGAAGGAGTTTGCTGAAGAACCACTAGCTGAACAGCAGAAGGTAGAATATTTCGCTTAACATTTAACATTTCACGTTGATAAATTATCCTGTCAGTAACTTAAACCTTGTCATGTGTCTGAGGAAATAGGGCAGAGCAGATGCTCTTTTGAATTCTCCAGTTTTTCACAGGTACTTGCCTTTTTGCAATGGATCGATAATCCAATTTGTTTCCTTGAGTCCTGTGTTCCTGTTTGGGGAAAGGCATCTTTGTTTGCAGGCTGGAAAGGCATCCAGCTGAGTTTTGTGGCTGGAATGACTTTGTTGCATTTTAAATTGTTTCCATTTCTCCGACAGAGCAAGGACCCTGCCAGGGCAGAGCAAAACCTCCAAGTTTTTTATTCTACAGGTTACTGCACCAGCTCCCTTGGGGCTGATGGGGGAAGTGAAGGACAGTGCTAGCTTGATTTCCTGAAGAACTGAAGTTTATGCACATGCTCTTTCTGTCAGTATTCTGCAATCATTTTTAAGCTCACTGGCCATCTCAGCCAAGTTTGAATAGGGCAGACGGTTGCAAGTTCCAGGAAAAGCCCTTGTTCTGAGCAGAAGATTCCAGTAATTGCCCCACCTAGGGAAAGAACCCAGCCTTGGCGAATCGTCCTATGCATACCGCCAGGCTGGGGTCCTATAGCTGAAGGAGGCGAGAATGAAGGCAAAAACCTATCCAAATCTGCAGAAAAACTGTGTTCTTGAGTTCTGCTGCTCATGGAACAACTTGTTTAACTCTCTTATCTTGGCATTGTACAGAATAGTCTAATGCAAGGATATTGACCTTCCGGACTCTCTCCCCCCCGTAGGAAAAACTTCAAAGAATGAAGGTGACAGTATATATTCACCAATCTCCCTTTAATGGACATGGCGGGGAGGGTTGGGAGCAGCTACCAGGTAGGAGGTAACAATGGTTCCCCAGGACCCCGCTTTGAGATGAGGCCGGGCTGGGCCTGCAGATGGGACCCACGGCAGCTCGGTGATGTCAGCTTCGCAGTCCCTGCTGGCTCATTTCCTCGGCAGCTGGGGATTTGGACTACCCTGTGCTCCCACGCCAGCATGGCCCTCTCGCTGCTCACATGATGTTGCCTTGGCATGGGAACTGCGCTTGACTGGCTCAACAGATTGGCCACCCTTGGCTTACAGTAATGTTTGTCTACATTTCAGGGAAGAAGTTTGCTCTTGAAGAAGAACAAAGATTTTTTCTCTGCAAAGAATTCTGATGACAAACTTCTGCAGGAAGAGCCAATATCAGATATCTCACGCTCAGCCCAGAATAAAGCAGAGCCAAGCTCTCTCCGGCAGCATGATACTCCACCCCTTCAATCGGATTTCCAGGACCCAGGCTGGGGGAAGAGATGGAAGTATACCAGCAATCCCTGAATTACAAGTGTTGAGGAATTGGGGTTTCAGTAGAGAGGAAAAAGGTACAGTTAAGCAAGAGCGTTCGATCTTCTTTTCATTTTTTTCTGTTCCAGAGTTCTTAAAATAGATGGCCTGCCTAATGCCTCCAGTACTTCTGTTGTTCTAAATAAAAAGCAACATTTATGTTACTGCTTTCAAGCATTTTCAAATAGATATGCTACCCAACAATGCCAAAAGCAGAGAAATTTCAACGTATAAGACAATCCTAGCTTTGTAGTTAATTCTAGCAAATTATTTGCACTTGTTTTCTGAAATTCTGTAGAAGTTTAAATGTCCTAACTTAGCACTTCTTATATATTCATTGCTTGCTAATAAGTAAAATTAATCTGCCATATTTCAACAGATTACATGCAGGCAGTTTCATTATTTTCAGATGTATTTAGAATGAAGTGAAGCTTCAAAAAAACCATTTTATTATTACTCTTCAACACTATGCTGAAGTTGATATTGTCTGCACTAACATAACATGGTGTCCATCCATTATTTCTTCCTCAGTCCTTCTCTAACCTACCAGAACTAATTCCCAGTAAACAATGTACTATTTTTTTCATGTTTTTGTAGTCCTTTACTGAAATAGTGAAGAATGGAGGAATGTATTCACTTTGTTCTGAAGAGCCAGGAAAATTGTAGGCTTAGATAGGATTAGCACTTGAGGAAAAAAATCAACTTATATTTTCTGTAGATCAGCCATAGAGTTTGATGCAGTAATATCAGTACAGAAGTGTGAGCTAGGATTCCACTGAAAGCAGAAGCATTTAACTATACCAGCAACACACTTCACAAGGCTTCATCATGCCCTCATCTGGAGGATTATCTCGTGGCACAAATTGTCTAGTGTGAAGAGCTGCAGGTGAATTAATTTTAGATGGGTGGCCAGCATTGTGTATATATACACCATTCAGACCCCATGTTAGGGCAAAGCTTGGATTTAAATGATGGATCCTTTGTGTACAGATCCTGTGCTCTGTGCTAAATTTGTTAATATGTGACCAGCTCTGACTTCTGCTGCTGGGCATTGTGTGGTTTCTGGATGTGCAGTAACAGCAAGGTGGCTCCTCTGAATGCTGCTGCTCCTGGCTGCTAAATTTTAGCAATGATACAATGGCTAATAGGAACATTAATATTAAACTATCTGTAATGTATTCCACTGAGGAGTTCTAATCTTTTTTAAATTTAAATTCTTATTGATTCCAAGCAGTTTCTAGAGGGAAGCCACCGTACTGCATGTGTGAACTGCAATGGTAAAGGATTTTAGCGAGCATTACTATGTGGAGTCACTTACTGTAGAGGAAACTGAGTCGTGGAACCCTCATACCTTTTGGATTGAAAGACAGGAAAAACTGAAAGCTGAAATGGTATTGAGTAATTCTCAAACCACATATGCTTCCCTACATTGTTTTGGACAGTGGCTTCATGCCAAGCTCCTCTCAGCTCTGTAGCTCTGTTCAAAACAGAGTAATACAAAACCCATGAAAAGCATAGCCCTAATTTCCAGATCCTGTTGGCGCTCCTACAGCAGCCTTGATTTAAGATGAAATGGCATTCCTCGCTGTTGGCACCATCAAAAGTCTCCACTGCAAACTAAAGAGGTTTTTTGGGGTTTTTTTGGCTTGCTCAGCAAAGTTCCGAATCTTTCCTTCCTACCCCCATGACTCTGCAGAGTTGAGCACCAGGGGACAACTCAGACGTCAGCATGTTAGCATTCAAATTATGGGTATTCGTGTTGCAAAACAAATATCTTGCCGAGAGGAAGTCCAGACAATCCCAATCTTTTTCCCTTACAGCTGTGCGGTGCCATAACTCTGCTCCCACATAAATACACACAGCTTCTGTGTTTAGCCAAGCACAAATCCCTGGACATGGGCTGCGAAGCGACAAAGCACGTACTTTATGGCCAAGGACTCCACCTATACCTCTAAAAAGCCACAGAAGTCAGAGTTCAAAGGCCTGTCTGTAATCATGTGTTTGTAGGCAGCTTGATGTTCTCACCTGACCTAGTTGCAACAACTGCAGTTGTTTTGTGCATGCAGCAACTTTTTAATGTCCTTCCTAGCTAGTGTGATGCCGTGATGTTTTCCTAGTAAGGCATGCTGCAGAAACCCAGGCAGCTGTCCCGCTGCATTGAATTAGGGGATACAGATCCCCAGACACAAGCGTTATCTTTGCAGACAGTGCAAAGTGTATGGTAACCACCAACAACCCTGTTGGTTCTTTATTAACATATTATTCTGGTGCATAAATGGCTGCAGAACACATAAAGCAGGGGAGGAACCTCAGGAGTCATGCAGAGCGTGGCAAAAGCAGTTCTTGGAGCAATGCACTGCAGTGTGTCACACTTTGCAGGAAGCTATGAGGAAGGACCAGATAAACCAGTTACGTATGGGCATAGTTCGCAGGCATTTATTCTGCTTTAAAAATTAGTGCCAGGCTGGTTGTGGCAAGATGAGTGTATCTTGGCTTAGGCCTGGCTCAGCAACCCTTTGAGGGTGCTACCCCAGACTGTGTTTTTCTATCCCAAATCAGAAGAGTTACAGAAGAAACTTGGCAAGAGTGAAGACGCTGAGTAATATCTTGCTTCTGTAGAAGACCTCTGCATGAGGCTCCTCGTTCACACTAGGGTGGCAGCTACTGTTCGAGGGAGTATGATACCTGCCTGCACGCTTGCTTTGCTGTGTGGCTTTCCAAATCTGGCCACCTGCCGTCTTTGATGTCTTCACGTGAAGAAACCCAGCCTAGGCCAGTGGAAGTATGAAACAGAGCGGTAGTCACAGCAGGTGTGAGCACACACCTTGCTAGAGCCAACTGCACGAGTCATTTATTACAAATATGGGATGACAGACAGGCTACCTGTAAATTGAGATTATAATAGCTTCTGTGGTCTGTTTGTATCGTGACTTCTTTGAGGTAGGGAGTTGCTGTGCGACGCTAGCAAGGGGGACTCTGTTGTGCTTGAGGTCTTCCAGCTCAATGTTACCTTGAACACAGCAGTTGTGCAAAGGCTGAAATTTGCCCCTCTCTGTTGCATTATCATCACAAAAATCTTGTGGTGGTTTCTCACAGCTCTCTGCAGGAGAACAGGCAGATGTGCTAAACATCTCATGCTTGTAGGGAGCAACAACCGCAAATTATGAAAAGCATTTTTGTCTTCCAAAATTGCACACATGCATACCTACCTTTCCATGAAGATACTTATAATCTGATGCCAACGGGCCCAGCTCTCGGGCACGTTTTAAAATGCCGTGTCCTAGAAACCAAAAAGCAGAGCAGACATGGCTCATGCTCCGGTCGTGACTCCCTCTGCCGGCTTCGCGGCAGGAACCCGGGGTGAGAATCCCTGATAGAAACCTGATCCGATATATAACGTGCTTGTAACAGAGCTGTGAGGAGTTTTTTAGGAGTAAAATAGCGTTAAGCAAAACCGCAGATAGGAACAGAACTGGCAGAAGTTCTAAGGTGAATATGTAACCACCTTAAAACACAGGTATTTGTTCAGTGCTTACAGGGAAATGCCCGAATGGCCCAGTAGCACGAAAAGTGTTTTTTTTCATCGTAATGATTAAATCAGCAGTTTAATAACGAATCTCTAACGGGCACGTCACTCTGCTAAAGGGACGCGATTTACAAATCTCTTCCGTGCAAAGCTCTAGTCCTTGAGCAGGAGAAGCGGGTGAGGTGTGTGCAGGCACCCCGAGGCTCACCCCGAGGCTCACCCCGAGGCGCGGCTCACCCCTCTGCCCTTCCCCCGTGGGTGGGTGACCGGCGGCTCGTAGCGTGCCATCCCTCGGAAGCGTCCGCCCTGACGTCGCGGCGTGTGACCGCGGCTTGGCCTCACCGCTGTTGTTCTCCCCGGCAGGGCTGAGGAACGGTCAGAATGGATTCCCGAACGGCCGTCCCACGCGCGGCGCTGGCGTCACAGCCGCGGCGGCTTTCATCACACGCGCGGCTCTCGCCGCCCGCCCCACGCTGGCGCCCGTGCCCGTGCCCGTGCCCGTGCCCGTGCCCGCGCCCGCGCCCGCGCCCGCGCCCGCGCCCGCGCCGCCCGCCATGCCGCCGCCGGAGACGGTGCCGGCGCTCGGGGAGCTCCGCCCCGCGGAGGGCGGGCGGGGGCGTGGCCGGGAGCGGGGAGGCGTGGTTTCCCTCCACAGCTCCCTCTCGAGCGGCACCCGCAGCGAGGGCGAGAGCGAGGCTGTGGCCGCGGGGCGGCGCGCGAGGGTGTCCAAGCTGCGCGTGCTCGGGCCGGCGCGGCCCGGCGTGGCGCGGGGAGCGGGCGGAGCGCGCAGGCGCGCGGGGCAACCGGGGCTCCCGGCTCTGGCGGCCATGGAGCGGAAAGGTGAGCGCTGCGCGGGCCCCCCCTCCCCTCACCCACCTACCCCCCATCCCGGGGGGCACCGGTGCCCCCCCATCCCCTCGCCGGGCCCGCCGCCCCTCACGCGTCTCTCCCCTTCTCTCCCTCAGTGCTGGCGCTGCAGGCCCGAAAGAAGCGGACCAAAGCCAAGAAGGACAAGGCCCAGAGGAAGTAAGTGCGGCCCCCGGCTCCCCTCAGGCGGCAGCTCCCGCCACCGGCGCTGCCTCCCGCCGCCGCCTCTTTGTTACCCCGGCCCTCCTCCGCGGGGAAGGGGCTGCCGAGCCCCGCGGTGCCCCGAGCTCCGGCGGGAGCAGGGCGCTCCCGAGGCGGAGAAGCGTGCGAACCCCTCGGGCTAGACGGGTTTTTAACGCGAGTTTAATTGAAGGCACGTTTCGCGGCATGGGCAGGCAGCCGGCGCGGCTGGTGGCCCGGGGCGGCGGGTTTTGCCGCCCTGCCTCTCCGCCGGGGCTGGTTTTCCTCAGGATTTGACGGTTTCTCGCCGTCCCGTGTCGTGGTTCCTTTGGCGGGCTGCGGGCGGGGGAGCGGAGCTGCCTCGGTGTGTCAGGAGGCTCTCCGTTCCCTGCCTCTGCCCCGAGACTCGGTGAACGGAGCTGCCGTCGTGCTCTGTCCTTGCTGGCTCCTTCACTCGGCCCCCGGCCGTACCCGGTGGGCGATGCCAGCGTCCCCTCTCCTTTCTGGAGCCTCCAGAGCTGGCTTTAGGAACTAGCTTCTCTTGATTCTCTTGCCCCCCGCCTCCAACGCCGCTTTTTTTTTTCTTTTTTTCTTTTTTCTTTTTTTTTTTAATCTTGCCATAAGAATGCTGTGATGTGTTGTTTACTTCTTTCTCTAACTTTGATGCTCTCGTGTGGCTTCTCTCCTACCACAGGAATTTCACAAGTCTTTGTATGTGGTGAACTTTTGGATGCAGATATAAAAATTAAAAAGATCTCGAGTAAATACTAAACAATGGCTCCCACCAGACTGCATTAAGTACTGCATTCAGTGCTGCTCGTGAATTCCTTTCTAGTGAAAGGTGATGTAAATCCTAGAGCCGGTTCTGTGTGCTCAGTAAAATGCTGCTTATTCGCGTAAAATCTCTGGTACCCCAGGAGGTTTTACACTCACTGGTGCCTGGGAACCAAAGGTATTTAGGAAGTAAAGCTTTGGGGGTGGGAGTTGGAGGGGTTTTTCTTTAGGCCTAGAGTAATGCTATCTTAGTCACTTCCTCAAACAAATCATGGATTTTAAAAAATTTTCTGGTTGTCTCTAGCAAAGATTTGGTTGTTTTGAGATGGGGCTTCTGAGGGGTGAAGAGCATTGACTAAACCCTTTGGGAGATGTGCATTATGTTTCTGTGCTATTTTGTACCTTCTGGTATTTCTTGAAGATGGCATTAGGACAATTTTTTAAGAGCTCTCCTCTTTCTATAGTATTATCTGCATCCTAATTTCTGAATGAATAATTCATTGTTTAATTCTATACCTGTTACTTTCTTTTTTTTCTTGTTCACCTGCAGACAAACAATACTGACTCTGCCAATAGAGTCCACAGTTGCAGTTGGAAAGACTGATTTCTGTGTAAATTCTGAGGTTGCTGAATGGTAACTTTCAGTGCTGGCATGTTTTTTAAAAAAAATTCTTTTTAACTACATAGCCAGAACAGGTTAACTGCACTGCTGGTTAGCTGTTGCTTTTGCCACTAACCTTGATTTGAGTGGAGAACCATACTATTTGTAAAATGCTGTGTTTATCATCTTAAACTACATGCTTCAACTCTGTTTTCTGGTACCATAGGTTTGTTAGATCCTGCCTCGGAAATTAAAGAAACTTGCATGTACTTTATGCTTTACATTGTACAACGAAAAGAACCCAGTGTCAGCCTCTAACTTTAGGTACAGTTCCACGACATTTATGCTATTTAAATACAAAGCTGCTCTAGTTAAATCTTCTAAAATAAGCTTAACTGGGTTGTTGCAAGACTTCTCCCATAAAACCTAAACTTAAAACCACATGGAATGTCCTTTTAATACCTAATGTTCCATGGTAGTTGGTTAGATCACACACATGTAATTTTTTCAATATGAAGGGCAGTAAAAAGCATGAAACAACTGATTTTAGAAGGTTAAGGTTGGTGAGTATTAGGAATTACCTTATTATGGGTAAGTGTAAAAATGCAGAGAATGTTCTGAAGGGATTTAAAGAAATTCAAGGTATCTTTCACTTTAGAAATGAACTATACCTGCTTTAAGTTTCCCTATCAACCTAGTCTAGTTAAAAAAAAAAAAACAACAAACAAACAAAACCCAAACACTTGGAAAGGTTAAAATAATCACAATGGACTGTGTATAGTACAAAACTGGAAAGTTACCCTTTTTTTTCATTAATTAGTTAAAATTGCTATTTAGGTTCAGACAAGACCAGCCTAAACTAGTTATTTACAGAAAACTCTTGTAAATACTAATTACGGTTCTGTGTATAGGATTTTTTTTTTAATGGGAAGGTTAACCAAGTTCTTAATTTTCTACAAATTCAGGATCTTCCTAATTCTTCCCATCCTTCCTGTCTTCAAAGTTTTATTTGATAGCAATGAAGGAGTGAGTGCATTTATCCCAACATACTCTTCTGCAGAAAGAGAGCAGGCAAAGTTTCTTGGTAATACAAAGGTGAGGTACCTGTGTCTTCCCACTCTAGTAAAACTACTCCAGATCTTTTGGTAATCTGGAATAATCATTAAACCAGCTGTCTCAAATGTTTGGTTAGGAAGCTTCTACTTGCCCAGCTTGCTCATCAGTCCTGTGTCTGCCATTGTGGAGTTGGAAGAATATTGTGACTGTGTACCTTTGCCCAGCTCCCATTTCCGTGAGAATTGAGGAGGAGGAAGGACAGGGAGAGTGACAGCTGAATGCCTTGGAGGGACAAAAAGCAAGTCTAGATACAGGGAGATCCTGAGTTCTAATGTTGACTGTCACTGGGTTGCTTTGTGGCCTCGAGTGAAGCATTGATTTCAGTTTCTTCTTATTTCAGCCTTTTCCGTCAAAAAGGCAAGGAATTAGAATTAAAATTGCTTTAATTATTTTTAGAAAATGAGAGGCAAGCTTCTGCTTGGCCTTTTCCTTAATATTAAGAATATGTCAGGAAGTATGCATGTCAGAGCTTTAGTTGCTAATAAAACATAGGGAGTTTGGTACGTAGGCTACTGCAATGTGTGTTGCTGCCAAGAGATAGCTTTGCTGAAAGCTATCTGGGAAGTATGTGATGTATTAATTTTATCATTTCATGAGGTGTGAACATCTCGGGCACTGAGAGTCAGTTGACTCCCAAAGGCACTCAAAAAAGCCTGTCTTTAAAAAAGGAGCTTGTAGGCTTACAAGTGTTTTTTCTTACTGAAACTTTAATAACTTACAGCTGTCTGAAGAGTTTACAGTCTATCTGGTGAGGTGCATTCAGGTAGTTATTTTTACCCAATTGTCAGAAATGCAATAGATTTTTGCAATTCCGTGTTTGAAGCAGTTACTAATATCTTTGGAGTTCAGCATTGGTAGACAAAAATGTGTTAGGCAGAGTATTTGCCCTGGTCCTTAGGAAGGTGGGGAGCTGCACAGTGCTTTCCTGGGAGCAGTTCTTGTGCTAGTTTTCCTCATATGACTTCTAGGGAACTGAAAACGGAATTCCAGTGTTCTGGTGTCTCATGAGCTGTGTTGGATGGTGATGTCCATGAGCGCAGTGGCAGGAGGAAGGAGTGATGGATGTCCCAACAGTTCAGCCTTTCATCGGCCACGAGGTGGCTGCTTCTTGCTTTTTGCAGGTCCTGCAGCACAGACCAGGCCACGTGTGTGCTTGTAATGACTTCATGCAGTAAGGTAGTGTCTGATTAGGAAGCAGTGCAGGCTAACAGGAGATTACAAGCTCGATTTTTTTTATTATTTTTTTTTTTTTAAGCCTCCACGTGCTTTTTGGAGGGGAATGTTGCTTTGAGTTAGCTCTGGTGTGGACAGAAGGTCTGTTCCTAGCTGAAGTGAAGCTGGAATATGCCAGCTACATGCTTTCATTTGAAAGAGATTAATTTCCTATGCTGCAAGACTGTTGTACTATGTGAATGAAAGCCCGATATGTGAGGAATATCTGGTATTTACTTCAAAACTGTGCTTCTGTTTGAAAATACAAGCTTCTATTTGAACTAAAATACTAATGTAGATGTACTTTACCAATGGCTCTGGTAATTTGTAATGGAATCAGGCACTTCTGACTGTTAGATCATAATTGCCAGTAAAATGCTGTGGCTTTTTTCCTGTCTACTTTGTATGTTGCAAACCCTGAGAAGCTCAAACTGTTCTTTGTCCTGGGAAAAAATGACTGTTTAGGTTACTACTGAGATTAAGACCCAGAGTTTAAAAACTAGGCTAAAAAAACCATCCCGGTTCAAAGCAGTTACAGAAACAGATGAGAAACTGAACAAATAGTTCTGTATTATAGCTCATTTTCTCTGAAATGAAGAAAATAAGCATATGACTAGAACTGGGCTACAGGACTGAGTGATGTGTAGATGATGGGTATGTTCATTGGCAGGCCCAGATGATAATAGTTTCACTAAGTCCAGTGTCTTGCTTCAGCAGTCTTTTATGTTTCAGGAAAAGTTGGCCTATTTGCAGACAAACCTAGCAGTTCTGTGTAAGGGGTGTTGAACTGATTGTGTCTCAAAGCAGAACATTTTATTACTGTAAGCATGAATAACTACAAAGGTAGTAGCAGCCATACAGTTAACAGTATGTGGCTTGTTCTGAAAAATGTTCATGATCTGAAGTACTTTATTTCTGCATGCACTGGTGAACTTATTTAATCCTTTCTTACAGGCTTTACTGAGTGGGAGATATTTTTTCACGGGACTTTCAATAGTTCCTCTGGCTCCGTCTACTCCTGGAGGGAAGATAGTGGCAGAGTTGAGTTGGTGCGGTACTGCTGTCTCGCTTCCTCTCCCTCTTCCCAAATGCATGCAATATTCAGTATTTTTGAGAAACTGGTTTAGTTTCTGCAATTTTTCTGGCCAGACTCCTGATGTGCAGTGAAGCCTCACTTCTTTCTTCCTCCTCAATAGAATTGCTATGAAGAGAGATAAGGAAGGTGGTAATTTTTCCATCTATGCAATTTGGGGAGCAGAAAATTCCTAGTAGAGTCTGATACTTTCCAGTTGGTTATTGCATGTCTTGCTTGTATCACTTTCCTGCTGTCTTTGACGATCCCTGAAGTTCTGACAGCCCTCTTGGGTTCTTCCTTGACTTCCTTATTCAAAACTTTGCCTGGGATCAGGATCTTGGATTATGTTTTCTTCACTTGTCTTTCATAATTAATACCAGGGCTACATCTTTCCTAAGTTTTTTGAACATAAGTTTAAGGTAGAGTCGGAATGCAAGGTAGAGTCGGAATGCATCACCCACGGGATTTTTTCATTCAAATACAGAAGTGATTATCAGACTATGAGAGGACACAACTGAAGATCTGCTGGTTTCCATGGAAGTCCCTTCGTTTGTAATAGCTGGAATAGCAGAGGGTTCTACAAACAGCTTGTTAAGTGCTTGTGTGGGGGAGTGGGTATGGGGAGTGAGAAGCTCGATTGCCTCTGTTATTTGTGCATTAGGACCGTTCTCATGTGAAATTCATTATTACTTATCTTCAAACTGAACTCCCACAGATCCACTAAACAAAAGTGCTGCCTCTGAGCACTGTCCTTTCAAAACTAAATGTTAGACCATCTCCAGTCATCTTAAGTTCTTGACAATGGTATTCCTGTAGCTCTGGGATGGCTGCCCTACAGCAGCAAGTATTATGCATCTGCTCTACTGGCAGAAAATACCAGTTCTTTATTCAGAAAAATAGGGATGCAAGAGTGAATGAGTTGCAGTAATCCAAAATAATGTGGATTATAGACTTATAAGTCCCCCACAATCTATAATTTATAATTCCCCTCAAATACTTAAAATTTTCTTGAGGAGAAAGGTAAAGTGCATAAAAGCAGGAAAATACTTCTATCATTTCAGATCTGAATTCATACTGAAAGTTTGAGTCTGAACAGTTACAGTATTTATTGAACACTAGGATGCCAGCAGATCTGCCAGTAAGCACGTTGGAGGGTGGCACCAGAAGCAGTCATTCTGACTAGATGTGCCTTAACATGATCTTGAAATTACAGGCACATTAAGGAATAGTAATGAGATGCAGTCTGGCAGGCATACTTCCCTTAAAGAGACATTGTCTTGATGCATGGATGTGAAAATGGGAGAGAGATTTTAAATCCTGGCTTTTCACCATGCCATATGGAGCTTTTTTTTCCTCTTCCCCAAATGAAAACAAGGAATCTTTAACAGCACTTGAAGCGAGATCTTGCTGCAGTGGGTGTACTGCCCTGGAAATCGTTGGCTGGATGGTTACGGTGGAAAGCAACACTTCCTTCAGCGAGAGTCCCGCGGTGTGTTACAGTACTCTTATCTGCATCTCCTACAGTATGAGCTGGATTTGTCATTAGTCTTGCATTCAGTGAATTGAATTCTGTTTGGGGATGCCTCGTGTGTAATTTGAGCTCACAAATGAGGAATGACAGTGTTTATAAAGATTGTGCTGCAGGTGGCTTAAAAATCATTTCGGAAAGCAATTGTCTTTGGTTTCCTACAGACAGGCGTCATCTCTGCAAATACCGAGGGAATGGCAAACAGATGAGGAGGAGTAAGGAGAGTATCTTTTTTGTTAGCCCATATATAAGGATGATAGGTGTGACAAAAGTGATTTGGATTAAATGTATGCTGCCTTCCTTGCTTGAAGGTTGGAAGGGGTCTGCTTTTGTATCTGTTCAAAGCAGGTAGACAGGTAGCATGGACAGTATTTCTGCTGTTTTGGGGACAAGGAAAAATACTTATTTCCTGTACAAAATAGAGTTGTGAAGAAGTTGCTCTTAAATAGGAGAACCAAACACCTCTCTTCAAATGTTTTGTTATGTAAGTTACCAGGGTGGAGAAAAGAATTTCTGAGTTTTGATGGTGAAGTTGCATGTGGAGACTTGGCTGTTGTGATAGCTTCACTAGTAATGTATAGAGAGCAGCAAAGGAGCCCTTGCTGGTGCCACTCCACAGCACAAACACTGCTTTTTCATTGCACACTGTCTGTACTAACTACTAATGACTGTAGTCTCCCATCTTCTTGTCCTCCTGATGCTGTTGGATCTGCCTTAGTGCCGATCTGTGAGAACACACATTGTGCAATCAAGGCTTCTTAATAATTTTTTTACCTTACTTTTAGTGTGTGGACCAGATAAGTGATTCTATGGGAAACTGGCAAGAGAATACAAAAGTCTTTTTTTCCAGACTCCTTGAACACCTTCTGTAAGGAACAACTGAGTGACTGAAATCTTAGTTACTGCAAATAACTGTAACTGTCCCTGCTATGCATTGCAGAGGTGAGCAGAGTTGTCGGGTGATATATTCAATGAACGTGGAGCAAAATCTTGACTACAGTGGAAAATTGTGTGTGTTGTTAGCACCTCCTCTAATATTAAGAGGTTCGGCAATGCTAAACTGTGAAAAGGATGTTCAAACTTCAGCAAGCGTTCGAGGTGAAAATATTTTAGACGTAAAATCAGGTTAATCCAATTCTTTAAACCTCTTGGTTTAAAACTGCAGAGCCAGCTTCAGATTGTTTTTCACTGATAAACAGTCCTCCATAGCAGAGAATATCTCTAAATTATTACTTGCTATGTTGCATTGTTGCTGACTTGTTTGCCCTATCACTTCCATAAACCATCAGGATAAAAAGGCACAGGAAATGGCTGGTAATTCTTCTACATTGTCGGATGATGATGTTAAGTGCCTGCTGCTGTGAAAAATACTCAGTTCACCTTTCTAAAGAAGATTTGACTCCTCCTGCTTTTTTGGTTACTTTTAAGCATAAAGGATAAGTTTTTCTTGTAACTCTGGGTGGGGGAGGTTTGGAATTACTTCAGAAAATTCATTTTTACTTTGAACGCCCTTTCTCTCCTGTGTGATTGTGCTGGCATTTCTGTATCAAAAGGGTTGGACTGTCGGCAATTACCATGATCTGTGTCTTCATCCAAGTGTTGAATCCAGTGGACTATTGAATAGGCAAATAAAACCGGCTTGTTCAGGAAGATGAAACAAAGTATCTGACTGAATTTCTAATTTCATTAGAGGGAAGATTGAGACAGGTAAACATCAAGAGAAGGAGATGAATCTATTTATGCTCAACCCCTAACATGACTGAATTTGCAGGAAGATCAGCTGAGAGCAACCCCCAGCCTTGCTGCAAGGCCCTTTACCTGCAATGCAGTGCTGTGCATCTGCAGCTAGGTGGTGGAGGCAAATCCCTCTTCTCCCTCACTCTTGCACAAAGCTTTGCTGCGTTCGAGAAGAACCAGCCCCTCTGCCTGCCGTTGATGTCCCCCCTGCTTCCTGAACAGTGTGGCATCTGATTTTTAATGGCTCTTTCGAAAACTATTGGGCTGTCTTCGGGAATATCTTTATCAATGGGAGGCCGTGCTTCATGCAGGTAGGTTACCCTTTCTTTTTAATTTTTTTTTTACCTCGTGAATTTGCAGTTCTTCAGGCATTCTTGAGAGAATAAGGACTTTTGGGAGGGTCTCTAGATACGGATTCACACAAATTCCATAAAAGATCTAGTATTTTGCCTTAGGGTTGCTGTTCCACGTTGTTTTCCTTAAGTAAAATATTGCTATATAGTTGTAGAGAGACCCTGCAAATCCCGTTAATTCTGATGATTAATTAGCACACTGAGAGAGCAAAAGTGAAAGGTGATCAAGGTGTTCTTAAGTAGAACAGAGGTGGCTGTAAAAAAAAAAAGTACCCTAGAACACTTGATTTTTAATGGGTAAACCATTAACCATTTTTTGTAGCCTCTTTATATATTTTACCTGCATTTTGCAATATTGCTGACAGCTGTTTCAGCTGTGATCTTTAAATACCAAATATGGATTTTTCTGCTGTCTTGAGCAGCCTTTTGTGCCTTCTAGAGTACTGTCTGTGTGAGCGAAGCAGACAGATGAGGGTTGTGGGTTTGTGTATCAGTTTTTCTTTGGTATGAATAGATATTCTGCACTGATTAAGTCTCTCAGTACGTATCTGCACTTGACGTGGTCACTTTGGGGAAGAAGGTGGTGGGATGTGGCAACATCTAATGAATTTTTGCAGGAAGGCAAAGGAATGAGATGTGTTTTGGAGGTGATTTCATAAAGGAAATAGCACAGTAGAAATGTATGTGACCTGAATACAGCTCACATTAGTTGGTATAATAGATTATAATATAGAATTGAAATGCTTTTGGATCCCCAGGACAGACTCAGATGCAGACTATAGGGTGTGTCATGTACGAGGTTGTCAGCAGCATGATTCGTCAGCCCCTTCTTAGGAGGGGTGCAGAAAGCTTCCAAGAGAATGGGGTTTAGTGCTTCCAGTAACTTCTTCCTTGATGCATGAAATTACTATTATTGAAAAGCATTGGGACTGCAGAATGGCATGATGTTTCTGTCTGCATCAGTGGTTTTTAAGATGAATTTCCTTTTGAATCCATTCTAATCCCCTACATCTTGTGCAAATACCAAAGTGAAAATCGCAAAACAGCATTGGGGAGAATTGCTCTTTACTACTTATGCTATGGGTGTGGCTCCTGGGCTTAAATTCTCCTTTCTATCCAATTCTGTGTTCTGGTTCTCTTTACACTCTCTATAGGGTTTTTATATGTGAGCCTCCAGTCTCCCCTTCAACTGTTCTGTCCATGGCCCTTTCTTGCCTTGGCTACGGCTCTTAATTTGGGGATAGTATGTGACTTTATTCGTAGCTCAGTTGTTCCCAAAGGAATGCAGCAGTTTTAAGGTAGCTTTTTGACCTCCAAGGCTTTCCCCCCTTTCCCCAGTTTCCTTCTTCCTACCCCGACTTGTAATTCTGTGGCTCATGGGGAGGGGGAAATGTCTAAATACTAAATAACTTGGGGCTGGATCAAGCTATGGGATTGTTAATAAATGTCTCAGGCTGGCAGCAGTGGAATGGACTGTCTGGCAGTCTCGTTTTACGGTTCGGGACCACTAATCTGTGTTGCGTATCTGTTCCTGAATTAAAAAATCAGCAGGACTTGCTAGCTCTGACAACTGACTGAAATAAATGTCATGTGGTTTGGTTGTGCCTGGGATGACCTTTGTAGCTCCTCTTTGGTTTAATGAACTTCAATTCCAGATTGTAAATGGCTACAAGTTTAGTCATGATCATATTGGAACGTGTGATTTCTTTGCTTTTATGCTCCATAGATATTTAAGGTGGCTGTAGTTTTAATGTGTAGTAATGTATTTAATGTACGAAGTCTCAGCAGAGTGCATGTGTAGTAGGTAAATGTTGAGCATTCATTCTGCTGTATACCTACTCAAAATTGAAATATTAAATTTGTCCCATGGATTAAGATTAGTTAGTATGGCCGTGATATGATGCACAGAACTCCAGCTCAGTTATAAGCTAGAAAAACTGCATCTGGAAGCCCACGTGCATTAGCATACCCACTGGCATAACCAGTGGCTGTCTCAGCAGTCAATCCTCCTTTGAGCACAACTAGTTGAATTTGAAATAGGGTGGTGGAAGGCATCGGTTGTATCTGCTGTTTCACTGGAACAATAGTGTCAATACAAGAAACTTCCGCTAATTCACGCTCACAGGGAAACTCATTGTAAAGAATGTTATCTCGTGCTTGTACATCACTGCTGTAAAGAAATTTGTTGCCCACCTCTTTGGACAACTCCAGCTTTTTTGAATATCTCATACTTATAAGAAAAGAAAGCTTGATGTTAATATCCTGCAGTACTTTGCCATTAAATCTTGCCAATGCAAATGGGCTATAGGCACTGTTTTTGTTATAAATGCTTGCTTTGTACAAAACTATATTGACGATAAAACTTTGTAGACAATTAACCATTCTCTTTAATGCTTTGTAAAGTAAATAACTTACCTGTTTTAGTATTATCATTTCATGAGCTGTTTGGCTGTAAGCAGTGTACTGCCATGGAGAAGGAGTTGGGGCACAGGGGAGATAGCAATATGTTTTAGCTCAGGGAACTGGAACACAGCTTAAATGCGTGAGAGCAATGAGGTGGCCTTTGCTAACATGATCTTCACAAGCAGGAACTTAGAGTAGCACATTTGGTAAAAAGTCAAACACACAAAGTTAATGTTTTTATTTATGAATGTGGGAGTGAAAAAAAAAATACCACCCTGGTGCCTGATTTCAATTCCTCTGTAATCACAAGCTCTCGGAAGAGTTTACAGAACATCTGCTCAGCGTACTCCCACTCTCTATAATTCAGACAACTAACAAACTTTAGACCTTCAGTGAAGAGATGAACTAGAAGTGCAGCCTACCGCAGGAGGACAGGAGAAATCAAGGGCAGTACTAGGGATTTTAGAGTTCTAAAGTGTTAGAAGCAGAAGGATTGTTAAATGCTCGTTTGATCTCAAAGGTGAAAGGGACAAAGGGCACAGATTCTAAAACACTGGTTTAATTTTTTTTTCCAAAGGAGTAAGAATTAATTGGTGTTAGTCTTTAACATTCATCAACATTTAAACCTTCAGGTTTTATATGAGGTAACGTCTCAAAATATAAACTTGCGTTAGAAAAGTCCTCACTGAATGAAAGGCTGAGAAAGGGTTCAAAGGCACTAATGTTTTGGTGGGATCACTAAGCTTTTAACTCACTATCTTGTCTGGTCCTTTCTTCCACTGTAAAAATTAGTCTAGGGCATTAAGTTGTATTTCTTAAATACAAAAACTGTTCCTCTCTATTTTTATATATATAAAACCATTTAAATGTGAAAATAGTTTTTCTGAAGGCTGAATATTGCATCTCCTCGATTATTAGCAGTCCCTCATGTGAAATGAAAGCTACTAAATTGAAGAGTAACATGTGTGAGACATGCAGTGTGTTCTCTTTCAGACCCGACACTCAGCATCGGGGCCCTGCTGCTCATTCAGAGAATGATCTTCCAGAGCAAGAGGAAGAAATCCTGGGATCAGATGATGATGAACAAGAGGATCCAAATGATTACTGTAAAGGTGAGAACTTGCCTGTTTAAGACATAGGTTTTTCAATGTAATCCAGAAATTCCCTTGATTTCCTATCTACTGCAGAGCATGAAAATAGGCTTTCTCTTACTTTAAGTGTTTTTTGAAACTGTATGATAACATTTTCAAGCTAACCTGAAATGGAAAAACTATTTAAGGTTCTCACTGTTACCAGTTTAGATTTGAGTTGAAGAGCTGTTTTTAATGCATGTGTTTAAAGCCGTTAGCTTTTCCTCTGTGCCAGAGGGCTTTCAAAATTGATAAAAGCAAGTAGGCCTTGATTTTTTATTTTCATCAGAAAAAGGACACTTTAAAATCTGTTTCAAATTCTTCACTGTTTTCTTTTGAAGATCATCATCTTAGTATCCATTCTTGGGTAACTTCATGTGTGCAAATACAGTCTTCCACTGTTTCTCCGAGTAGAAACTAATTACAGAGCAAGTGGAATTCCACAGTATATAATTCAATATCAGAAGGGTCAGGCTGTTTTTTAACATAGCAAATACTTCCAAAAAAATGGAACACTGATCATACAAATTCAACTGATCAACTAATTGAAGCTTGAATGTGTGTCCCCACTTCAAAGCGCTTTGTAAGACTACTTCTGTGATACTATTCATTGTATATATTGAATAAGACAGAGGGAGAATCATGTAATAAGTGCCATATATGTGTATAAAAAAATGCAAAGTAGAAATAGCACAGGGAACTTGAATTGCAATGTTTCTTACCCTTCAGTGCTTTACTCTAAAAGCATTTACATTACTTTTAGCATGCTACCCAAGTATTTGTGGGATTTTGTCGTAAAGCAAGTAGGAAGAAGAAAGCCATTGTGTGAATTAGCAATTGGTGCAGCTGTGACTGTTGTAACTGAAATCTTTAAGTGAAGAAAAGGGACTTCTGCTTGAGCTAATGAAGTAATGGATAGCAATTCTACATCTTGTTTGTGAACCAATCAAGAGAGCCGAATCTTCCTGGCAAAGCATGCATTTCATGGGTGGTATTTGCTGACCACAACTGAATAGTAAATGTCTGGAATCTACAGTGTAATTCCAGGTTCTAGCAAAAATTTATGCCTTGGCAATCACAGATTCTTCTCTTCGTTCTGTTTTCTGCCAGTTCCCTTGTGTCTTTGTCTGTCTTTTCACATCTTTGCTTCCATCGTGGAATCTTTCTGCATAGTCAGCAGCTTGAGAGATACTAGGGGTACAGGGAGGAGACTTTCCTATTTTCAGTGGTGATGTTAAATGGCAAAGTACCTTTCAGTCAGGAAAGCAGTTGCAAGGGAAACTCTGTTGGGATCTTGGGTGCAGTACTCTGTCATGTTATGGGGCCAGAGCATGCAAAAAAAAATGCTGATACTTAGCTGTAAGATTCTGTTGCTGAACGTCATAAGCTGTGTTTTCCAAGGGTGGTGAGCCTAGCAGACTTCAGATGCTTTCACTGAGGAGATATTCTTTTGTGATGCTGCAGTGATGACCTACATTGAAAAGGAGGAAAAGTCAGTCATTCTAGTTCAATTATATTAAAACTTTTCTATCAACTAGAGGGCTGTTCGCAGCTCTTCCTCTAACATGCTGTATATTTGTTCTAGCAAGATCCAATTAGAGAAGTATTTGCATTTGTTTATATGATTAAAAATGTAAACACATCAAATAAGTCTGCCTCAAGTTGTGATGCTTGTTCCACATAGCTGCTCTTCAGCACTTGCGTGACCTCTTGACATATAAACTTCCCACTGTTTTTCTAGGTGGTTATCACCTTGTGAAAATAGGAGATCTCTTTAATGGACGATACCATGTGATTCGGAAGCTCGGATGGGGCCATTTCTCCACTGTGTGGCTAGCTTGGGACATCCAGTAAGTCTTTCTGTTCTAGCTAGTGTTTCTGGTGGGAATGCAGAGCATTGCACAAGCATGATCAGAAAGCATCTTTTTACTTTTAGATAAAAACACAAAACATGGCTGTCCACATTCTAACACAAAAGTTTCCTTTGATATTGTGCATGCAAGTGTGTGGCAGGGAGTTAACAGGACAAACCATATATGTGGAAAGAGTGCTCTTGTGTTCAGCAGTCTCTGACCTATTATTTAATTTTATGAGAAATTATTAACATGAATGTTTTATAAAAGAGACCCAAAGACAATCTCCATGAGTGCTTAAACCTTATTTTTCCATGATGCCTTAAATAAGTAGCTGTCTTATATGCAAAAGAATTAGGATAATCCTGGAGAATAAGTTCTTTGTATGAGTCTTAACAGTCTCCAATTTACTTATGTGTGCATAGAGGGAGGAGATTTGTGGCAATGAAGGTGGTGAAGAGTGCAGAGCACTACACAGAAACAGCACTGGATGAGATCAAGTTGCTAAAATCGGTGAGTGCCTGAGAGTGTGGTTCAATTTTTAATCTTTTTTTTTTAATTCATTTTGAGAACTTCACATTAGTCACATGCTTGATATTTCTGGATTGTCTAGCTGCAAAGAATTTGGATAGGAACCTAACAGTAGTGCAGTAGCTCCAACTTCAAAATATATTCTTGCCTGGTAATTACCTCAAGGAACACAAAATTAATCCTTTTTTTCTCTCCAGGTCCGCAACAGTGATCCAAATGATCCGAGTAAAGAGAGAGTTGTTCAGTTATTAGATGACTTCAAGATTTCAGGAGTTAATGGTTCTCGTATCCTTTTGTGGAATAAAGGTAAAAAATTGCATAAAGATGGGAGTTTGCTGGGTAGCCGTCATGTCAGTGCTGGTGAGCAATGCCCAGACATCCCTTTCACTGCCCAAGGAAACCTGCTGTAGAATCATCTGCCTCAAAACTGCTTGCTAAGCTCAGATCCAGAATGATCATTCTGCCTGTCATAATATGTGTAAGTTGTGGAGATGGCACTGCTTAGTCATGCTTTTAACATGAGAGATGGGGTGGCTACATCTGATTTGTGAATCAGGACTGAATGGCTTAGTGTCTGAGGTACCTTTGTGGTAAGAGAGCCCATCTATCTCAACCCCTCAGTTTTGCAAGCAGCCTGGTAATAACCCCTTATTTAGGTAAAGCAGTACAAAATGTTAAGATCAGTAATTAAAAATGGCAAACACATGCAGTCTATAACTTGATAATGAGGTTGTTTTCTAGTTATGGAAGCATCTTACCTTGGACTTTATCAACATTGTTAGAATGTTTAAAGTGCATTGCTTTGCAAATCCCTTGTAGTTCTGTGAATAGCCTTCTAATAGGCAGTGATCAGTGGCAAGTCCTAATAATGCATCCATAAAATTTGCAAGTTGGACTTTTGCGTGTGTTTCTGCTTTGCAGTACCTTGAATTTTATTTCGGTGAGAATTACTAGGCTGCTTGAGAGACTCGAGCTGTAGGTTATAAACATTCTAACACTTTTAGAAAACAGGAGCCTCGTAATGTATTTCTTCTATTAATGAACTTTTTTCCGGTACATAGCACCGAGTAAATGTTGACTTGATCTTGTATTTCTTTCACTCTTGTGAAACACATACGTGCTTTCTGCCAGTGTAGAAGAAAAGCAGCCTAATAAACTCCTAGAAGTTTGGCTTTTAAAGCAAAGGCACAATACTGAATATGTCACTAGAGTGACTGTAGCTGTTGAGATCTTATGGACAAAAAGTAGATAATGTAAATATTGTTGGAAGTCCAGGCTTGTCAAAAGTTTGTTTTACTGGTAAAGAGGCAAGGGAGGGTGGAGAAAGTAACTTAATTGTTCTGAAGATGACTTATGAAATGGAAATTTTATTATCTTTTCAGGTAATGCTGGTTCAGAGAGATCTGGCATTGAGTTTTGCCTGGGGCAAGAGCCTAGGCAGTTCCAAAACGTACATTGTTGGCTTGAAGCTGTCTCAATACTAGCAGGAAATACTAATGCAAACTTGCTTGTGTAACTGGCTTTCACTCAAAGCAGGAGTTTGCTACTGCTGCTTTAGGACCATTGTCCTAACCAATTCCATCCCGCTGTATTTTAGCTTTTAGATAACAACACTGATGTGTAGGATAGGATGGTTCTGTTAAGGAAGGCGGCTTCTCTAAGCTGTGTCAGAAGGATGAGGGTTCTTTAATAGAAAACACTTAAGTGGTGTGGATTTCTTTTGATCCTCAGTCCTGGGAACTCAGCACTCCTTGGGTCAGGATGTCCATCTCTTTCCTTGACTGAGTTCCAGATATCTGTATGGTGTTTGAAGTTCTAGGGCATCATCTCCTGAAGTGGATCATCAAGTCAAATTATCAGGGACTTCCGCTCCCTTGTGTCAAAAAGATCATCAAACAGGTAAGTTCCAGTTCTGACTGCACTGTTCCCCTTGGCCTAGAGAGAACTCGTTCACTAATCTTTCTCGGATCCAAGAAAACGAAAGTTAAAAATCAGTGGTGTATCTCTCATGCAAGAAAATTATTCTTGGGTTAATATTTCCTTTCTCTACTGCAAAAACCTTCTGCTACAGATATTTATTTTCTGAAATTTCAACCATGATGGGAGGCCGGCTTTGCTTTTAACCTTTTCTTACCCTGGTTATTCCTCATAAGTGCAAGTATTTATTTTTTTTTAAAACTGTCACAGTAAGTACAGTGCTTAATGATGGGAAGAGCAAGAGAAACCTGTTCTTCCTACTGCATGGTTGCCTAAGAAAAAACATCTTTCTACATGTGAGGTGGAGGGGAGGAGGAAAGCATGATTTTATTGCAGGGTATTAAGATTAGCTTTTCAACTGTGGTAAGTTATGTTATGAGGGTAGAGAGTATTTTAAATTCATAGCTAAAATCTGTATGCGAATTTGTATTTTCTGGAACTGAGTAGTAACCACTGATCTCATTAGCTTTAATCTGGAGCACTCTCAAACACAGAAGTCCTTCAGGTTCATTGGTCATCCTAGGCAATTTTGCATTTTCACTTCACTGTTTGCTGATTCTTCGCTTTTTCTAATGATCAATTTCCTTCTCTTCTGTCTGCAGGTTCTTCAGGGTCTGGATTACTTGCACACAAAATGTCGAATCATTCATACAGATATTAAACCTGAGAACATTCTTCTGTGTGTTAATGACCAGTATATCCGCCGGCTGGCTGCAGAAGCAACAGAGTGGCAGAGGTCTGGGGCTCCCCCACCATCTGGCTCTGCAGGTGCTTTCTCTTTCTGAAAATTGGTGCTATTTCCCCCCTACACCCCCAAATCATCACTAATCTCACTTGGGAAAACTGCCCGAGTACAGTGGAACAATAATGCAAGTAATCTCTGAAAAGCCAACTGTAAATTGTGAAGTTAGTCATAAGCTGTAACTTAAAGATGATCAGGAAGGCAGTTGTTTGTCTAAGAAAAAAGGAGGGAGGATGCATGCAAGCTGGCATCTGCTTTTAACACAGCTCATCTGGCACTGATAAAGCGGTAGAGCAGTCAGTCTTGTATAGCACACACTGCATAAATGCTAATGCACTCGATCTATTGCTGGAGTGAAAATGTGGTGAGGTACTTCTCATGTCTTTTTTCAAAAGTTTTTCTTTCCATTGCATAATGCTGGAAATGCATTTCATGAAGGTCTCAACAAGATGATTTACCTGTTGTCAATTTGCAGAAGTCTGAAAAACTTGTAACAGAAACAGCTTCCTTGACATGCTAACATCCCTAAAGATATGAGAGCAAATGTTCTCTTGTTCCTAGTTCCTCTTGTTCCTCCTCAGAATATCCATCTGTACCAGTGTGTAGTTTTCAAGAACTACTGCAGTGTGTATTGCAAGGCTCTGTCACTCATAATCTTATGCCACCAACATTTAGCTGAGCCCATCATAGCATAGCTTAGCTCAGGGAAGCTCCCTTAACTTTGGTATTTTAATGTTTTGGTTTGCATTCCCTTTTCAGTAAGGTGCATAATACATGCAGTAAATGAAGCTGCATGACAGGAAGTTTAAGTCTCTGATATCAGTCAAGCAAGTCTACTATCTGGAATTTTAATTACACATTTACTCATTTAATGTTTTTCTTATTTTTTTATTCTTGCTCTACTTTGTAGAGAAATGAGCCTTCAAAATAACATTTGCTGATATCTTAAAACGCTGTTACCAAACCACGTAGGAAAAATACTTACCTTAAGATAATAATGCAGTTGCAGTTTTTTAATATAAACATACTAATTTACTGATCTTCCTTTCCCTTTCAGTGAGCACTGCACCACAGCCAAAACCAGTAAGTGTAATAGCTTTCATACATAAGTATCCATCTACTTACAGTATCGACTGCATTGTTTCATAATGCAGTCAGCATTGAGGGAAAGCAACCTTCTATCAGAAGGAAAAGTGTGATTTGTGTTTGTCATAGACATAGGCATCGGGTTCAATGCTGTCTTGGAGATTTAAGTAGTATTAGCTCATATATCACCAGAACGAGTAGTCTTTTTGGTGGTCTCAAGGTCTGTTGTGAAGGTGACCTGTCTGTGGAGTCTGAGATCCCTCATTTTGAGAATACTGGAGGTTTTTCAGGTCAGGACAGAAATGCACTGATAAGAGGCATAGACAACTGCTCCAAAAACCTTAATGTCTGCTTTTTATTTGGGAGAAGAACTGTCTCCAGAGTTTTCATCCCAGACTGCTTCCTCAGCTCTAAAATAAATTAAAACTTGATGCCTTTTAGATTTATTGAAATATGAAATGCTAAGTCCAATTTCTCTGCTTGCTTCTGTGTAGGCTGACAAAATGTCAAAGAATAAGAAAAAGAAGTTGAAAAAGAAGCAGAAACGCCAGGCTGAGTTGTTAGAGAAGCGAATGCAAGAGATAGAGGAAATGGAGAAGGAAGCAAGCCCTGGGCAGACACAGCCTGAAGAGGAGGAAGAAGCTCAGAGCCCTCTGGAAATGCTCATAAAAGTTAGTCCTCCAGAGGAAAACGTCAGCAAAAAGACAGGTATGGACCTAAATTATTGCTAAAGTAGCCCAATGTTGTCCTTTCACTCATGCTGGCATCAGTAGAGTGAGCACCTTTAGTAGAGGTGGCCATCGTCATTTAACCTGTTTGCATTGCATTGCACCCATCTAAAGAGGCTAGGAAATGTCCTGTTACAAACTGAATTAATGAATGATTGTGTTCAGTTACATTTTGAGAACTACCTGCTTCTGAGGGCTCCCTTGAACAGCTTTAGCTATTACTTTGTTTAGACATATTCTGTTATCTTCTCCTTTTCCACTCTTCCAGCTGAAGTCGTTGTACAAGAGCAATCTGTTCTAATGGAAAGCAGCGTGGAAAAATGTGTTACAGAAATAAACTGCAATGGAGTGATACAAATGACGGACTTCCCAGACTCCAGCAATCAAGGGTCTGTGCGACTTGAGGATGACCTTCATAATGCCAATGACTGTGGCGATCACCCTCATACACAGAAGAAGGAAAACTTCCATAGTTGTAATTACAGTCAGCGTAATGGTGACTCGGAGAACAGGCCTCAAGAAGCAATGTCGGACTCATTCGTGCCCTTAGTTTCAGAAGATTCCATGGTGTGTCAGCCCACGTCCAATGAAGAGCGATCATTCAATGAGCAGGAGATTAACCATTTGCAAGAAAGCATCCGGACAGAGATACCTTCAGAGGATGAGAATGAGAATAATAGCCCATCAGACAACAAAGGTATAAGAGGAACCCTGTGAGAAAGGGCTCCTTTCTCCTTGATGTGGGCGAGTTGTGTTACAACACTTAAGCAGAGTATTAGTAGAAACCTCCATTTTTACAGGCTGAAGTGATCAGAACTGCCTGTTTGAGACTTTTCCTGTCAGAAGTAATTAACCTGACAGTCCTACTCTGAGACATTTGCTGTTTGTAGCTTCCACTGGTAGTTGCACCTTAGTTTTGACTATTGAATGCATAAGTATTCCCACTTTTAGAAAATACCTATACATTTGTTTTTCAGTATAGGAACATTCCTTCCTTTGTATCAGGTGTTTCTTATGTGATTTTCATTAATAGTTAGAAATGTAAGTCTACAAATTGTCACTGGCTCTTAAATTATGGTATAAGTACTGTTTAGTGTGTTCTGATAGGTTTTTTTCTTAACATGAGTACAGGTAACTCGTCTCAAGTTGCTTGAGATGAGCAAATGTTTTCCCACAATTGGAAATGCAGCTTGACTGAAAGCTTATACAGCATAGGGGAAAAAAAACTCTTAATGCTTTTGTTTAAATATGATTTGTTTCGGGGGGGGGGGGGGAACTCTTAAGTCTTGTAGGTTTAGGAGAACATAAGATGCACAATAGTGTGCAGCAGTTTAAACACATTCCAGGTGTGTCTGTTTTAAAATCTTGAATCAGTTGATAAAACTGTCCTTTTTTGCATCTTTGAGTCAAGGTCAGGTGAAGTATATCTGCTTGGAGAAGGAGGGGGAAACTAACACTTGTACTTTTAAAAAAAAATTTTGCAGCATTTTCTTGGCAGAGTACTGCTGGGGAGTTACATGGACAAAAAGTAGCAAGTGAAATGTCAAGACTTTAAGTCTTGAACTGCATTTAGTTGGATGCCTCTGCTAGATTACTAGGTGTATTTTGCTTCTCTCAGCTCTCTCCCAAATTGCTTGAGAGGTACAGATGGGTGTAATTTAGTGACTTAATATTTTTGCTCTCCACTGTGTCATTGAGGTTCTCCCACTGTATACTTTAGCTCTTGTAACTGTCTGCGTTGCAGCAGTGAGTGATGGGTATGTCAAAAAGATGGTATAATATGTGGACTCTCCTTCTTCAAAGATTTAGGAAGACAAGGGTTGAGAGGCTTGTTGTGTTTCTGGCAATGCCCTTATTTAAAAAGCCTGTCTAGATATAGACAGGCTTTTTAAGTCTGTGCAAAGAGTGCTGGGAAACAGTCACTGTTGCATATGCTTTCTTGTCCTTCTGCTTTATAACACTGGTCAGGTCTTAATGGTGGTAGCTCTGTTTTTCATAGTGCAGACTTCTGATTTTTATACCTAGGCTTTGGGGAGGGAAAGGTTCTGATCTGTAAGCAAAACCCTTCCTGGGTAGGGAGAGGGTGATAGGATTTGGATGACAGATGGTGACACTGTCCATGTAGCTTTAATCAGCTGTTGTACATGTTGCCTGTAGGAAAATCAACTGCTGGGAATTTCCTTCTTAATCCTCTTGAGCCCAAGAATGCAGATAAGCTCAAAGTGAAGATAGCTGACCTAGGAAATGCCTGCTGGGTGGTAAGTTTACAATCTTTTCACATTGACTGTTTAAACCTGCTAATTCATTCACAGTATGCCAAGATGGAAAAGAATCTGTAAAACAGATTCTTAGACCTACTTGTGACAGTAGTGACAGTTTGAAACTTATGTTGGGGAAAAAAGAGGGGAGCGCAGGGACACAAAGAAAGAAATGGTCTTCTAACATAGGATTTCAGCCTGTGTTCTGGGTGCCTTGCTGGTCATTAGATTACTTCTAATAGGCCTGTGAACAGTGTCACATATAATGCGTAGAAATCTGCATATGTGAAACTTCTGAAGAAGTCTGTAGCTCTCCTGGAGAATAAGAAAGTGGCAAACAATTGCTCTGATGTGCTAGTTCTGTAGTTAGTTAGTTTGTCAAACTATTTCAGTGGATTCATGAGCACATGAAAGAGACTCACAGTTTTATTCTTTGATGGTTGTGCTGTGCCACTTTTAAGCAGTTGACATTTCAAATAGAAATGTCTGTTTTACTTGGCTTCTTCAATGGCAAAATACTTCAGATCTTATGGGAGACATGAGTCTTAAACTCAGAATGGCACATCAAGCTTGCAGCGTCTGGCAAGGTGGTCTCTTACATTGGTGTTGCTTATCTACTTTAAGGTAGCTGAATCATGGCCTATCTGTCATGACCAGATAGGAGCGGGTGCAGCTTCTGAAACAGTCTTCCCTTATTCTATTTTTGTGCCTTGCTTTTGTCTAAATTGCTGGACTGTTTTACTCAAGGAGTGTCTCATGTAGAGCATTTAAACAGTACTTGTAGGAATATAAGGAAATCCTTAATGAGGATGTAAAATTTGGATTAAATGTAATGGGAATGAGCTTTGATCTGCTCTGACCTTCCAGGTTGTTGATTCTCCTCTTTTAAACAGTCTCTAACTGTTTAGTAAAACGTATCTTCTATTTAGCACAAGCACTTCACTGAAGACATCCAGACAAGACAGTACCGATCCTTGGAGGTGTTGATAGGATCAGGGTATAACACTCCTGCTGACATCTGGAGCACGGCGTGTATGGTGAGTGGGGTCATCCGGGAGAGTTTAAACCGTTTCTGCAGAGCATTCTGGGAAACTCCTGTGTGCTGTGCACTCTGGACTGCTGAGTCACTAGCCATACCTGGCAAAAACCTCACAGGTGTTCAGCCAACTTCCAGACTTGCTGCATACCATGTTTCCATACAAAAGTTGTTTATTTTTTCTGCCACGTGTGGCTTTCCTTTTGAAAATTAGTTTTGTTGTACAGCACCAGCAGATTTCAAATATAACTATACTTCGATATCATGCTCTGTGGAGAAACAAGACAGCTATGTGATTGTGAAGACAAAACCTTTATATAAAAGAGCGTCTCCGCTGCATCCAGCACTGTTTCACGGATGTCTTCAGTATAAATTCATATTTTAATCATATGCATCGTCTGCATGTTTGGAATCACTTTATAATCTGAGTAATGCTGAGACGAGGCTGAAGCTGTTCCTGTAATATCTGGCAAATGTAGAATATGCTGATTTACAAAAAAAAAAAAAAATTAAAAAAAAATCGGTCTAGTCAGTTACTGCATGTGCCTCTTTGCTGTCTCCACTCTGTGTTTTCTACAAATCAAAGCTTGGGTTTTATTTTTTAAGCTCAGAAAATTGTAAGTGAAGTCATTTTTGCTGTCTTGGAAAACAAGCTGTGATTTTTGATGAATGTGGTAAAACAAAATGCAGCATGGTCATGTTGCCTCTGCAGAACATGTGGCCAAAATTATGCAGTGGTTACTCCGAGTGCCTAATTCAGTAGTTGGACTACAGCAGTCTGTAAAGAAAACTAAGAATACAAAAGGTCAGAGGTACTGTTTTGAGTAAAAGTGAATACGTGAAAGGATAAATGCATCGTGGAATTTAGAAGTGGTGAGGTGAAATGAATGCAAATGTTCTCATTTAAAACATGTTTTCATATCTACATATGAATGTTCAGAGATTAACTGTTTGAAAAATGTCTTTCGTATCTGAAATTTGGAGGGAGGGGAGAATCTTTGTAAAAAATCTAGAATTTGGACATGACATCATTTTGCAAAATGCTGTTGAGGCGAAAGAGAGGCTAAGCCTGTGAAATGCCTTAATTTTGTACAGTTTCACACAAGCATACTGCATTATGCTGTGATCCAGAATTCATCATAGATATGCCCGTGATGTTTTTTTAATGCAGTCGTTAAAATGTTGCAAAGTAATTGTACATCATAAGATGGTAATGGTGTACTAGAGTTCTACAGGTTATTCTTCATACTGCTTTGATTCTGGCCCAGAGATACGCAGAATCAACTTGCAGTACTTCTAACTGTGAAGTGCGTTAAAGTGATTTAACATGCTCATTTCTCTTTGTTTAGGCCTTTGAGTTAGCAACAGGAGACTATCTGTTTGAGCCTCATTCTGGAGAAGATTACTCACGGGATGAAGGTGTGTTTGTCTAAGTCTATTTCTTTTTAAAATGGGCTGTGAAAAACAATGGATGCTTCTTCATAATGAGCCTTCTCTTATGAGTTAGTAATGCAAAGGCTCCTTGCAAAAAGATTGTTTACCCAAATCAGTGGTGTTAGGGGACAGCTGCGCTCGAGCCTCTGCAGTAAACCACCATGCAGTAAAACCCATGTTCTTGTTCTGATGTTTTCCATTCCTCTTATCACTGGATTCTCTATCTTGTTTCTCAAACTGTTCATGCCTCAAAGGGCCCTTACCTTTTTTCCCCCTTGCCCCTTGACTTTGTCCTTGTTTAGTGTAATCTGACTTCAGGTGGATCTCGAAGTAATTTTTAAGGGAGAGAATGTCTTTGTCCTTATATCCTGGTGAAGGAAACTGGGGCATAGAGATGTCTTGTGTGGATGTGTCTCATTGTCTTTTCTTTTGAAAAAATGCAGATCACATTGCATTGATCATAGAACTTCTGGGGAAAATACCTCGCAAGCTCATTTTGGCAGGAAAATATTCCAAGGAGTTTTTCACCAAAAAAGGTAAAAGGAAACAAAGCAAATGTCACTTATCCCTTCATCCCCTGCCCCAAATACACAAGAGTGCCTTGCTGGAAATGCCAATTAACAATAGATGCTAGCAAAGATGCCTCTTTAAGTGTTTCCTTTTGTTTTATGAAAAGCTTTCTCAGTAAAACTGCAGCTAAATATAAGGCATTCTTGTCTAACTGCTAAAAGTATCCTGCACCCTAGTACTTGACATCTTGGTGTTGATCAAATGCAGCAGGTAAAAAAACAGTACTGTAGATATTTCTTCAGACTTGATTTGGCTTTATTTAGCTGATCTTTGTCAGCTGCAGTTGTTGACTCACCTTTGAAGTTTTCTCTAGACAACTTTGTTCCATTTCTAGCATGCGAGTCGCCTAAATAGTGCCTTGCATCCTGACCCATGTTGCTCAGGATGCATTATACAGTTACCATAAAGCCCTAAGTACCCCAGAAATGTATTGAGTCTCAAGAAGTTTTTGACCTAGTTTAATACTTTTTTTTATAGAACAAACCCTTTTTTGTTAGTAGTGTATTGCTTCCTCAAACAGTGCTGCATGTATTGCATGTATTCCAAAGTCAACGGCACAGTGTTTATCTGTGATGTCAACCAGTATAGTTGGTGATTTAATGAAGCTAAACAGTATTTGCTGATATTGGATTAGAAATAGCAGGAGGGAAGAAAGAAGCCTTCAAGGAAGTACATTTCTAGAACAGTCTTCAAAAGCAGATAGAAAAGGGGTTGTAAGATAATTTATTTCTTCCTTTAGCATGCCCTACCATTTTATATTCCCTATGCCTAACTATTCAGAACAGTTTCTGAATTCAGTGTGTCTTCTTTAGCTGTTTGGCCTATTTTATTCAGCTGCTCTGCTCCCATGTCTTGCACTTAACCTGTCTGTCTTGGTTTTCAGGTGATCTGAAGCACATCACCAAACTGAAGCCCTGGGGCCTTTTTGAAGTCTTGGTGGAAAAATATGAGTGGTCCCAAGATGAGGCAGCTGCATTCACAGACTTCTTATTACCTATGTTGGAGCTGATCCCAGAGAAACGAGCTACAGCAGCAGAGTGTCTCAGGCACCCCTGGCTTAACTCATAGAGGCTTCAACCCAATGCCACAGCACTACACTCTGGTTTACAGCATAGCATACATGCACCCAGCTGCCCCTTCCCAGATCCATTTTTTTCCTTGTTCATTTTCAGTGTGAAGTTCTTCCTTCAAGGCTTCCAAGATTTTAGATAAATCTAACCTGTTCTGCTGAGTTTGCTTGTGTGACTCAATGGGGACTCTCCTCAGCCAGTGGGCATCATCTGTGTTTTGCCTTGATTAGGCTTCACCAAAGACTAATTGACTAGAATATGAAGTTTTTCCTGAGTCTCCTCACTGTTACCCACTGTGTGTTACAGATGTGAGCTCACCTGTGCTCAGATAAGCTCCCTTAGCTAAATTCCAACTCTCCTTTCTTCATGAAGGGGATGTGAAGATTGAACGCCTCCTTATCTCACTGACTCAGGAGTCAATTTCCCGCTGTTCGTCCAGTAGCTAGCAATTGGGTGAGAAGTAACAGATGGCACCAAGGTGGTGTTAGTTCCTTGTAGAGCAAAGACCTCCAAATCCTTCATCATTTTCTAGGTGTCTACTGTATTCTTTGCTTTCCAGTCGCATAACTTTTCTTTAGTTCTAGCTGTTTAAATCTTTTGAAGAGAGCTATTTAAACCTAGGTTTTAGTATCCTTTATTTCTTCTTCCAAAGTGCCCTGCCCCTTTACTTTTTCCTTCCCTGTGCCCAGATAGAATAGTTTCTGAACTCGGTGACATTTTCTACTTTAATGCCTGTGCCTGTGACTAAAAGGTGACAAGCAAAATAAGCAAAAGCTGGAACTGACTCAACGCACAATCTTCAGCGTACAGATGGGTGTGCCCTTTGGCTGCAGAGAGGTAGCCTTGTTGCAGGCAACTCTTCTAACATTTTAGTGAGCTGTAAGTTTTTTGGTTTTTATCCCTTACTGGCACTTTTTTTGCCTTGCTTGAGGCGGTTGCTATATCTGTGAGAGTTTGGCTTTCACTGATGCAGTCTATTCTGGCCCTTAATTTTTGGCCATTCACTTTCTCCCAAGAAAAGGGTGGCAGCATCTGTGTCACAGCCATGCTATAGCTCTTGACTTTCAAAATCAACACTTGAAGGCCTAGTGTAAAGATTTCTTTTCCTTTAACTTGCTTCAGGTGCTGGCCTTCAGAAATAACTACCCAGGATGGGACTGCCTTTTTATTTTCTGGGCCATTAGCACAAGGAGAGCTAGCAGAAGTGGAAGAGAACTGACTTTTCCATGTAGATACTAGATTAGAAGCTGTTTCTAGAGTTATCCCAAGTAAAAATGTTCTGTGGGGTTTCTATATAAACTTCTCAGAAGGGGTTGGATATAATGAGTAAATGGGTTAATTTTAATTAAAATCACTGTGGCATTTGATAGTTTTATGATGGCTTCTTCTAGACTTGCCCATCCTGTTACAGATTCAGTGCATCCTACTCTAAAGCAAGATTTGGCAGCATTGAGACTTCAGAGGCACTTCCTTACCCTGGACCAAACAGGCCTTTGGATTTGTGGTGGCTCTCAGAGGATAGAAGTTGTTGCAGGAGCATGCTGGAGGCCACGCAGATGCTATCCGAGATGATTATGTTGCCAAAGCTGCCAAGACCACTGTTATGTGTCACTTCTGTATGTGTGTTTGGAAATCCTGGTTCATAAGGATCGTTCATTCATAAACCTTGGTGTATTTTAATCCACTTGAAAGGGGTTTCTCCAGTCCAGTGCCTGACTGGGCTTATTAATGCAAATCATGCTGCATGTTCTTTTAGGGGTAGATCAGGTTCTCTATGCATATAATCTAAAATTAAAGGAAGGTAACATACCAAAAGAGTTTTAAACTGCTGATTTTACTTTTTTTTCCCTTTCATCTGGAGTTTTCCAGTCGCCTGTCACTTCCATATCTGTTACAGAAGGACTGCAGACAGGACTGGGTTCCAAAATACCTACTGTCTACATACTGTGAAGATACATTGGCAGGGCAAACAATTTCTGTTGTCTTGAAAGCTCACCCATGTCCTGTGTACTTGAGACTGGCTGATTAAAGAACTCTTCCTAGAAGGGGTCTGCACGCTTCGACTCTGAGAGCTCCTTCCTTCCCTTCCCTCTGCTACCCCTGACTGGAGGAGGATGTTTTTTACCATGATAGCCAAGGCTAGAGCCAGCTTCTGACTTGAAGACCTGCAGAAGTAGCTGTCAGGATTCAGCCTTGTACCGCGTGCTCGTTCACTTGGGGTTTGTTAAATTTCCAAATTGCCGTAAAGTGCTCACACTAAAGGATTTGTACTTGCTGTGTCAGTCTAAAACCTGAAGGAAAATACATTTTTATTCTTTCTACTTGGGTGCTTTGTCTTTTTTCTTTGTGAAAGCCATACAATAAACAGATTATTTAATAACTGAGCCCTATTCATATGTTCCCTCTGTAAGTCTGTTCTTTCTGAGCTAGTGGCCCATCAATTGAAGTTTCTTTGCTAGTGAGCACTTAGTTTTGATTTCCAGAAAGAAATGCAGGAAGATGGTGTAGATGAAGATTTTGTTGCTGGTATTGTGATCTGTTTTAAAAGGGGGAGAAGAGTGGTCAATAGCAGGACAGCTCTGCTGGAATTTTTCCATTCTAAAATAGGTTTTTCTCCAAGCCTGTCATCTCTCTGCTGTCTTCCCTAGAAAAGTGTCTTAATAAAACCTTCCCAAACACTTTTTTTTTAAGGGGGAAGTGTAAAACTGGAAGGTGCTTGTTAGAACTGAATTGAATTGACTGCTGCAGGAACCAACCAATTACAGCATGTAGAAATGAAAATCATAATACAGGTTAACTTGGGGTCCTGACCAGGTGAGAGCTGGATGGGAAGATGTGCTGCTTTGTCTTCTGCAGAAATGGACTGTGCCGAAGGCTGCCGCAGGTGGGTGTTGGATGTGATGAGGAATGATGGCTAAATCACATTAATCAGGCGGTGCAGTGAGTTGATGCTGACTGGCACCATCTGCTGCAGTTTGCAGGTACTGTTGCAGGCCTGCTGCAGCCCAGCAGATCGGTTTGGGTGGGGTTTCCCCCCCCCCCCCCCCCAGAAAAAGTGCCCTTTTTGAAAGGTTGAGGTTGGTAACTGTTACCTGGAGTGGTGAGCTGATTCATGGCTTTGCTAGGAATTGGCTGTGTCACCGTATTTTTTCAAGTACGAGGGGGCAACCTAGGACACAGCAGAGGATTTCCCCTGCCCTGAGGAGACTAGCATAAAACCCAAAACGCTAATTTTTTTTTTATTCAGAAGTAATTTCCTCGAAAGAAGGTGTACAAACCCCAAGAAGCAGCAAATTGTTGCCCCTCCCCTTTCCCCCAGGTTTTCTGATAGACTTTAAAAAAAAAATAAGTGTCCAGTTTGGGCTCTTCCCGTCAAATAAACTCCACGAGAGCTGTGAGCCGATAGCGGTCCCTTTGGTGAAAAGAACTGTTGTAGAAAATCCACAGAAGTTTGTAAGTTTAAAGCTCTTGGAAAAGTCACTTTAAAGAAAAGGGCTGATGGAAGAAGAGCTCTAGGTGTCCCTGGGAAGAGAAAGAACAGGTCAGCTGTTGCCACATGGAGCATTACTTCAAATTTTAACTTTTTTTTTTTTTTTTTTGTCACTTGGCAAGGATTTCTGTTTTCCTGGTTTCAGGAGGCAAAACAAAGACTATTTCCCCTTTAACCACAAATAAAACCAATGTGCATGTAGCACTGAAATCTATACAGGTGTTAGTCCTTCAGCAACACTACATGTGCTGGGAAGAAGTGTTAAAAACCACTATGGGCATCACTTACGTGGTGATCAGCTCTGTCAGTCATTGCCCTCTTCTGTAAAACAAAAAGATAATTACAGTATTAATGGGGTATGGTATAAAATTGAAGGTGCAGGTATGGTTTCCAGGTTTGTTTTCCAATTTAAAACAGCATGGGGAGAAAGCCCCAGGTGGGTGAAATGTAGCCCAGCTCAATTTGGGCTCCTGCCTTGTGCTCCCTTCAATTTTCTGCCTGTTGCTGGCTCTCTCTTTGTCCTTCTGAAGCAGTGTGATGACCATGACAGCTCTCCTGCTTCTCCCACTGGAGGAAGCCACTATCCTCCCAAGTAACAGCAATCGGCTGCAGGGTGGAAATGCTCTGCAGCAGGACTGGGGCTGGGAGCTCAGCCCCAGCTGCTTTTACCTTTATTTTCCACTTTAAAATCGGACGGGAGGAGGTTGTCCTGCCGGTTCCCCAACACAAAGGCCAGGAAGGAGAGTATGAGAGCGTCGAGGATGCCGATGATGCAGAGGATGTACGCCCAGCGCACGGTGCAGGCGCCCAGCGTGTACTTGTCCGTCTTGTCCCCGCACATGCGCTTCACCTCGCTCGAGTCCCAGCCGTCGGGGTAGATCAGGCAGCCGATCATCAGCCCCGTAGCTGCGGGGAGAGGGAGACGTTAGAGCGGCCGTGAGTTATCTCCTGAGCTGATAACTGCACAGGGAGAGGGTAGGTGGAGGAGCATGGAACATGATGCTACAAACAGATAAAATACTATGGACCGGCTAACTGGGGCTTAAAGGTGCCCTGTGGTTGCCCGTCATGCGTGGGCTTTGCTTCGTTCATGTTGCTGCAGCCAGGGAGGAGCAGGATTCAGCACGCTGCCTTCCCACGCGCTCGGCACGCGGCTCCCCATCAAGGACAGGCTGCAGCAGCATCTCCCATCACCGTGTTGCCCAGGCAACATCTCTCCTCTCCTGCCTCCGCACACATCCCTGGCCGTGTCGCTCCAAAGAAATATTTTCTCCAAACAAAACTGGGATGGATTTAGTCTGTACGAAGGGGAGAACCTTGTTATTGCCCTGTGCAGTAGCTGAATTTCAGCTTACGGTTTGCTAATGTAGAGCTGCCATCAGCAGCAGCTTTGCAGGCAGATTAATTCTGCTTGTTCAGCTGCAGTGGTTCCAGCCCGGCCATGAGCCACCAGCTCCTCCTGCGGCCGCTCTCATCGCCTGACCCCGGCACACACGCGACCTCGGCAGCCGCTCGGCCCTCGGCACGTCCACTTTACAGCTTTGCCACGGGAGTTGCAACAAACCCAACGCGAGCTGCCGGAGGGCCGTCTTCTGCCAAGCGGCTCGTGTCCCAGAATCTCAGAAGTGCTTTTTTTTTCTCGCCACAAGCTCAGAGAAATTGTTGTATTTGCTGGACGAGAAGAGTGACCAGGCTCAGGAGGGAGAAGAGCCAAGCTCATCTGCAAGGCTTTGGGACGTGATTAACAGACGCTCTTTGCGTCCTCCACTGTTACCTTGGTGCAGAGCATGGAAGTAACTGGTCTTTTACACGTTTTTGTGCAGGTGTGAGGCCTTCCCAGGCTCCTCTCACACCCAAAATAACCCCATGGTGGCAGCTCTGGACAAACAGATGTTTGTCCGTGCCCTTCTCAGACATCTGCAGCCTGCTGCAGCAGCAAGACACTCCCTGCCCCACACTGGTGCCTTTTCTCTGTTAGTGGGTGCTTGGTAAACCAGAAAACACTTTCGGGGCAGTTGCCTCATGCTTTGCTGATGGTTTTTTCGCTTGGCTTGGGGACAGGAGAGCGGCAAGGCCAGTAGGCAGCTTCCTAGGTCTGCAGAGAGCATTTCTCTTCATTGAGAAGCAGCTGGTTTCTCCTCTATTTAATTACTTTTCCCTGTAGCTAAGAGAGAGGAGGGGCACAGAGAAATGGGGGAAGCTGGAAAGAAATTGCTTCTCCTGAGAAAATACAGCCTGGGTGCAGAGCAAAGGCCAGAAAATGGATCCACTTGTCACCTGCACCCTTTTAAAAATAACTCCCAGAAATGCAGCAGGACCTGCACTGCCCCGTGGTGGCTCAAAAACTCCTGAGAGCCAGTCTGGGGCAGAGAAACTGGGCTGTCAGGGATGATTTGGGCTCGTCTGTGTGGCTGGAGGCACCTGTGCCAGGTTTCTCTCCCCCATCCAGCACAAATACGTACGTAAAAGCCCCAAATACAACAGCAAAGCCTTTCCCGGCTCCCCGGGAGGCTGAGCTGCCTCAAGCCTCTTATCTAAATCTTTGCTTTGAGCTGGCTTCTTTAGCCGGGAACTGGAGCAACCCCGATGCCACGGCTGTCCTCCCGCGGGGTGTCAGCCGGGGTGTCCCTGCCACAGGGGCACCCCAGCATGGCGGGGGCTGCGGCGGGTCCTGGCATAAATGATTCAGGAGCAGCAAAGGGCTGGGTTGGGTTTCAGCTGGGGCTGTGAAGGCAGGAGCTGGGTTACCGGGTGTCTCAGGTGTCTCACTGTGTTGGGGGAGGGATGGGGAAGGTGGAGATCCACAGGGATGAGCAGAGGGATGTGGGGATGAGTGGAAAAGTAAGAGAACATGGGTGACGGATATCAAATCCTATAGTCAGTTCCCTCCTCCTGTTCCACCTTCCCAGTGTGTCATCCCCTGAGCTCAGGGAGTTGCCAGTTGCTGCAGGGGGTATTGTAGGTACCAAATAACCCAGCAAAAGTTATCACCGTATCCTCATTAATTCCCGCAGGATCCCTAATACAGCAGGGAGCCCCGTGCCCCGGCCCTGCAGTATTCGGTGCTCTCGGATGGATGCTCTGAAGCTGCACTGTGGGGCAGAGCGGGAGCAGCAGCATTGGGCGATGGCTGGAGGAAAGCCCCCCCCTCCAAGGTAAGCAGGGCCGGGCTGTGGCTGGGCCATTGGTGTTGCACGATTTTGCAGCAGCAGCACATTGGGGGGGCGGGGAGCATCGCCCACGCGCGGCGAGTCCGCTGGGTCTCAGCTGCTCTGACAGGCTTTACTTACCGCAGATTCCCTACTGGTAACCAGTAAGGGGGAGCAAATGGGGTACAGAGCTTACGCTGGTGTCCCTTTCACGGCCAGCCCCCCCCCACGGTAGAGTTGAGGTGGGGGCAGAGAGGGGAAAGCAGGTCTGGCCCGACCACCGGCAGCCCCCGGCCCCCCCATGCATCGCCCCCGGCCCCGCTCACCTGCCGCCAGCTGCATCCAGGCGCAGACTTTATAGACGGTGGCTGCGTTGCAGAAGAAGAAGAGGCTGAAGCAGAGGATGGAGCCGATGATGAGGAAGGTGGAGATGCCGACGAAGAACATGGCGGTTTTGAAGGCGCTGGAGGGGATGGTGCCGAAATCGAGGGGGCTGCCTTTGCAGATGAGCTCGCCGGTGAGCGCGTTGCCGATGCAGTAGGAGAAGAGGCCGAAGTAGCCGGCCTGCGGCGTGTCGATGCTGTCGCCGATCCAGTACGGTTGGATGAAGGTCACCACCATCAAGATGGAGAAGCAGAGGGTGAAGAGGGCCCAGAGCACCCCCATGGCCCGCGCGTTCCTCACGTAGTTCGTGTGGTAGATCCGAGCCGCCTCCTGCGCCGGCAGCAGCTTGGGCATGGCGGGGGCACCGCGACCGGTACCGGCACCGCTCCCCGGCCACCGGCACCGCTCCCCGGGGCGCCCGGCGCTGCCCCGCCCCGCCCCGGCGGAACGCGGCGAGCGGCGGCGGCGGGACCGCCCCGGGGGGCGGCGGCGCGACCCCCCCTCCCGCCTCCCACGAGCCCGGGGGGGGACCCGGGAGGAGCCGGCGCGACCCCCAACCCTCCCGCCACCCCCCCCCCACTCCGCCCCGAGCCGGGATGGGCTCGGGATGCGCCCCGGGAGCCCGGGATGAGCCCCGTACCGCCGGGAATATGCCTCCGGGGTGGGCTCTGCGTGGCCGGGATGTGCCCTGCACCCCCGGGATGGGACCCCGGGACGAGCCCCGTTGCCCCAAGGATGCAGCCCCGGGATGTGCCCCGTATCCCTGGGATGCTCCCTCGGGATGCGCCCTGCGCCTCCGGCATGTGCCTTGGGATGCACCCGGGGACGTGCCCCCGGTGCCAGTGGGATGAGCCCTGCGTCCCCACGGATCTGCCCTGGGATGCGCCCTGTGCCCCTGGGCTGTGCTCCAGGATGCGCCCCGTGCCCTGCTGTGCACTCTGGGGTCACTCTGTGCCCCCCCCCCCCCAATGCGCTTTGTGCCCCGGGATGTGCCGTGCACCCCCAGATGTGTGTCAGGACGTGCCTGGGCTGCACCACGCGCCCCTGGATGCATCCCAGGATGTGCCACATGCGCCAGCATGCGCGTTGGGATGCTCCCCAGGGCGAGTCTTGCCCCCCAGGATGTGCCAGGGGCTGTGCCGTGACCTCCAGGATGTCCCCCAAATGCTGTGCCCCCTTGGCTGCTCCCCTCTGCCCTCCCAGCTGCCATCACCAGAGTCTTCCCCCACTGGAGGGGGGGTGCATGGGGTGCTGCATCATTGGGATGGGGGGCTGCGGACCCCTGCACCCCCCCTGTCAACTCCAGGGCTGGCTGGGGCTGCAGGCAGGGAGGGGACAGTCCCCACAGCTCCGCTGCAGAAAGGGAAATGGCTCATCCTGCTGCCGGGACACTCTGGGGCATCAGCCAGCACCTGGGGCAGGGCCAGCTCTCTGCCAGGCTCCAGTGTCCTGCTGCCAGAGGAACGTGGGCAGCCCCGGGAGCCTGCCCCGACGGGCTGCGGGTATTTGCAGCCACCTTGGGACCTTTCTTCAGGAGTCACATCTGCTCTGCATCCCAAGGGACCGCAGAGGCTCAGCTCCCACCGTGGGACCCGGATGACACATGCCAGCGTGACGGTCACCCTGCAGCCAGCGCCAGCCTCAGCGTCACCCCCGTGGTCGCCGAAGGCCAGGGCTGCCCCGGTGTTAATCATTGCCGAGAGCAGCCAGGCCAAGGCGGGCGCGAAAAGCTGTGCCGTTCCCAGGGCTGTTTTCCTTTCATCAGCCGTGTCCCCCAAGCACTGAAACACTGAGAGCAAATAGCAGGCAGGGCAAGGTGAGATGGCAGCCCACGGGCTGGGGACCTCGGTGGGCTCCGGAGCACCGAGCGAGGCCGGTGGGATGCTAGCAGGGGGGTGGGCTTGCTCCTGCCACACTTTGGGCTTTCTCGAGTGGGTTTCTTGGCGTCTGTGATCATAACATTCGAGCGATGGAGGATCTGGGGATTGGCGCTTTCCCACAGAGCAGAGCTCCTGCCGTGGCACCGGCTCTCGCTTTGCCCATGAACCCATCAGCAGCACCCAGCAAGGAGGGTGTCCTGGAGAACCCCAGCTCCACGGCTCCCTGCAGGCAGGGCGAAGGAGAGGAGGGAAGACTGGAAATCTCCCCCGGGGGGAAGCGCAGGAGTGCCATTACTTCGCATTGACTTTGGCCAAAGGAGCTGCCAAAGGGCAGGCTGGCATCGCCGGTGTGGGATGGTCACCTGGAGGCAGGGCGAGGTTGTCCCCATCGTGGCACCGCCTGGCAGCACGGCCATCGCTGTTTTCCTGCCCTGGGCAGGGCGTCGCAGCGCAGCCCCAATGCCACGAGTTGGGGTGTGATAGGAGCAGCCACATCAGCTGATAGAGACGCCCGCTATAAAGCGCCCGCCGGCCCCGTGGCGGAGACACAAGCAAGCCCACCATGGCCAACATGCTGTCCCCCTGCCTGCTCCTGGTCCTGCTGCTCCTGGCCCCAGCCCTGTCTGCCCCACACGAGCGAGGGCTCATCTTCAACTTGGTAAGAGGGATGCTAACCCGGTCCTTGCCACAGCCGGGGGACGCCCCGAGTGCTGCAATGGGGGGGTCGGAGGGGTCCGCGGTGCTTTGGTCTCTGGCAGCAGCTACGCGGGGGAGCCCCGGGGCGACGGCTGCAGCTGCCGAGAGCAAAACTTATTGTGGCTGGGGAAACTGAGGCAGGTGGGGATGGCGTGCTGTGTTTTCGGGGGTTGGAGGGATCTCAGAGCCTGGGAAAGCAGCTGTGCAAAGGGACAGGGAAGCCTGAACGTGGATGGGATTGAAGCTCTCAGCTGCCTGTGCCAGTGAGGACCCCCTCCCTGGGGGGCTCGCAGGCAATGGGCAGGGGGGACGCTTTCCCAGCGGTGTCTCAGCCCCATTCCCGTGAGCCCAGCAGAAACCAGCACTTCAGCGGGTGGTATTTTGGGCCAGACCAAGGAAATGCTGCAGGGCAGGAGGCTTGGGGGTGCTGGCAGCAGTGCTGAGCCCCAGCCAAAAGGCAGAGCTGGTGTCCGACACCCACCCAAACCCCCCGGACCCCCGCCTGGGGGGGATTAAGGGGGCGACAGAGAAGGACCTGGTGCTCACGCCCTGCCTCATGGTGCAGGACACGGGGGAGCTGTGCCTGCAGAGCGCCCAGTGCAAGAGCGGCTGCTGCCACCGGCACAGCGGCCTGAGCCTGGCCCGATGTGCACCGAAGGCGGCCGAGTTCCAGAAGTGCTCTCCGAAGGTACGTCCTCCCCTTCTCCGGGGGGTGGCCGGGGACAGGGGCATGTCCCCCGTGCTGCACTGTGCCTTGGTTCCCCACAGAGCCTCTATGGGGTCTACTACGAATGTCCCTGCGAGAGCGGCTTGAACTGTGAGGTTGATAAGACCATCGTGGGCTCCATCACGAACAGCGACTTTGGTGTCTGCAAGGATCCCCGGAGCTCCAACGGGTTGCGGTGAAGGAAAAGAGACCCTCCCCGGTGTCACCCCCCATGCTGCCCCTGCCACCCTGCTTTTATCCCCCTCCCCAGGGATGCCTGGACCTGCCCGCGCTGCCCCGGCTGCGGGGGGGACGTTCGAGTAAACAGCATCTTCTGCCGAGCTGCAAGCCAGCGTTTTCACTCGGCGTGTCCCTCTGGCCTGGGACGGGAGCAGCAGGGCCAGAAGGTGCCGGAAAAAGCCAGAGGGACACGACGGCTTTACCTATATGTGCGTGCACATCGTACGCAATTGTATAATAATCTGGGCTGGGCCAGCAGTGAGCCATGGGGTGAGCTTTGCTCAGGGGGAGCGTTAGCAAAGGGGGTGCAGGGAAGGGGAAGATGCAGCAGCCCCAGGATCCAAGGGAGCTGTCGGGTTGTGCTCGACTCGGTTTATTTGCCGCTGCCGCTGCTTTGGTTGGAAACGTCCCCTAGAAAAGGTTTGTCGCCGAAAAGAGGGACTTGAAGGTGATGTCGAAGCTGTGGGTGCTTGGGGTGCTGGGTGGTTGTGTCTGCCTCTGCCGTGTCGCACTGTGGGCGCTGGATGACCCTGCACGCCGGGAGCTGCTCCTCCTCCTCGGAGCAGGCAGACGTGGCCAGGAGGTGGTCGGCTGGGTGGGCGTCCTCCCCGAAAAGGACCTTGTACAGGCAGCGGTTGTACACGCCATGGGGGCCCTTCGTGCAGCACCCCCACCTGCATCTTTTACAGCAGCTTGTCTGGCTGCGAGATGTGCAGCGAGTTTTGGGAATTCAGGATGGACCTGGGGCGAGGTGATGCTGGGAGCAGCCCCAGCTGGCAGCAATGCAGCAAATCCCCTTAACTCTGCCCCTGGCAGAGCAGTGCCCTGGGCAGGGTGGGCTGCGGGGGGGTGATGCCCAGCTCGGAGCCAGTGGTTTGGGCATGGGGAGGGGGCACAGAGGTGCTGCGGAGGAGTGAGGAAGAGGAGGCACATGCCTGGCAGAGCTGGGGGGGCAGCAGGGGGTGAGGGAGTCACCGGAGGGGGGGTTCTTGGCTTCTCTGGTGCCATCTTCACCCCACGTGTTTCTATCCCTGGGGGCAGAAGGTGCACCAGCACCCACAGCGTCGCTCCCCATCGCCCCGAGGGGCCGGGCACCCCATGGCGGCTCTGCACTGGGGGGGACGGGATGGGGGGACGGGGGCTGTACAGGGCAGCTGAGGGTGTCCTGCAGGAAACTTTCTTTCCAGGACAAGGGTGAGGAGCAGCTTGAGGATGTGCACCCGCAGGAACACTGGGGACATGGCTGGGAGGGTGGCACGGCCAGGGGAGTCCCCACTGTGGTGGGGGGATATGGGGGGCAGCGTGGGGACAGGGCAGGGGATGCTTCAGGGACCTGCTGGCCCCTGCAAGCCTGGCTCAGTGGAGCTGCAAGAGGGGAAAATGCTGACCTGGATTTTAGTTTGAAACTTGTGGTGGGTGATGAAAGCGTTGAGGGTCTTGGTCTCGTTGTCGTGGTGGTCCCAGCAGGAGGCCACCAGGTCCAGGTCCTCGTGGGTGTGGGATGAGGCCTGGAGGAAGGGGGAGATGGGAATGGGGACAGGGATGGGGACAGCAGCCCCTCTCCGGCAGCAGACAGGCACCCCCGGGCAGAGCGAGGGGGGACGTGGGGCAGGTGACATGGGACACGGGGTCTCTCCCTGGCTTCGCCATCTACATGGGGTCCCCAGCCCCACACGCCATTCCACACCAGTGGGGAGCACCCTGGAGAGGCTGGCATCACCCAGGACACATACTGGGGATACCGGGAGCCCTGCCTCTGCCGAGGGCCAGCCTCGTCCGGGGCTTTGCATCCTTGGCATGGGCAGGATGCGGCCAACGTCCAGACTCCGGCAGTGCCAGGACCAGCAGAGGGCAGCCGCAGCGTGCCCGCAGCCTGGCCCCCCCCCAGCCCTGGGGACCCCCCCCCCCCAGCCTAGCAGGGACACCCCAACCCCAGGGGCAGCTCAGCCTCTGGGGGGGATGACCCTGAAATGCACCCAGCCCCATAGACCTGACACCCCCTGAGCCCTGCTTTGGGGTTCACCCTCCTCCCTGGAGGGGGAAGATATTGGGGGGGTGGCCAGCCTGGGCCAATTCCTGGTGTATATGATGGGGATTTTGGGGTGTCCTCATTTTTGGGGTGTCCCTATGTTGGCAGGAGGAGGATGGGGGCACTGGAGAGGTGGGAAGGGGGTGTCTGTGTTGGGGGGACACACACACCACATGAACGGGCTCCCGCCCCATCTCGGCCCTGTATTTACTGGTGAAGCGGCAGCTTTATTTTGGCAGCTCTGGGCTGGTAAATATTGGCTTAAACCGAAAACCAGACGCCTGACTCACGGAGTCTTAACAAACACAGGAAGGGGCCCCCGGCGCGTGTGGGGTGCTGCCAGCCCTGGGGACGGGGGGGGGGGCCCTACACCAGGGTGGGGGCACCCTGAGCTGGGGGGGGGTGTGAACAGGGCATCCTTGGGCAGGCGGATTTTGTTGCAGTGAGGTCCTTGGCTGGGCTGGGGGGGGACTTAGGGGGATGCCCCCCTCCTGCCAGGGACCCTGGGTGATGGAGGGTGTGCAAGCACTGGGGGTGCCCCTTCCTTCCACCTTGCTTTGCCCAGTGTGTGTCCCCCCCCAGCTAAAAAGCAAGGAGGAGAAGTAGGAGGCCAAAAGAGCATCGCAGGGGGGGCAACCCAAGCCCCCCCCCCCCTTGGTCTCACCACATCACCAGGGTTCCACCCCACTTTGCATGGCAGCAGTGCAACCCCATCCCCAGCTGCTGGCGTGACCCTGGTGCCCCCCCCCGCACCCTATTTAGAGCTTGGGGGGGGGGGGGATGAGGACATGCACACCCCCCCAGGATCTCAGTTCACCCTGGGCAATGAAGAGGTGCAAGCATTGGGGTGCCCCTTCCCCCCACCCTGCTTTGCACAGGGCCCCCCCCCCTTGGTTAAAAAGCAATCAGGAGAAGTATGAAGCTGAAGGGGTGTTGCGGGGGGGGGGGGTACCCCACGCCCTCCCCCCCCCGGTGTCACCCCATCACCAGGCTTGCACCCCACTTTGCACCCCCATCCCCTCCTGCTCACCCCTGGGGTGCCCCCAGTGTCCCCCAATACACCGGGGGGGGGGTGGCCTGGAAGGTTTTCCCGCCCCCCCCCGCTGTCCCCCCCCCGCCTGGGCTGTTTTTACCAGGAGGGTACAGGATGTTCTCGCAGAGCCGCGCTCCCTCTCCCCAACCTCCCTCCTCCCTCTCTCCCCCCCCCTTTCCGCCAGCCCTCGGCCTTCACCTCTTCTCCTCCGCGCTGCTTTAACCCTTTTTTTTCGCAAAACGCTGCCTTTTCCTCTCCTCAGCAGTCATTTCTTTTTGCGTTTCTGCAAAGATGCGGTTGAAGCTCCTTTTCTCTGCCCAGCCCGGGGTGTCCCTGCACCCCCAATTCACCGCATTCTCCCCCCCCCTCCATGTACCATCACGAGTTGGGGTTGCAAGGGGGGGGTCTCCAGTGGGGTGCCCACCCGATGCCCATCCTCGCAGACCCCCCCAGCAAAGACCCCCCCCCTCAAATGGGGAGCACCCTCCTAGCTCTGCCAACTCCCCCCCAAAAAGGGGGCCGGGGAGGGGGGGGGTGTTTGCTCTTGCAGCCTTCACCCTGTGGGGTAAATGCTTTTTGGGGGGTCTGAGCTGCCCCCCACCCTCACAGAGGACCCTGGGCAGGCAGCAGCCCCATAGCACCTAGCTTAGGGCAGTGATTTTGGGGAGGGGGCAGACCCCAGGCACAGCCTGATTCCCCCCCCCCCCCCCCCCAGTTTGCTGCAGACTGGTGTCATGCAGGGGCCTGATCCTGCGGCGGGGTCAGGGGGTCTCATGGGGTTCGGGTGGGTGGGTGCTGGGGGTGCCTGTGCTTTGTGGGAGGCTCGTGTTGCGGGAGCGCACCCAAGGGGCTGCCTGGAGGCATCTGGGGGTACACGGAGGTATTTGGGGGTGCCCCAGAGGTCTTTAGGGGTGCTCAGAGGCATCTGGGGCTGCCTGCTTGCTTTTGCTGCTGGGTTTTATTCCCCCCCCCCCGGATGACTTTTCCTCCCCCTGGTTTCGGTTGGGGCATGGCAGGGTGGTGGCTGGTGCAGCCGGGGGGGGCAGTGGCCCCCCTCGGGGTATCCCTCTGCCAGGGTGGCTTTCGGCTGGAGGTGGCCACTGCGTTTGCAAAGCAGGAGCCGCAGGGATGAAGCACGTCCCTGCAGGGTGTGGGACACCCCAACCATCACTGGGGGCTTGGGGAACCCCAAATCCCTGGGGAGATGGCCCAGTTTGCCCCCACCACCCCGTGCCGACATGGGACACCTCAAGCTGGACCTGCAGCAGCAAAGCCCCCACATCAGGTCCAAGCCATGGGGTACAACGGGGGGCAGACCCCCCGCACACCCAACTGCCGCCCCCAGGGATGTGGGGGCCTGATCCTGCGACTTCCAATTGCGTTTTCCTAAATCTGGGCCAGGTTTGCACCATCCTGGGGAGATGGTTTAGGGATGGAGCTGGCAAGAAGCCGTGCTTCAAACTCCCGCTGGAGGGAAAGCAACCTTTCTAGCAACAACAACAAAAAAAAAAAAAAAAAATTCATGAAAAGCTCTGGTTTGCCTCTTCTTGCCAAAACCAATTGTTGAAGATTTTTCCCGGCCTCTCCGGCTTTGCCTTCACATGTGACGGAGGGAACAATGTCAGACACTCTCCTGTTTTTCCGCTCCGATATTTTTCCCTGGGGTTGGAAGAGGGGAAGGACCCGGCGGGCGGGCAGGGACCGGTTCCAGGCAAACCGCAGCCCTGGGGGCCCCAAAACCTGGTGTGGGGGTCCCCGTCCCTCCTCCATCCTTCGGGGTTGGCTTTGGGGCTGGGAGCATGGCCAGGGGTGGGGGCCCTTGAGGATGCTCCCCCAGCCCGGAGCAGCCCAGGGCTGAGGACTGCCCAGCTCGGGGCAGTAGTGGAGGTTGCAAGTGGGACATGGGGACACAGAGGTGGCCCCGGGGGACATCCAGGCACCCCACGCACCTCCATGAACCCCTCCTGGTGCTTCCCAGTGGGGCACAAGTGGAAAAATCCTCAGGCTGAATTATTTGTGCTGATGGAGGAATTAATTAGCGGAATATGGGGAGGTAGGGAGGGCGAGGGGGGGCTGGGGGGGAGAGCTCAAGGCTGGGTGCTTTGTGACAGCCAGGTTTGGGGGCGGGGGCTCCCCCCGGCTGGGATCCCCCTCGCTGGGTATTTTTAGCATTAAATCCCCCAAAATGCTGGTGAGCTGGGGAGGGTGGGAGCGGGGCAGCACCGGGGGGGGGAGGGAAATGCAGGGGAGATATTGGGGTGGGGGTACTGAGGTGGTGCTGGGGATACCCTACGGGGGATGCTGAAAGGGGGGTGAGGGGTGATGGCACCCCCCCCGGCAGGGTCTCCCCCCACCTCCCCAGTCCCGTCCCCCCCCCCCCCCCCGCTGCCGAGGCAGGCTGTCCCTGCGCTCCGCCGGTACATCGTGTCCCCAGGGCGGGCTCCTGGCACCCGGCCCGCCCGGGGCTGCTCCGAGCAGGGACAGGGGCCGACCCCGGCCCCCCCCTCCCCACCCCGGGCTCCCCCCATTGCGGCTTATGGGGTTGGGGATGCTGCGGCGGGGAGCTAAAGCCCTGGGAGCTGGGGGGGGGGGGAAGTTTGGGGGGGGGGGTGCAACCGGAGCACTGGCCTGAGTTACGCTTGTGCGTGTCCCTGCTGGGTGCGATGTCCCCCCCACCCCAGGGCGGGATGGGGGGGGATCCCTCCTGGGTGTTTTTTGGGGTGCGGATCCCTCCGGTGGGAGCATCCCCACGGCACGGTACAGCCTCGCTGCTGAGCATCCCCGGGGGTGCTGCACCCTCCGCCGACGCCTGCACCTAACGCAGGAGAGGGGGGGGTCACCTCGCACCCCGACACCCCGATCCCGGCGGGGCAGGCGGGGAGCCCCAGCCACCCCCAGTCACTCGCCCGCCCCGGCAGAGGCTGGTACAGTTCGTTACGTCCAGACCGGAATGTACTTTGTGTTCGAAGTGGCCCCAGGCCAGGACGGCAAAGCCGGACTTTATTTATCCTCCCCGCTCCGGCCCCGCTGCATCCTGCCCTCGCTTGTGCGGGGTTGGATCTCCGGTGGGGCTGGGGGACCTGGGGACCCTGCCCCCCCCCCCACCTCATCTCCAGTCAGGGGGTGCAGGGATTTTCCCTCTTTTCCCCAGGGTGGAAATAATCTGGGAAAATATTTGTGTCCTTTCGAGCGGTAAAAGCCGTCCCCGGTGTCTGGAGGGAGTCGGGGACTTGGGGACCGATCCAGCCCCGGCAAAGCCTCTGGCTGGAGGTACCCCCGCCTGCTTGCGTGAGGTTTTTTTTTGCAACGAGGGCCGGCGTTCGGATCGCAACCCGGAAATTTATGGATTGGAAAAGCGTGGGGAAAGGGCCAGCCCTGGCCACGCTGGGGGACGGGACAGGATCAGGCCTGCGATGGAGCAGGGGCTGCTCCGAGGGTCCCCCCGCGTCCCGGGGATGCCTCGGCCCCTCTGCCGGTAAAAATGTATGGCAGGAGCCGTGAGTCCGAGCAAAGAGAGGGGGGTCGCAGCCGGAGGAGGGATCACCCAGGGCTGGGTCCGGCCGCTTGCCACCGGCCAGGCTCCACGATGACACCCAGTATCCCACCCGCGGCCCCTCCGGTAGGAACATTTGGAGGGGGATTTCATGCAGAAAGCAGCTTGCCGGCTGCTTTGCACCCCCTGTCTCAAGCATCCCCATGCCAAGCGGGTGGTCTTGCCCTCCTGCCCCCCCCCCCCACTCCCCCCCAGTGTCCCCCCATGTCCCCTTGGCCCCACCATCCGTCCCTGCCGCTGGCGCAGCTGCACCCACGGCCAGTGACGAGGACAGCGTGTCCTCCCGTACTCCGCTGCCTGTTGTGCAACACCCGGCTGCACCTCCTGTAAACACCCGGCTCCTGCCACGCTGCACCCCGTGCCGCGGGTGACAAATCGGGCCCTCGGAGGGGTGCACGTGGCGGGGGGAGGGGGTGCCACGGCACCACCAGCCTGCCAAAAAGCGGCTTTGCTCCCCAAAATGGGCAGCGGGCAGGGATCTGGGTAGCGGGGGCGAAGGGATGGATTTGGTCCCCCTGGGAGGGGGAGCATCTCGCATGGGTCATCTGACCCGGGGCCATCGATTTAAACCCGGGGCCATCGATTCGTGCTGTCACATGTGGAAGGAAACCAGGAGAAAACCCATTTCCTCTGCTCTCCAACACGCTTGAGAGATTCACCGATGCAGCTTTCAGCTGCGAAGCCGAGGCAGAGGGACGCCTCTCCTCCCCGCGCTCTCAAGGCAGATTAACGCCGGTTATTTTTAGCAGAAGACAAGCATGAATAAAAATATCCCCTATTTTGTTTTAAAATTTTTTTTTTCTTTTTTTCCAGAACTGCCATTCTCACATCACCCAAGGTGCTCGAGGGCTGGCACAAGGAAGGACATCACCGGCAAATGGAGGTCTCCGGGCTTTGCTCCCCGGTTCCGGTGGGGGGCAAGGGTTTCCCCCAGACCCCTTGTCCTTTCGGGGCCGGGTGACGGTCGCGTGGCGGGCACAGGGCTGGGGCAGGACATGTGCGGCCAGCTGGATGGCGAGGGGGAACAAGCAGTGCCCCTGGCAGCCACCCCGAAGCTGGCTGGGATTATTTATGGAGCAGATTTCCTCCAGGTTGTGTTACAGGGATGGGGGGGACGGGGCAGACCCCGGCACTGGGGAAAGGGGGTGCGTTTGAGGCATCCCACCACCCAAGAAAGCAGAGCGAGCCAGGGGGTCTGGCGCTGGTATCGCAGTGATTTGAAGATGTCTTTTAAAAAAAACACTCTGGTGTTTTCTTCCCATGTATTTTGCTTTTTTTTTTTCTCTATGCAAACAAATTTACCTTTTTTGTGGTGCAAGGACAAAGCAGGCTTGACCCCCCCTGCCGCTGCTGCCATCAGTCCCATGCTATTTTTCAGGGCTTTTTGGGGGCCTGCATAAAATTAAGCTGCGGGGTTTCCTGATACTGGAAACCCACAATACTTCTTTGGTAAATGGAAATTTAAAGCTCTCGGAGGCTGGGCGGGAAATGTTTAAAACCAAAATGCAAGATTCACCTGCTTTATTTTAGAGAGGGAAAAATGAAATGTCGTGAAAATAAATCTTTTTTTTTTTCCTAAAGTGGGCTTTAATTTTTAACTCCCTATTTCCAGTGAGTACCATTGGTGTATAAATTACAGCTGAGAAAATCGAACTCAGTATCAAAGAGGAGACCTGCGAGCAAGCATCCGTCAAAGCAGCGCTGCCGTAAGCCTGGCCCTGGGGGGGGTATTGGAACAACACGCAGGAATCGGGGTGCAGGTCAGGAGCTGCGAGCACCAGCTCCAACACAAATCTGGTAAAAACACACTTGAGAAAAAGACTTAGAGATGCTGAATTTTAAATTGGCCCAGTGATCCACCACCCCCCCCCCCAGCTTTTTTTTGCCCCTCTGGGCTCAGGCACTGCAATTAGCTGAACGGTGCTCGAGCAGCGGTCAGATGTTTAATTGCAAATGCACATTATTTCTGATCTCGGGGGTATTTTGAGGCAGCTCTTAACAAAAATCTTCTCTCCTTCGTACCGAACGGGAACATTTCTGCCTGTCCCAGCAGCCGCTGTGTCCTCCAAACCCGCGCCTCTCCCTCCCCAGCTGTGGGAGACGGTTATTTGGTTGGTCCTGGGGGGCTGGGGTGCCCTTGGAGGGCGGGGGGGGGGGGAGAGTGTTGCACGAAGGTGTTCCCCCCCCCACCCCCAGGGGCACTGCTCAGGGCTGGGGAAACCTTGGAGCACTGCGTGGGGCCGAGGTGTCCTTGCAACGCTGCATGGGGCCGACGCCCCCCCGGGGGCATTGTATTGGGCCAAGCACCCCCCCCCCCCGGGGGGCATCGCACGGGGGCAAACACCCCCCCGGGGGCATCGCACGGGGCCAGGCCCCCCTCGAGACATCGCACAGGGCCGGGGACCCCCCCTAGGGCCAGGGACCCCCCCTAGGGCCACCGCACAAGACCGAGCCCCCCCCCCCGCCCAGTTCCCGCCCGGCTTCGCCGCCGCCGCCGCCCCCGGCAAGTGCGCGGGGCGGGCCGGCCCGCCAGGGGAGGGGAGAACGTTCTGATTTGCATACCGCCACCAACCCGAGCCAATGAAAAGGCGTAGCGGGCGCCTTTTCCCAGACGGGCAGGCGGATGGGCCAATGGGATGAGGGCGGGAAGGTGGGGGCGCCGACGGCCGGGGAGACTCGGCCGGCGCGGGCGCGCAGTGTCACTCGGAGCCGGGCGGCGGCGGCGGCGTGTGGGGGCGGCGGCAGGTGGGTCCCCGCGTGGGGCCGGGGGTGCCCTGCGTGGGGCTGGGGGGAGTCTGTGTGGGGCTGGGCTGGGTCGGGTCGGGTCGGGTCGGGTCTGGTCTGTGTGGGGCTGGAGAAATACCGTAGGTCTGAGGGGGAGTGTGTGTGGGGGGGTAGCGTGGGGCGGTATGGGGTTGGGGTGAGGAGTGCGTGGGGCTGAGGGACCCTCCTTGGGGCTGTGTGGGGGGGTATTGGGGTCCTGCGTGGGGCTGGGGAGTCGGGTGGGGAAGGGGATGGTGCCCCCAGCTGTTGCTGTGGGGTGAGGAGAGGCGGGGGGTCCCCACCCCATAGACACCCACCCACCCCCAGGGCAGGGGATGTCCGAGGGGAGTTAATACAGAGGTTGCTGGGGACACTGGGATGCACTGGGATGGGGATGGGGGACGAGGTGGCCTTGGCGGGGTGGGGTCGCAGCGGGCGGGGGTCAGTGTCCCGTCGGAGAGGATTTTTGTTTTTCCTGCTTTCCCTCACCGAACGAGGCTCCTGTGCTCAGCTCTCACGTTTCTTTTAATGCCACCTACCAAAAATACCCTATAGGGTGTATGCACAAACATATAGTTTCATTGGCAGTAGGTATAAGTGATTGCGCGAGGTAAAGGTGAATATTTTTTTAAGCTTCTACTATTTTTTCCTCCTCTCTGGGCACAAAATCTCTTTCAAAGCTTCTGTTTTTAAAACGCACGTTCGAGTGAGCTTGTTCTTAGCAGGAAAGAGTATTTTACATGATGAGCTATAAGAGCTTGGGGTATACGTCCATCATCGGCGCGTTCCCAGCCAGCAGTTTCCAGCCGAGGCTCCGACGCTGCAGCCGTGTTTCTGTCCTCACCATGCCGAGCAAATGGGACCATGCTGCTGCCGGTGAAAAAAAACTTTAAAAAAGGAAAAAAAAAAAAAAGCCAAGAGCTGATGCTTTAGGGTTTTAAAGGTAGAGTTTAAGTGGTGTCTCTCCATAATGAGCTATTAAACTTTTCAGTTGGATTTGGGGTGTCGCTGGGACGTCAAATCCAGCCTGGAGACTGGGATTAAAAATTAAAAGAAAAGTTGGAAGCACAAATTGCTCCTTCCTTTAAAATGTGGGGAAGCTGCATCCCTCCTGCCTCCTTCCCTGCCCTGCAAAGGGCTGAGGGGAAGAAGAAAATCATAAAATCTGTCCAGCAGAGCCTATAACTGGCTTTTATGGGCTGTTTTCCCAGAGGTGTAGTGGGTTTGGGTCGGGTGGTGATGCTGCTACTTGGAGATGCTCAGGCTTTATTTCCAGCCTGGTACCTTAGAGATGGGACAAAACTGCTGGGGAGGGGACAGAAACGCTGCCGAAGCAGAGGGAACGACGGCTGCTGCTGGCGAGGGCTTAACCAGGGGTGCGGGGCTGAGCAGGAACGACCTCCCAGTGGTGCTGAGAGTTTTGCAGCCCAAAGGTGGGGTGCTGGGGTCCCTTGTTGGGGATGCTGGGGTCCATCGGCAGGATACTGGTACTTGGTGAGATGCTGGTCCTCGGCCCCGCGGCGTGATGGGTGATGACAGCAACCTGTGTGACGCAGGAGGAGGAAGGCGAGGGGGCGATGGAGCTGGGTGCTCACGGGAGCCAGAGGTGATGGGGTACTGGTGGAGGAAGGGGTGGCCAGGGACGTCTCTGGGGGGGTTTGGGGTGATGAAGCAGGTGGGGCTTGTGCTGGAGAAAATGTGTGACAGTGTGGGGGGAAAAAAAAAAAAAGCAGATTTCTAGGGAATTGGTGGAGAAGTTATCGCTTCTGCTGAAACTCGCTGGGAGGCATGACAGCACATAGCCTCTCTTGTGGTTTTGGGCTTGGAGGATGGAGCGGCACCAGTGCTGGAGGGGGTTCGGGGGGGAAGGCTGGCACGATGGGGGCTGCTTGTGATGCCCATCCTGCCTGGAGCAGAGGCGTCTGCTGGGATGAGAGCTTGTGCAATTATTTTTTTTTCTTTTTTTAAAAAATAAAAGCAAATAAATAATCATAGCTTTCCAAGGCTGTATTTGCCCAGCACACGCTTGAATTACGTTGAGGTCCTTTCCCAGCGCTGTTAGAGCATCTCCCCGCTGAGACGAGCCAGAAAATAAGGACAATGCCCAAGTAAAAACCAAACTGTGTCCTTCAGGAACATCACTGCTGTGTAATTAGGTGTGTTTTAATTACCAGCTTGCAGAAGGAGAAAGTGTGCTGTAAGGCTTTAATATGCTCAGCACCAAGATCCCCCCCGTGGCTCCCCAGGCTGGCTTTGGGGGGGGAAATATTCTGTAAAGTATTTGGAGAATAATTTGTTCTCAGTTATTTATACTTTTACACTATTTAATATTTTATTATAGTTGTTCTCAGTTATATATATTTATGTAAAGTTGTTATAGCCGCTTGTGGGAGCTGCGGAGCTCGTACTGATCTTATGTATATCACAGGGAAATAATAAATTACTTAGCAAGGTATTTTTAATGCTGTTTGTTTGTGGGTATAAAGAAATGGCCATGAGTGCTCTAATGTACGAGACTTGTTTGTCATGGAGCCGACGAGTTTTTTCCGTAGTTAGGAATTGTGATTGAAATAAGGATTTCTGATTTTGCAAGTGAGTGTACTGGAAAATTAGGAAAATAGTAGTAAAGTAACTGTCAGCAGTGGAGAGGGGGGATCATGAGGGACTGCAATTAAATCATCTTCTACCTGTGATGTCCCATCTTCATAAATAGTAGTATCGCTCTTAGAAAATTAGCCTCACTGAAAGTATTCCCATTTCAAGTATTTTTTGATTTATGTTAAATTTAACCCTTTAATTCCATAAAAAAAGCCCTAGGAGGCACTGCCTTGCAAATAGCATCATCTCTGGGATGTCACCCCTGTCCCAGCGGGGATGCAGGCTCCCTCCCCATCCTTGAGCGATGCACACGTGTGTGTGTGTGCACGCACGTGCGCACACGCGTGTGCACAGTTGGTACATGTGTGTTTCTGCTCCTCTGGGCTGGCAGGGCTGAGGGTCACCCGGCAGCGGTGCAGCATCGTCCCCAAAGCCGTAGCATCCTCGGCAGCCTCCTGACCCCCCCTCACTCCCCACGCGCCCCAGGGCTGAGCCCCCCGCACCTCGCGGCACCCCCCAGCGATGTCAGTGTCTGTCCCGGTTCCCCTCCATCAGTTTGACCGCTCGTAGCATTTCTTTGTCCTCTCCAAGAAATCCCGATTTGGCGCGGGAACAGGCTGGTGTTTCACAACATGCCGGGAATTGCCGTTTGCCCGATATAATTTGGCATTTATAGACCATTGGTGCACACGTGGCTTCAAAAAAAGGTCTCGGGCACCGGGTTATTTCTGGGTGCGTGGCGCTGCCGGTGGCAATGCCGGATGCTGAGTCGGGGATCCCCCCCTGGGATTTGGCACCCAGGCTCTCGAGATGGTGCTGAGCCCTTGTGCATGGGGATACGTGATTAAATACAGCATTTCCACTGCTGGGGGGGTGCTGTGGTTTAGGGTAACCTGGCTGAAAGTTTGTTGGAGAAACGCCTAAATCTGTTGCAAGCAATGAGATGCTTTTAGAAATTAAAAAAAAATTTAAATAAATCTAAGTTTGTTTGTTGAATTTATTCTGGAGAAAAGGCTAAATTGGAGCAGAATTGGCAAACAAGGCATTTCTTGTTTATTCCCATTTTGTATTTATTTTAGTTCCCCCAAGCTGTCTCTTAAAATTGAATTTGCTTGGTGTTGGTGTAGCTGCTGCCAGGAGGATGCTCTGAGCCACCCATGGAGGGGTCGAGCTTTACCGGAGTGTGCTGTACGGGGAGGGGAACTTCACGTTTAACAGCCAGAGGTGGAATATTTCTTTCCAGTGTCCCGAAAAGCCTGGCTGGGTCTGTTCTCCCTGGTTGTTTTGACCAGTGGAGAAGACACGATGAAAGGAGCCTGCTCATTTTCGATGGCAAAAAAACCAGTTAGAGGGTGCCAAGGAGTGGGTAGTGGGATGTCAAGTACTTTCTCACTTTTTAAAGATGGTTTATATAACCTGCTTGGCTATATTATTATATTTTTTTTTCCCCTCCAGTTACATAATCCTAACTTATGAAAGCATTAGGAAATTGCATTCCCCGCTGTTATGTGAGTGTCTGTATATAATGGCCTCTGAGCTTGTTAGGATGCTGTGCTCGGCCCCTCTGCCAGCCGTTTCCCGAGAAGCTCAGGCAGATGTGGAACAGCTATTTATACACTTTTTTCTTTTTTTAAATTTATTTTTAATTTTTTTTTACCATCATCCGAGGCTGTGTCAGCCCCTCCAGGAGCAGGATGGGTGCAGGCTGGTGCCTGTCCCTGCTGATGGAGAGCAGAGGCTTCGCTGTCAGCTCCAGCATTCCTGTTTTTTCCAGTATTTTCAGGACATGCTGCTTGTGGCAGAGGCTTGTCGTGATTTTTGTGGTGCGAGCAGCTGAAATCCTTGCTGGGGCTGCGGACAGCTTTGGGGGCAGGCGGGGTAGGAACTGCAGAGCATTGGTGTGTAAAACCCTTGACCGCATCCCGTCCCTGGCACCTTCTTCCCTTGAAAGAGCAACAACCCATAAATGTTTAGGGCTTTTTCTTTCCTCAGTATATGTTTGTCTTTTGGAATACAGGAGGGGAAAAAAAAATATATTGCTTGGGTTTTGTCCGTTTCACATTAAAGCGGGGGGCATTGTGTCTCTGGGTACCTGTGCTGGAGGGGATGGACCATGGGCTGCTGATGGGATGCTCGCAAGAGGGTTGAGTCCAAAGGAGCTTTATCCCTGCGATTTCTTATTTTGAAACAACCTGGAAAAACCACCGAGCAAACCTTTCCTCGTTGGTGCTTTGCTAGATAATCGGCAAAAGAGCCAGATTATTTTTAATGGGTTTCTATTGTAAACTGGAGGCAAAAAAACCCCAACCTTTCTGAAAGTCTTTTGCATGTCACTGGTGTGAGTGTGCTCGCCCCACTCCCGGGGGATGCAGACAGGCTGAACCCATCTTGCTTTCTGTTGAAATATTTATTCTGGCAGGGAGCAGTGAGCCATCCTGCTCACTTGTTCCTTTTACTGCAGCTGAAACTTGAGTGCAGCCTCTTATTCACATATTTAAAAAAGAAAAAAAATTAGTTATGACTTGGATCTTAACTAAAACCACTTCAGAAGCTTAAAAATATTAGCTAGGCAAAATGATTAAGCAAGTGTGACGGGAACACATACCGTTGTATTTAAGTTAGCCGCGTGCAGTAGTTTCCTTTTCTCTCCCTTCGTTATTCTCTTAATTGCTTAAAAACCTTCCTTTGCTGCTGCTCTTCTGTTAATAACACTGATACCTTCTGGCCCTTGGGAGGTGATTGGTGACTGCATCCTTCTCTGGGGTGTCCCCGTGGGTAGGTGACACCGGGGTGCTCGGGGGGTACCAGGGTCTCCATGGGCAGAAGGAGTTAACCCTGGAGCAGCAACTGGCTGTGGATAAAGGAGACCAGGGAGTTTGCTTCTGTCCCCGGTTCACCCTGGGCGCGATGGAGGTTTGTCAGGGTGCTGGGCAATTAAAGCAGCTCTGTTTGCGTTTTGTTTTTTTGTTTGAATAAAAGTTGCCATGACTGGCCCGTCGGGATGTTAGCTGCTTGCACAACGTGCACGCTAAGAAGTAAATCAATCCATGTGAGTCTTATTCAGCTAGTGATAATTTAGATTTTATGGCTTCCCCGTTTATTTTAAAGGATGGGGGTAAACATCAAGTGGCCAGGATTTAAAAAAAAAAAAAAAAAAAGTTGCTAATTTTTAATTCAAACTGTGGTGTATGAGTGTGAAAAATAGCACTCAGTGTCTGGGTGCATCCTTATGTGTTGGAGTGGAGCTGAGGATTACGTGGAGCTGCCTTGTTGGGCTTAAGAAGGTTGTATTTTCTTACATATTCTGATTTTAATTTATTACCAACTCAAACGCTGTCTCCCTGGGTCTCTGCTCTGCAGGCTGGTATTGCAGGCGTCTTAAAACACCCTCACCCAGGGAAAATCGCTGCTCTGGTCTTCCCTGTCCTGCTGCACAGGGACGGTTCGCTCAGTAAGTAGCTATTTTATTAGAAAAAATAGTTTTCTCGATGGAGGGGGAAGTGAAACCACGGTGGGACAGTGGGGAGAGCCCAGCTGCTGTGCTAATGGGGTCATTCTTTGATTTGGGGTGATGGTGACCAGGGTTCGGGACCCCATGTCTCCCCGCTGTGCATTTAGACTTGTTGGTTTTTAGCCTGACTTTTGCATTTTGAAGAAACTCCCTCCCATGTTGCAATCCGGAGCTTTTTAAGGCTGTTGTGGTGCCCTGGAAGTGAAAGCGCTTTGTGCTAAGTGGGTCTTAAAAAACAAACCCCTGAGCAGTCAGCTCTTATTTTTCCATCCTGTTAATTTTCATCCTGACTTTCAGCAACGGTCAATAAAAAAGTTGGACAGAATATAGTCTTCCCTCCCCTCCCCCCCCTCTTTTTTTTTTAAGCTGATGGTAAGATGCTGAACGCTGTTTTATGGAAACAGCGAGTCAAAGCATCTTCCCATGGCTGTGGGCAGCAGAGGAGCTGCCACAGGAGGTTTTGTCCATGGTCTTATCACCCCTTTCTGAGCATGGTGGAGCGTGGTCTGTGGCTTAAAACCACCATCTCAGTTCTCCTTTCTTCTTAAATCCTGTTTTAGAATAAAGCACATGTGTTTTTTTATTTTATTATTTTATTTTTAATTTCTTTTTTTTCCCCTCTTCTTACCAGGTATTTTTGTGAAATCTCCACTGTGTCTCTGGGTAGGCACCTCCCAGGACCCTCCCTGGATTTTCGAACCTTCTCCAGTCATCGCATGGTGGCAAGGTGAGACCCCTCAAAACCCTCCCCAGCCTTTCTCTTCCCTCTCCTCCCTTTCCCCTCCCGTGAGCCTCCAGGAGGGATCTGCAACATGAAGTTTCCATTTGGAGCTGGCAAATTCCTGGTATGCCGATTTCTAGGAAACGTGGCCCGGGATAGTGTGTTTGGTGAAACCCTAGCATGTGTGATACCTGTCTGTCCTCAGCCTGGGGTCGGACATCTGCATCCCATTCTCTGCTCTGAATTTTCTCCTATTTCTCTGGGCTGGAAGATAGCAACATCCTTGCGGAGAGGGGATTGTAAAAATAAATGGCTTGTTTTTATGGCGTGGTTTTATGCGCAGTGTGTGCTGGTGTCGTACAGCATGCATCCTCCTGGAGCAGAGTTTTTTCGTTTGAAAGGTGTGTGCAAAGGGGAGAGGGCTTCGAGATGCACCTGTTGCATTTCTGCAAGCGCCCATGCAGTGCCCTGGCATCGCTGGCTGACGGCCTGAAAAACATGCAATGCTCAGAGGATAATGAAGGTGGGGAAGACACTAGCCACTGCCCAGCTTAAAAAAGAAAAAAAAAGCCTTTTGTCGTACCTGCTTTTGAAAAAATAGACAGAAAAAGCACAGAGTTTATTTTTCTGAAGCAGCAACTGAATTCGTGTCTGATTGTATGGAATTGCTAAAATCAGGGTCAAAGCTGTAGCGCTGCCCAGCTGTATTGGGGTGTGCAGGAGCGTGCTCTGCCTGGGCAGCCTGTGCCCGTTGCAGGCAGCTTAATTGCTCGTGGACATTGATTGCAGCTTAATTGCTCGTGGGCATCCATTGTGGCTTAATTGCACATGGGCATCGCTTGCTCATGAGCATCAATGGCGGTGATGCCGCTCTCCATCTGGAGGAGGGAAAAATAATATTTGCAACTGCTCGTGCCAGCATGCAGGCCGGCGTTTGGGGAAACAACAGATTGGCAAGAAGGAAGGATGCAGCCATTGTTGGTTTTGAGGAGTTTGAGGAGTTTATATTAATTTAGAGGGGCTGAGAACAGGCGTGTGTCGGCACCATGGGTCGGGATGTGCTGGTCCGAGTGAAGCTGATGTCGTGCGTGTGTAGGAGTTTCCTGAACTTGCGAGCCTCTTTGTTTGCTCAGCTAGAAGCTCTTCAATGTATTTCATACTAATTAATGCTGAAATAGTTGCACTTGAAGGAGAGATTGTGTCCAGATGTTGAAACCTCTGGATTTTAAAGTTTGTTTAATCTGTAATTTAAAAGCTATAGTAAGCGGCTATGCTGCGTTTTCAGATCATCCAGTAGAGTGGGGACTGATTAAAAGCAAATAAGTGAAAACCCCAAACCCTTTCCTTTAGCAGTGAGGAATAATTTTGCCCTTTCGCAGGGCCTGGGGAGGGTGGAGGTGGCAGGCTTGGGTCCCTTCGGCTGCAAAGCAGCCCCGAGCCCAGCCCTGAGCACCCAGGTGGTGGCTGGAGGTATGGACCGGAGCCCAGCAGCGGGCTTGGCGCTTGAGCAGGGGCGGTTTTGGGGGTTTACAGGCTCCTGCAAGGGACTTTGCTTCAGAATGGGAAGAACGAAGCTGTGCAAAACCTCTCCAAAACATGTAAGACCGCCCTGTCATCCATGTGCGCCTTTCTTGGGGCATGCTCTGGATTTCTTCAATCACTTTCCCATCGCTTTTATTCTCTGTGCATGGAAATGCCTTCACTCTTGGTGGCCTTTCTTTGCCCTTATGGATTGTGGAATTGCTGCACCTTTCGGTAGAGGACCCCAGAGGGCTTTAACCCTTCCCCAACCTCTCTCCTCCTCTCACCTGTCCGTATTTACATCCCAGGGAAATGAAGCAGTGTGGGTGTTTGGAGGCGGGAGGATGGTTTAGCCTGGCTTCATTTACAGACTTACAACTTTAAGCTTGTGGGTAACAGCAATGGGAGAGTGGGATCTGCTTGGGGTGTCAGAAACACCCAGAGGCTTTTGCACGGGGTAATTAATTAATCCCTTCCCTGTATCCGGAGCACATGTGGTCCTGCAATGAGAAGATTCAGGCTCTGACACCTCCAGCAAGCTTGCACGGCTCTTGGCGACAGTCCCTGGCTCCCTGGTATTTAAATCTCAGGGAGTAGCAGATATTTTTTTTCCCTGCAACTATTTGTTTCAAATTAATTGGGATTTTGGACCCCAGCCAGCCTCCTTCTGTCACTTGAAACTGGAGATAAGCAGGAACGGCGTGGTCTTTTCTCTAACCTAGTTGGAGCCGTTTTTGCTGGACAGAGAAGTCTCAAGCTCTTTCATAACATGGACCACATCTTAATAGCCAGTCTTGTGGGCTCTATCCCTCCCACTGCTTCTGACGCAGAGCGTCTCCCCTCCCGCTCGCCTTGGCCAGCTTCCCTGGATGACTCCACTAATTGCTTACGTAGAAAAATAATGAGAAGGATGCGTATGATGTATTTTTAGATGTCTCTTGGTGGGATTTAGCAACCGGCGAGCCGGAGCCAGCACCTCCCCATCCGTCTTTTGCATCCCAGCGGTGGCTGCTTGTTGGACTTCGGGAGGTTCTGCCCCAGGAGGTGGCACTTCTTTTGCAAGCTTCTCCCCTTTTTGGGCTCCCTCCTGGCCTTTAATAAATGGGTTATGGATGCTGCGTCCCTCGTGCTGCACAGGATCTGTGCCGGGAAGCCCTGAGCTAGTGCACGGTGCTGGCAGTGTGCCTGTGCCACGATGGGGACCACCACCTCCTTGCTCATCTCCAAGAGGATGGCCACAGTGGTGGCAGGGCAGCATGGACCATGGTGGGTTGGAGACTGTCTCAGCACCTGAATCACAGAATAGTTTGGGTTGGAAGAGACCTTTAAAGGTCATCTAGTCCAACCCCCCCTGCCATGAGCAGGGACATCTTCAACTAGATCAGGTTTCTCAGAGCCCTGTGCAACCTGACCTTGAATGGTTCCAGGGACAGGGCATCCACAGCCTCTCTGGGCAACCTGTGCCAGTGTTTCACCATCCTCATTGTAAAAAAATTTCTTCTGAAGTAACCGATGGCATGTTTTCCAATGTATAGAAACCCATGAGATGGAGAGTCTCACCACCAAAGTTGCTTTTTTGTAGTGGTTTTTTTTTCAGGTGTTCCCCTCGGAAACCTCAGCAGAGCAGGCGAAAGGGAGCAGATGCAAAATTTCATTAAATGTTACCCCAAAGACTGTGATATTTGAGCATTGCAGCAAGTAGTTCCCTTATTTTTCTATTTGCTTCTTCCATTGCAGGACTCTTTGTGTCTCAGCGGCTTCCTGTGCCGGGGGGGCCGGGCTCCAGCTCTTCCCTTTCCACCCGGGTGCGAGGAGCGCAATTCTTGCAGCACGACTTATCTGCCCTTGGAGCTGAAAACATCCTTTCTTTGCTCTTTTTGAATCCCCTGAATGAATGATTTCTCCTGCTGGTTAACATCAGCTTCCACACCAAAGACTGTGGGAAAGCTTCGCAATTTAGAGTGACTTTAATAGATCTGGTTTATGTCTTAAAAAACCCCATCGCTTTCTAATTCTCCATCACATGTTTCCTTGATTACGTGTCGCGCAGCAGTGCGGCTACCAAAATAGCCTTACGGTCTGAGGGAAATCATCAGGAAATATGTTTTTTAAACTGTAGGCAATTCTCTTTTCACCAGGCACTGTTGGAAAAAGTCTGTGTTTGACGAAAAATGTGGCTTTTCTGGCACCTTGGCTGCTCGCGTGGTGATGTTGGGAGCGTGGTGCTGCAGCAGTTTGCCCAAACCCCCCCAATTTCTTAGAGTCTTGCTGTGAATTTTCTCTTTATCCACCCAAATAGTTGGGATTCTCTTGGTGTTGGGTTTGCTTCAGTTTTTGCTGTGTGTTCAGGTCTTTCCATGCAGGGTGATGCTTTGCTTGCCTGCAACTTGGAGCCTGCTCTCTCTTTTTAGGGTGTTTTTAGTGGGCAAGAGAAAGCGAGGTTTGCCTGAGGTTGAAGTGCTGCTTTCCGAATAATAGAGTCTCTGACAAATAGGCAATTCCTTGTGGAAAAAAAATCTCGAACTGTATAAAATAACTCAAAAGGCAAATCCTAGCCTGGTGCACCTATTTCTAGCACCTGTACCCAAGGGGTGCCCACCTCTACGTGAGTCAGAAGGGACTGGTGGAGCTTGGTGGCCATCAGCCCTTTGCTTCTCGCCCATGAGCACTTTGATCTCTCCTGGCTTCACTGCTGCCCTTGGTGTCTGCTGATGTAGGTGCTTCAATGCTAGTCCTGCATCAAAGTGGATGCTCGGTAGAGCATCACTGCGGAAGATCCCCATGGTTTGGGTGCAGCACCCCATGATGAGTTTCCACGTTTTTCCTGGTGTCAGGAGCCGGTCGGCTGGCACGTGCGTTACCTGCCAGTGCTTTTTTGGGTAAAACTCTTGCTGGGGGAGCCTCCCGGGGCAATGCCGAGCGTGCAGTGTTGATTTAGGGAGGCTGAAGGTGAAGGCTGGGGACCTCCGTGATGTATCCCCGTTGCTGCAGCCAGGCGAACCTGTGGGGCTGTCCCCGGTCCCTGGGGGTGAGGACGGCCATCATTGCACACTGGGGTTTCCTGTGCCCTGTAGTTCTGTGCGGCCTGGGTGGCCCCTGGGAAGGGATTTTCCGCTCTGCACGCTTGAGATGTGCTCGAAGCTTCCTGCCCTGGCCCGCAGCAGAGCGAGCTGCTTGTTTTCTTTAACCCTTTCCTCTTACCCCACCTCCTGTGGTCCTGACGGGCTGGCGGGGTGTGTGCCATGTCTCCCCAGGTCCGGGGCTTATGCGAGGAGACCATGACCACTGATGAGGCCACCAAGAGCGAAGGGGAGGTGCAGGCGGCGGCTCTCGCCGAGCGCGGGGAGGACATCACGCCGGCTCGAGACCGAGGGGTCCTGAAGGTGAGGGGGTCTGCCGGGAGGGTCCTGCCTTTCTTTCTGCATTTTGGGGTACATGGTCACGTCAGTGGGCTGCATCCCCAGCCCTTGGGGTCATGTAGTACTTCCAGGGCTGTAGGACTATTTTTTTTATTTGAAAGGCAAAGGAGATGAGCATCACTTGGAATAAAGAAGGACGGAGTGGCGTTTGAAACTGATGGATTCAGGCTGCTCAATGAATTTTGCTGCTCTTGTGTTCCTAATCAGATTATTAGCTGTAAATCCACAAAGCATTTTTGTGTGTGACTCACAGACATTAGAAAGAGCACATTACTGAGGTCATCCAGTCTGCTCCACAGCCCCTTTTTCATATTCAGGGCCGTTTCTGGATAGTTCTGCTCCCCAGCGCTTGCTCTTCTCCAGTTGAATAAGACCTTTCCTCTAAGAATAGCATCCTCCCCTGCTCCATCCTCAGCTTAAGAACTGCTTGTTCCAGGCTGTAGCATTCAAAAAAAGAAAAAAAAAAAAAAAAGAAGTAGTGTTGACAAGATGTGAGTAGTGAAATGACACACCCCTGCGAGTAAAATGTGTACGGACAGAAACCGAGCGTAATTGCATTCGCTTCAGATTTCGAACCGCAGTGTTTATCCAGACACCTCCGCAAAGTATGGGCAGGTCTCCGCTCCCAGCCCTGTCCCACTCCATCACCGTGGCTCTGGATTGGGATTTATTTTTAGGGGCTGATGGAAGACAAATTGAGTGACTCCCCCTCGAGCCTTCCTTTAGTTTAGAGCAGCACCGGGGTGTATATCCATGTGTGTATATATATTTTATATATATATGTGTGTGTGTGTGTGTGTGTGTGTATATATATGTATGCGTGTGTGTGTATATATCTGTATCTCTCTCTCTCTCTCTCCATATGCATCCTTAGCTGTCCCATGGCCTCCCTTCTCACAGGTGGTTTCTCTCTTTCAGATCATTAAACGACCTGGGAGTGAAGATGAGTCCCCCATGATCGGGGACAAGGTTTATGTCCACTACAAAGGCAAACTGGCCAACGGGAAAAAATTTGACTCCAGCCGCGATCGGAATGAGCCCTTTGTCTTCAGCCTGGGCAAGGGTAAGCCAGTCTGGGGGATCTGTCCGTGGGGATGCTTGAGCGTGGGATGATCCCGGGGCGGGGTGGCATGATCCTGGGGGGTGGGACCCTGTTGCGGGACAGATGGACGGTGTCAGCCCTTCCTTAAGTGACTTCTGAGGGTGAGTTTTTTTGGGGTGCCATCCTTGCAGCACCCAGGCTGGGTCTTTTCTGGGCTGCCAGTTGCTCTTTCCTGCCTGACATCTGCCTCTCTCCTAGGTCAGGTAATCAAGGCATGGGACATCGGGGTGGCTACCATGAAGAAGGGAGAGATCTGCTACTTGCTCTGCAAACCTGAGTATGCATATGGCTCTGCTGGCAGTGCCCCCAAAATCCCCTCCAATGCCACCCTCTTTTTTGAGGCAAGTAACGCTGGCGAGCCGGCGCGTGGTTGAGCTCGCTCGCTCCCTTTGCCTTGCCAGCCAGCTCGGGGAAAAAAAAAAAAAAAAAAAAACCCAACAAAAAAACCCAGCTTGGATTCCTGAAACGTGTCCCTCTGCTCCAGGAACCACTGCCAGGGTTTTCTCAGAAATGTGTGTCTGAACTGGGAGGCTGGGACTGAAACTTCGGCTGGGGAGAGCCCTGGTGCCGGGGCGGGTGGGGGGGAGCAGGCAGATTCACGGTTTAAAAATGTACATGGGAAGGAGAAAGCGTCTGGGAAATGCCTCTGGGTGCTAAAAACCGATTAGTGCCGCGGGGCGGTAGGAAAGCCAAGGTTTTGGCATGGTGTGCTTGCTGAGCAGGGCTCGTCAGGACAAGGCAGTGGGGCAGGAGGAATGGGTCTGTCCTAAATTAAGGTTTAGTCCTTCCAAGTCGAGTGGAGACTAAGCCGTGGGTCAGAGCGGGTCCCGCTGGAGAATGAAGGGGAAAGTCCTGCCCACGCTGGTCACAGGCAGCTTTCACAGCATCTTCCAGCACCAGCCGTGTTGTACCCTTACAGGCTTAATAAACTTATTTTTACTGTTACTTTGTGTTATGCTTCAGGTACTGGATGTGTCCCAATTTCTAATAAATCGAGTGTATTATGCTGTGGCTTGGAGCTGGCTTTTATGGGCAACTTCTGCTCGTCAGCTGAATGGAGAATTAGCTGGCTTAGCTCTCCAGCCAGAGGATGAACTGCTGCTTTGTGGTTTTTCTGTTGTTTTTCTCTTCTCCTTCCACCCCTCCCCAAGCTCTGCCCACCTTTTCTTTATTATTTTATTTTTTAGGTCGAGCTGCTTGACTTCAAAGGTGAGGACTTGTTTGAGGATGGAGGGATAATCCGGAGGATTAAGAAGAAGGGAGAAGGTTACTCCAATCCTAACGAAGGTGCTACAGTGGAAAGTGAGTACTGGTCTGTTTGTGGGGGAGGCTGGAAGGGTGAGCCAGTCTCGGAGCAGCCCAGCTTTTTTCTTCCTGGCAAGGAACTGCTGGCACTACATAGGTTGCAGGTGGCCGTGCATCATGGTGGGATGCAGTTCCATCCATCCAGAGGCTGGATGGGATGGAGTGGGGCTGGGAGAGCTGTGATTCACTGCCCGCCCACCCGGGGATGCTCCTCTGAGCTCTCCCTTGGCATGGCCCCGGCGGTGGCTTTGCCAGAGCTGCTGGCCAGAAGAGTTGATTGGAAAACCACAAGCCGCAGGAGCAGCCAGACGATGATGGAGCGACCACTCAAATATAACCTGCGCTCTGTTTTCTTAGTTGTGTTGACAAACACATCCCTGCAAGCCCCGGAACTGCTCAGTCGGTGGCTGGGGGGAGGATGGAGAAAGCAAAGCAAGCTGGGGTTTTGGGGCTCTGCCGTCTCCCCTCGACCCTTTTGCATCCAACACAGTGTCCAAGCTGCTCTGGGATGCACTGGCTGCCAAAAGCCTAGCTCTGCCTTGCCTTGAAAGCATCAGTAGCCAGGACGTCCTCCCTTGATGGCATCGCTTGCTAAGCATTTTGGGCACTGACACGGGCGCTCAGCAGCTTCTTTGGCCACCTTGTCCCAATGTTGGTTGTAGTTTTGGTGGGTTTTATCACACCTCTTGCAGAATGGAACTTTTTATTTTCCTTCCCCTGTGGCCAGAGTGCTGCTGCTGATGGAGGGGGCAGAGGAGATTAATGCAAGGGATTTGCTGAGGCTGGGGTGGTCTCAGCTGACGTGGGAGGATGAGGAGCTTGGGTCCTGTTGGGCTCTCCCTGTTCTGATCACATTTGTGCAGCAGACATTTCACGGGGCTGGACGGGGGAAGCCAGGCTAATTTTTTTATTTTGTTTTCCTTCCCAAGAACCACTCAGCCACAGACAGAGAGCTCGCTCTGTACAGGAGGCATTTACTTTCTTTTCTCTCTTTCAGAGCTCCTGTACACAAAGATTAACTCCCTTTAGCAAAGGAGAAATTGGATCTGAGCTGTGACAGCTCATAAAGCTCGCCGCTTAAATGGCTGGTTCTTCTAATGAGGCTTTCTTTTAAGGAAAAATGAGTTTTTGACTCAGATTCAACTGCCTCTCCTGTGGTGAGCATCTTAGCTGGGGACCAGCCGCAAGCCGAGCATCAAGCCGGCTCCGCTACCCCAAAGATTAAACTAAAAGACTAACTATAATTGAAATTGTCACAGATCCAGCATTCCTCTTTATTTTGATTAGGTCTGAGCGCTTTACGGGCAGCACTGTGCCCAGTGCGGAGGACGGGGAGAGCCCTGGTCCCTCTATGGTTCCCTTTGCAGCTCGAGGTTTTCTGGAATGTGAGGATGCTTTAATGGCTCAGGAGGGGACGGAGGGGGTGGGGAGGCACCAGCCAGGAATCATCTCTCTGAAAGGACATAAGGAGCCAAATAACAAGGCTCCTCGTACGCTTGATGCCCCGCAGCCTATTGTCCCTGCTTTACCTATTTCAAATGAATGCATCCATCAGAGCAAATGCTGCGAGCGAGAGCACACGTGTGGTTAGAATCATGGAGATGGATGCCCTGCCAGGTCATCCTGTGGAGCCGGCGCTGCATGTGCAGGGCAGAGATCGGGAATGCTGCGCTGATTCTGCCGGCAGCCTGCCTGCTGTGCCAGCTGCTCCATTTGCAGCTCGTGTGGCCCTTTAATTAATTTGGACCTATACATCCCAGGGAAAGAGACCCTTAAATACATCCCCGTGAGAGAGGACAAGGAGAAGCAGCACAAGGCAGCCTTGCAGTGAGCATTTTGGGTGCAAATAGGCTTTTTTTTTAATTTATTTTTTTAAACAAATGCAACGCTATTTATGATGGGCACTGTGCTGGGGATGGCACGGCAGCTGTGGGGACAGCACAGCAGCCCACCCTGGGGCAAGGCTGTGACCCAGGGGAGCAGTGATGGTTTATCTCAGCTGTGTATTTGGGAGGTGTGTTGCCACTGGAATTAGACTGGAAGAAACCATGCTTCCAGGAGCAAGCATCTCCAAGCTGGAGTTTTGAAAGTGTTTTTATAGGTTTTAAGTTTTACAGACCCTAATTCACAGTTCCGGTCCCTAAAACCCAGGCTGCAGTTGAAATCTGGCATTCCAGCTTTTGTTACAACCTTTCCCCCCCACCCCCCCCCTCCTTCTCCATTTTTAATCTGAGTACAAATTGCTGTCAGCACATCAAGTTCGTGTGCCAGCCGCACTCGGTACACTCTGTTCTCAGCTCTTCAAAAACAAAATCGCTGCAGGCACCGAGAGAACAATAAGTCAGGGCTGCAACCGGAGTGATGTTCCTTCAGCAGCTTTTTTTTTTCCCTGTAATTCAAGAGCGACTGCAGCCAGCTGACCCGCTCCTGGAAACCCGAGCAGAGATTTTTCCCCTCTTTGCCCAGTGTATTTTATGTGCAATTAAAATAGAGCGAAACTATCCTCCAAGGGAAGGATCGCGGCATCCTCCTGAATGTCCTGTTTTAAAGCGGGATCTTCCTGTCACTGCTGCATCCCACTGGGGACCCGGGAGAGCTGTAGTGCTGCTTTTGGGGTTAGAGATTATGGATCCTTACTCACTGGGAACATGTAGGGAGATGGTATGGTGCTGTGGGGTTGCTGGGTTACCTGTATTTTAGGCTGAATTTACTGCTTTCCTATGCTTAAGAAAATAGCCAGTTTCGTTTTGTGTAATGTAAAAGCAGAGGTCAGCCCCAGAGGAGCTGGATTTGCCTTTTGTCCTCATCCCGAGCTGGGTGAGCACACATCAGCCTGAGCCTTGTGGTCATTGCACACCAGTGATGGATGCAGGATGCATCCTGGGATGCTGGCACGCACAGGAGCATCCTCCGCTGTACCGTCCTTGAGTCCTAGCGTGGCTTTGGTGGCTGGCAGGAGCGGGGTGATGAGGCAGAGCTTGATGTCTCGCCCCCGCGGTGGGGAGAGCATCCTTGGGTTGTGTTACGACAGCGTTTAATGCCCAAGGGCTGGACCTGCCCTGGGAACCGGGGTCTGCCTGTGGTCTCTCTTAGTCTGTGCGTCTCATTCCGCAGACTTGCAGTAGGTCCCAGGGCAGGGAAGTGGGGCAGAGATGGGCAGATTTCCGTCAGGCTGCAGCTTTCCCTTACGGAGCCCAGACTCTCTCTGCCGTGCCTGGCACGGCATCTGCTTGCATTCGCCTCCTGCCACCCAGGGCAAGATGCACGGTGCCGCACGGTAGCTCGGGTTGCATCCTGCGGCTCTGTGCGGTGCTGGAGGGGTTCTGAGAGCAGCCCCTGGCCCCGAGGACTTTTTTTTTTTTTTTTTTCCCAAGCATCCCTCCTCTCCCCCGTTCAGCAGTGCTTGCACAGGCGATGTCTCCTCTCTATTCTGCAGCGAACAAAGGTAAAGCTCGTGTCCTTCCAGCCTGCAAAGTCCTTAAGCACAGTTGTGATGCCTACCATTAGTTTTTCCTCTTAAAAGCTTTTTTGTTTGTTTTGGCTTTTTTTTTAAACGATACATAGGAGTTCCTTATGAAATTGCTTTTACTTTATACCTGCTCATACACGTATGCCTTGTATCCTGCAAGCAGAGTGCAAAGAACATAAAACTCTCCCCAAAGCCCATAACGTCTTCAGGACTGAATAAATAAAGCATAATCTTGCTGTGGAAACCCAGCCAGGAGTACCAGGTGGCGAATGTGCCAGGTACCTGGTGTCCGCTCTGGCTGCGCTTCTGCCAGCGTCTAGGGCTGGAACAGTACGGTTATTGGTTGAAGATTAAAAAAAAAAAAAAAAAAGTTTATCTTGTACTTTGAGTTCTTGGAGGCAGGAGAACATAGCCTTATTTTTGAGGTAGAAGGCAAGGCAGTATAGCACTGTATAGAAGATTTGTAATCGCCGTGATAAACTCTGTGTGGCACCATGCCAGGAGCAATATCCAGTTCCAGTAAGACTTGACTCGTGCAGTTGAGTACTGAGGGGAACATATTAGTCATGATGTTTATCTGTTGTCTGGTCCTTGGTTAGACAAGATACGCCTGCCTTGCTTTTCAGCAATGTTTCCAAGCCCTCCCCATCCCACTCTGCTCACCAGGGGCTGCTTGGCTGCACCCAGCCCTGTGTCTTCCTCCTTCCAAGGCTGGAGGCTTTGCTGGATTTCAGGAGATATGCTTTATAAGATACTTTAGAAGATGCTTTCTTTGGAGCCCACCTTGCCTTGGTTTGAGTGGTTCTGGGTGTGATCCTGCCCTGTCCCCCCTGCAGTTCACCTCGAGGGATTCTGTGGCGGCACCAGGTTCGACTGCAAAGACGTGAAGTTTGTCGTGGGCGAAGGGGAGGACCATGACATCCCCATCGGCATTGACAAAGCCCTTGAGAAGATGCAGAGGGGAGAGCACTGCATCCTCTACCTTGGGCCACGGTAAGGAGCATCCCTCTGGGGATGTCACCTAGTTTTAAGCTTCCAGCATCCGCGGTCATTTTAGTGCTCATGGAAGATGGCGAGCCCAAAAATAGGACTCCCCAGGAGAGCCTCGGGTTAGCAATGCCAGCAGGGATGGCAAGAGTGACCGGTGGTACGTAGGCAGGAATCACAAGATGCTTTAAAAAAATCAGGTAAAAGGGGTTTATCCGAGTCCTGTGGCTGAAAGGAAAATGTGTCCCTGGAAATCGCTAGGGCTGCATCTTTACACTGGGGAGAAACCTGTATCAAAAGAGGGGTTTGATGCAGCCGGAGAGGATGATTCCCAATATATAATTCATTGTATATTGTCAGACATCTTTGCTCACGGAGAATAACATCACCCTGGCCCCAAAGCGTTAGAAAGCTGCAGGCACAAAGCTGGGTGTGAAACCAGAATTAGTAACCTGGGACTGTGTTTATGGCCAAATGCTGCCAAAATGAAGATTTCCCCCCTCTCCCTGCTCTGACAGCCTCTTTCTGCCCTTTCAGGTATGGCTTTGGCGAGGCAGGGAAGCCGAAATATGGCATCCAGGCGAATGCGGAGCTGGTGTACGAGGTTACACTGAAAAGCTTTGAAAAGGTGAGGGTAGGAGCGCACTGGTCCCTCCCCAGGTTATGGGAACGCCAGTCCCTTTGCAGCGTCCACCCTTTGTCCCTGGCGTGGCTGCAGCCCGGCCCCTGCTGAAGTGGATACGTCACCAAGGATCTCTGTGTTCTTAATTTGTTCTTCTCTGTTGGTTTGTTTTATTTTTCTGGCTGGGGTCCAAGGCTGGTTCTCTTATTTGTTCCTAGCCTTGTTCCTTTTGTACTTTCTTTTTTTTTCCTTTTATTTTTTCTTTTTGTTTTCCTTTTATTGTTTTTCCTTGTTTTTTTTTCTTTTATATTTTTTCCTTTTATATTTTTTCCTTTTCCTTCTTTTTTTTTTTCCCCTCCCCCCCTGCCCTGGGCTGCACAGATCAAATTTGGTGTGGTCGGCCAGCTGACCCTGAGGAGCTTGGCTGGCATGCCAATCTGGCTGTGCCCATGGGGAGGCTGGGGACGGGATGCAGGAGATGCCTGTGGGATGGGACAGGTGCTGCTGTGCTGCATCCCTGACTGGGTCCCCTTCCCACCCCATCACCCTGGCTGGAATGGGAGCAAGACCCACCACATCCCTTCTCTGCTGGGGGATGTCTCTCCCCACCTTCCTCTTCCCTTTTTGGGGTTTATTTTTTGTCAGGGTTTTTCCTCCTGTGGGATTGTGGTGGACAAGCCACCTTGCTCAGGGTGAAGTCCCAAAACTGGTGGGGGTTTCTGTGTTGTAAAGGGCTCTAGGTCCACACCCCCACGTGTGCTCTGGGTGTCTCCTTGTTCCCAACCCCTCAAATTAAAAAAGCTGCCAGATCTGCCTTCTCTATTACTGCCCTGATGAGCCCATCTTGTTAACGAGCAGTCCTAGAAAGCCATGTGGTCCTGCTGGTGCAGTGGGTTGCCACGCTCCGCTGGGATCGCTCCAAGCATTTCTTTGCAGGCCAAGGAGTCATGGGAGATGGACACCAAAGAGAAGCTGGAGCAGGCTGCCATCGTCAAGGAGAAAGGCACGATGTACTTCAAGGTTTGTAAACTTGGGGATGGTGGAGGCAGAGCAAGGGAGATAGAAATAAATTGGGGGTGACTGTCAGATACATGACTTGGCAGTCATCAGTGTCAGAGAAGCCGTGTCCCCCCAGACAGTGCCAGGGATGGTGAGTCCTGCTCTTCCTCTGCCTTTTTCTCACTCCCTGAGATACCTCCTCCTTTCCCAGCATTGCCTTGCCCATGTGTGCTCCCTGTGGAGCAGGGTGGCAGATCGGACTGTTCCCAGGGATGGATGTGGCCAGGGCTAATGCTGAGGGGCTTTGCAGTTCCCCTTCCTGGGGCGTCCTGGTCCTCCTCTGCTTTGCACAGAGGAGGAATGCAAGCTCTGACTTGGCTTTTTACAGGGGCTGCACACCAGCAGCTCCAGCCAGGTCCCGGTGTGTCTGTAGGTATTAGGCATTCTCCTTCATCCATTTATTTATTTAACACACTGCGTTAAACTCGTAACCTGTTTCCAGGACGTTTCGGGAGCAGACCAAGTGTTGTCGGCACGGGTTCCTCTAGCCTCTTCTTCTTTGCTCCATCCCAGGAAGGCAAATACCTGCAGGCAGTGATTCAGTATGGGAAGATTGTGTCCTGGCTGGAAATGGAGTATGGCTTGTCTGAAAAAGAGTCGAAAGCCTCTGACTCTTTCCTTCTGGCTGCCTTCCTCAACCTGGCCATGTGCTACCTGAAGCTGCGAGAGTACGCCAAAGCCGTCGAGTGCTGCGATAAGGTAGAGGCGCATGAGCCTGGGCGTTGGAGCATCCTCTCCTCCTGCATGTTTTCATTGGGAGTTTGGGGTTTTTTTAATTTCTTTTTGTATAAGAAGCAATTTCCAAGCGGCAGTGGGTTGGTGGCATCCCTTCTCCACCTCCGGGTCTCTGTGGGTGCTGCATGCTTGGAGACTGCAGGAGCAAAAGTGCCTTTTTGGGGTTGAAAATCCACCTGGATATGCGCTTACAACATCTTTTCTTCCAAAGCCAGATCCACGTGAATGGGTGCCATATGGACCAGCAGCCTTAGGACACTGTTTGGGTCTGCCCAGGCTGGATTTAGGTGCTGGGTGCTGATCTGGGTACGACAGAGGCAGTCTGTGCCAGGGCTGCAGCGGATCTCCCAAGTCTCTTGAGGGGTGGGATTGGGCTTTGCCAGTCCCTAAAAGAGCTGCAACCTTGTCTTTGTCAGGAAACTACTAATCCTTTTTTATAAAAGGCTTAATTTAAGCATTTTGCATATGGGAAAGATAGTAAGGCTAGTTGCCTTAATCTAAAAGGTCAATCATCTCTTGAGATGCATATGTAGCTTTTACTAAAGGAAAAGAATGTCATTGCTAAAGCAGGGAGAGAAAACCCTGTTTAATCCATCAGCTCCCTTGTCTCTGAGCTCTTTGTGCTCCCCTGGGCTCAGGTTTAGCGTTTACACCTGATTTCTTGTCTGTGAGTTTGTCTCCCACTGACTGCCACTCTCAGGGGGATTTTAAGCAAAGAGAAATAACTAAACTATATTAATGACCTGCCAACTGCTGATGTAGATGAGTCAATTTTTGTTGAGCAAGATGCAAGTGGTCTGGAGACTTGAAGCCACCTTGTCCTAATTTTGGCAGATTAAATGAGGCTTCGACCGTAAGGGAGCCTTTGGGGGATCCCCAAGTTGCTAACAGGGACCTGTGTGTTTCCAGGCACTAGGACTGGACCAGGACAACGAGAAGGGCTTGTACCGGAGGGGTGAAGCCAGGTTATTGATGAATGAGTTTGAGCTGGCAAAATGTGACTTTCAAAAAGTGCTGGAAGTGAATCCCCAGAACAAAGCAGCGAAATCCCAGATCTCTGTCTGCCAGAAGAAAACAAAGGAGCACAACGAGCGGGACCGGAGGATCTATGCCAACATGTTCACAAAGTTTGCGGAGAGGGACGCAAAGGTGCGTGTTGCCTGTTTTTGGCCATCTAGCAGGCTGCACTTGAAGGATGCTTGGCAGGTTTGTGATGAGAACAGATGGGTTGAAACCAATTAAATTATAGATCAGGTTGAGGATGGAGGGATAGAGCCTGCTGCAGTGGGAAGAAGTGGTTTATTTCTTGGTCTCTCCTACGTAGAGACTGCTGTCAGATGCTCAGTCATCAATAAAAGTATTTGCAGTGCGAGCTCCTGAGGGCTGATAACAGGGTTGGCATTTGTACTTAATTTTGCTGTTCCCATCTAGTGACTGTTGATGACCTCCTGGTCGCCGGTAAAATGAAATGTCATCCTGTCTCTGGCAAGGCCAAGGGTATTTTGAGACATGATAGTATGGATTTCCTGAACCTGGTAAGGCAATAGCCTGCTCCTCTGCTTGTATGGAGAGATTGCTGTCTTGTAACAGGCTCTCATCCAAAATTCCTCTGACCAAAACCCGGTGTACTGTAACAAGAGAGGACACAGCTTTGCAAGCTGTCTGCACGGGTCATTTTTAGTATAATCTCTTCTGAACCAGTGCCTGGAGGTTGAGGCTGTGGAATAAGTGACCGGTGCAGACCCTGGGGAACAGCATGCCAGGGTAACTGGCCCGGGGCAGGGAGCGGAGCCGTCCCAGCCAGCTACTGGCACTGTGGTGCGTTGGCTCGTGCAGCTGGCTGTGATGGGGAGCGTCAGTGCTGGAGCAGGCGTAAGGCTTTACTGTGCCTTAGTGCTCCTCTCCTGCACCCACCAGATGGGCTGCACCTATGGCTCAGTCCTGTATCTCCACTCCAATGCTGCTGCTTTATCTTCGTGTCCCTCTCTGTGCCCTTGCATCCATCCATCCTGGCTTGCTCTGTGTCAGTGCCCTGCTCCTGTTGAGGTGGGAATGATGATCCCATACCTGCCCCAAAGGCTCACTGAGCCCATGAGGTTTAACCTCCACCAACCACTGAGCCAGGAAAACAGGAGCCTCTGATATGAGCTGCAGTGGTCGATAGGCAGGGGAGAGCCAAGGGGGGGGGAATTTTGCCTGCCCTGCCAGGTTTGGCTGCCTGTACCCATCCCTAGCATCACTATCACCTGCCTGCTACTTCCTTCTCCTGTTTCCAACTCCATGTCCTTTATTTGCTGTTTTGCAGGAAGCAGCTAGCAAAACTGGGGTTGAAAAAGCAGTGGAGAAAGCAGCTTGTGAAAAGGGACCGAAAACTCCCGGTGCTGAAGATGAAGAAGCTGAAGGACATGTATGATGGAGGAGGAGGGGAAGGGAGAGCCTCCTGCCCTCAGCCCGTGCAGAAAAAGGTTGCTGCCAGACCTCGGGACTCGCCAGTGTTTTCTTGTAAAGCTTGTTACAGTTTGTGTGATCGTGGAAGCAAAAAGCACCTCGCAAAGAAAAATGAACCCCGTCCCACCGCCCTGGGCGCGCTCGGGGGCACAGCGGGAGCGGCGGGATGCCGTGGGACCACCGCACATGGAACAAATAGCTTTTAAACAGAGAGAAAGAGAAAAAAAATAAATAAAAATTGAAACTCTTGGCTCTTGGGAGGTTTCCGTAGACAGCTCGTCCCAGCTCCGTTGGCTTTGTGTTGGCTGTCGGTGCAGCATCCCGGCTCCTCTGAGATGAGTTAGGATGTGGGAGATGCTCCTTGTAAACTGCAGTGCTGCCTCCGGTTGCATCTGGCACACGACTGTGCTGTACCGTACTGGCGACAGCACTGGGTGCCGTGTTGGCTCCGCCAGCCCCGAGCACGGAGGGGAGTGCTGCTGGCACAGGCACGGTGGGCTGCTGGAGCCCAGGACACCTGCGCGCTTGCTGGTTTTGGAGGGGGAAATTGGTTTTCTCTCCTGGTGGCTTCTTGCCTGTGGCCAAAGGGGTTGTGATGTGGAGCCAGGTGTGGCATCACCTGCATGACCTCTGCTGCAGCCCTGTCGTGCAGGGATGTAATTTGCCTTTAAAGCACTGTTCTGAGGGGCGGATTTTATCTTTTGAAGAAGCTGGTTTCTATTTCCTTGGAGAGCAAAAGCCTCCTGTCCAGCTCCGCTGCTCGCAGGTGCTCAGTCCGCAGCCTGCACCCCATCCCTCAGCTCCCATCTTTAAATGGGGGTTTTGTTGCTTATTTGGGGTCCATACAGGGGGAAGAAAGAGCAGGTTGACATGTTGTGGTTCAGAAAGCAAGTGACTGAGTCTGAGCTGGTACTGTGGGTTTACAGCTCATCAGTGAGCAGCTTTCCCGTGGCAAGGGGGGAGCCCGGCGTGCGCGGGGCACATCGTGTCCCCGCACCGATGCTGCTGCCACCTCGGCCATAGTCCCCCTCCATACTAAAGGGACGCTGTCACTACTGTGTGAGAACAGCTTTCCGGTTGTTATTTTTCCTGTCTGTTCTTTGTAATACCCCTTTTGGAGCTTGAAAATAAACAACTGAAAGAAAAGAAAAAAAAAGTGCTTGTTCTCTGGATCCTGCTCAGCAAAGGGGTGGCTGGGGGGAGGCTGGGTGTGCTCACCCCTGGGTGGAGATTCCCTGGCTCCAGCGAGGGGTTCGTTAAGGAATTACTGGTGTCCCGAGGATGCTGCTGCCCCTTTTTACCAGCACCATCATTCCCTGGAGAGCCAGGGAAGAGCCAGCACACTGTGCTTCAGAGATGCCTGGCTCTGGGGGATGCCACTTGGGGGTCTCAGCTGTTTTTCCAGCCTGGGGGGGTTTTATCCTGATGCTGCTGGGTTTTTTGCCAGCATGTACCTTTGGGAGGGGGCTTCCTGGGGGGCACCCGGGTGGGTGGAGGACGAGTTTGTGCCCCTTAGCTGAAGGTGTAGAGGGAGCAGAGAGCCATGCCAGTGGGGACTGTGGGTCTGCCCATCCTTCTCTTACCCCCACCACAGCAATCCTGGGAGGATAAACCAGTTTTGGTTAAAATTCCTCTGTAGTCCATCAGGTGGTACCTGAAGCAACATTTCTCAAGCCTGTCTGTTTTCCCACTTGCAGTAGATATTCCCAGCATGGCAGCTGTGCGGCTGCTCCGGCTGCTTGTCCAGGTCTCCGGTTTTACACCACCCCCGGGGTGTCTGGTAGCCAGCAAAGCATCTCTGTGGGTGCTGCCCGGGCAGGGTGCTGCAAGACCCAGGGGCCTTGCAAAGAACTGGCATTTTTTTCTTGCAGGCAGGGCAAAAAAGTTTTTTGGGGGCAGCCCAAGCCACGTTTTCCATAGGAAACAACCCTCTCCAGAAAAAAACAACCAACTTGCTTTGCACTTTCTGGGCTTTCCCCCCCGTTTTTAAGCAGATTTTTGGCTTATTGTGGCTTGGTGCTTTTCTCCCCCTCGGAAGAGAAATTAAACTCGGGCAGGTGATGAGATGCGGTTTAGAGATTAAAGGGAAACCAGGAAGATTTTGCACCGAAGGCGTCGAAACCTTTGCCGTGCTGGTGGGATGCCGGGTGTGCGGTGTTCAAATGCCATCTAGTGGCACTGGGCGCGGGGTGGGAAATGGGGTTTTGGGGGGTGTGCGGTGGGCTGAGCAAGGCCGAGGGTCCGGTGGGGGTCACTGGGGCCACTTGGCTCATCCGGCTTTGCAACTGGAGAGCATCTGCAGGCAGCCTTCGGAGGGGAATAGTAACAGCTAAATATTAAGCTTAATATTAAGTTAACAACGAGGTGAGGCAGGAGGAGCGATGTGCAGGGTGTGAAACCCGTCACCTGAAGGGACCTGGGGACGTGGGATGGGGTCAGAGCAGAGCGGTGGTCCGTAGGGAAGCCCTTAACATCACCCGGAGCCGGGGATGCTGCCTTCCATGGGCTCCCCGTGCCCAACTCGCGCAAAACAGCCCAAATCCTGCTTTTCTATCACCAAGAAGACATTTTTGGGTGGTAAGAGGCACATCCAGGGAGGGTGATCCTAAACAAGGTCAGGCAGCATCCCTCTGCCCACACCAGGCTGGAGCGAGTGGCCCCCCAGCGTGGGGGGAGCTGGGCACCCCCAAAAGGCACCCGGGGTCCCACTGACCCCCTGTGCCCCCCTGCGCTCCCGCAGGGCCCCCTTTTCCTGGGATTACCGCCCTGCCAGCTGCTCTCCCAGCACGCCTGGCCGGCAGCCCCTGAAATCCTATTACTGAGTTTCAGGAGAAATAAAAAGTTAATCATCTCCTTCACCTGCTCTTCCTCTTCCTCCTCCTCCTCTCGCCACAGGGGCTCGCGGAGGTGGCCGAGCCGATGCCGTGAGGCCACTCGGACCCTTGTGGCTGTGGCTGAGCCCATGGATTCGGCCCAGGACTGGTAGGAGCTACAGCACCGGGGGGGTCAGCGGCCGGTGCCGGGGAGGAGGGAAGGTCAGGACAGGGCAGAGGGAGCCATCCCGGAGCCATGCCGCTGCAGACGGAGATCCTGCGGGAGGTCTGGGCTGCCGACAGGTGAGTGCCGGCGGGCGGGATGCGACCCACGGGGTAGGCAATGTGCTGGGCTCCCGTCTCCTCCAGCGCCTTTTTCTCCTATTTTCAGTTAAATTACAATTTAATGAGCTGTTTTATCAGTTTTTTTGCTCTAGGGGTTGGTGTCATGATGCCCATTGGTTTAGAGAGGAATAGTGTTCGTTAGTGAGGGGGGGGTCCCCAAATGAACCTCATTGCTGTCACCCTTGGTCAAGGCAGAGCCCGTCCTGTGCTCCCTGCTAGGAAGGATGCTGTTGGCTGAGCTTGACTTGGTCGAGATGGGGTGGGGGGAGCTGGTTCTAGAGCCAAACGAAAGGCTGACCTTTCCCCCCACCCCAAAAATGGGGGTGGTGCTCAGCTGGAGGCTCTTGTCCTCCCTGGGAGCTGCAGAGGGCTGAAAGCCCTCACTCCTTTGCTTTCTGTGCCCCACAGCCCCAGCGAGGAGCCAGGGAGCCCCCAGCAGCACAAGCCCAAGCAGGTGAGAACCCCCCCCCCCCTCCCCATCCCTGGTGCCACTGTCCCCTGCTGCGGGCTGTCCCCAAGGGCTGGGGACATCGGAGATCCCCAAACCCCAGCCCCACACTGAGACTGACTTGGGGCTGGATGGGCTGCTCCATCGGGGTGCTGCAGCCCTGGGGGGGCATGAGCTTTTGGGGACCCCCCCTTCCAGAGCAGGTGGGCAGAGGAAATCCCACAGCCTCCCCCCTGCTCCTTTGTGCATCCTTCTAACCCCCCCTCCATCACTTTGAAGCACCCCATGAGATGGGCTCTCAGTTCCTAATTAACAATTTAATTAAGCCTCTCAGTTAAGCTGGCAGCCGTGACTCACTTTCCCCAGGCTGTGACCCCAAAGGCCAGAGACCCCCCTCGTTGCATTTCGGCACAGCCCTCGGGTGCTGCCGGCCTCGGAGGGGTCTCGGCAGCAATTTCATGGACCAACCACCCGATTTAATCAGCAGCCCCTCCTCGAAGGGCTTCGTTAAGTAATGAAGAGAGTGGCTGTCCTCCCCCCCAGCTGCTTAAGGGATTAAAGGATGTGAAGGAGCTTTTCGGTGTGAGCTGATGACATGGAAGAAACCAGCCGGTTCCCAGTTCCTCCATGGGACCCCCAGCTTCCACCCCCCAAATCCACAGCGCTGGGATCCCCCTGGGATCCAGCCAGATCCCGCCTCTTGGAAAACACCTTCACCCACTGGGCTGGGGCATCCGGGAGGGACGAAACCCCTGCAAGGGGGAAGGTGCTTTGTTGGGTGGTGGGTGCCCTGGTGCAACTGGGTTTGCTTAAATCACTTTCTGAGGGCCCCGAGCTGACACCCACTCCCCAAATATCTCCTGTCCGGAGGCAAGTGCTGCCCCAGATGCTCCGTATTTGGTAAATCAGAGTTATTTATAGCCCTGACTAACCAGGATTAGGTGTGCTGTGCCTAATCCTCCTGCTTCTCTGCTCCGGCTGACCTCCATCCCAGCCCAGCCCCACGGTTCCTTGCCTTCGACCAGAGCCTTTCGTGGGGACGAGAGGAGATGGAGGTGCGGAGCCAGGCTGCCTGCCCATCCCCGTGTGCCCTGTCCCAGCCCAGGTCCCCCGGGATGCCCACTGGGAGATGAGCTGGTGCCCAGGGAGGCTCCTGGCCGGGGTCCGTATGGCACAGCGTGGCTTGTCCCTCCATGCCAGCACAGTCCATAGTGTCGGGGCATTGCCAGCAACATGTCCCTCGTCCCTGGGGCTGGCACGTGGCCGTCTGTCCCAGCGCTGATGCTCTCCCGTCTATCGGCTAACAGCCTTTTTCTGTTTTCCTCCTTCTGCCTTCCCCGGGGGACTGCCCCATGGTAAGTTGCTCATTTGAAGGTGCGACCGTGTCCCCATCCCCGAAACGGGTCCCTGCTCCCATGTGGGGCCAGGGAAAAGCCTGCCTGTATTTTGGAAGGGGAGATGGTGCTGTATGAGCAGGGCCTGCCTTGCAAAGTGAAAAGGGATTTAAGGCCGGCACCATCTCCGCAGCACCATCCGCGGGGCAGAAGCTGAAGAAGAAGCGGCAGGAGCCTGTGCCGGAGCCTGAGGCGAAGCCCCGGCGGCTGCGGGTGAAGAAGCTGGGTGAGGCGGGGGCTGCGGAGGACCCCGGTGCCCCGGCACAGGGTAAGCACAGACACCCCCTCGCAACTTGCATGGAAATGGGGGGACACGCTGGTCCCTCCTACGGCCCCATCCTGCACCCGCTGTGTCTCCATTGAGAGCATCTCTTGAAATGCGTAGGGGTGAAGAAGCTGAGGAAGAAGAAGGAGGAGAAGGAGGAGGAGAGCGACAAGGACCCCTACTCCAAAGTCACCCGGGAGCCTCGGAAGAAGAAGGAGAGCCCGGCCGCTCGCTCCCGCGTGGCCAAGGGCCCCAAGAAGCAGCAAGGTGGGGGGCAGCACCCACCCCTCTGCGGGCACCCGCTCGTGGCATCTCATATCCCCGTGCACCACGGCCCCTCGTACCACGTCCTGCCAGTGCCATCGATGGTCCCGGTGTCTGCAGGGGCCCTGCATGTCCCTGGGGGGCTTTTTGGCCAAAACCCAGCTGCGTACTGGGAGGAAAGGGGATGTGGCAGGGGACCGGCATGCGTGGTGTTGACTGGGGAGTTGGGATCAGGGCCGGGGAATGTGGCAGTTGGCGGCTGGCCGGTGCCACCAGCTCCCCGGACATCCTACCGGAGCAAAAAGATGGGGTGGGCAAAAAGATGGGGCTCATCCCCCTCCCCAATCCGCACCCCAGGGCCGCAGCCGCGAGATGGCAGTGTGACTTTGCACGCTGTGTCCGGCACTGGACACGTCCGACGTGTCGCTGGCCACTGTGGTTGGGCCGGGCACCCGTGGCCCCAGCACCCTGGCCGTGGTGGGATGGGTGCCCACGCCGGCTGGCGCTGCCGAGGGAGGTTCCCTGCTCGCAAATCATGAGGCTGTGGGTCCCCAGTGCAAGAGGCCATCGCGTTGCTGATGCCGTGGTTGTCACCTCCGGGCAGAGCCAGCTGAGGACTCGGAGGATGAAGAGGAGGAAGAGGAGGTGGAGAACAAAGACCCACCAAAAAAGGTCAAGAAGAAGCTGCCCAAAGAGCCCCCCTCGGGTGAGAGCCGGGAGAAGAAGCTGAAGCCGAAGGGTGAGTGCCCAGGGGATGGGCAGGGCTCAAGCCCAGCTCCGTTGCCACTTGCATCTGTCCTTGCCGGGACAAGGGGACGGCCCACGTCCCATCCCCATCACTGTCCTGGGAGGCTTGGGGGGCTGTGGGGCAATCGCCCCCTCCCCATGCTCAACCTTTCCCGCTGTCCCCACCCTGCCACCTCCCTGTCCTCGTCACCACCCATCCCCATCCCACTGTCCGGCCGCTCATCGGCTCCTCCATCCCACTAGGAGACAGGAGCGACCCTGACAGCAAAGCCAAATCTGCCAAAAGCACCAAGAAGGAGCCAATGTCCGTGTTCCAGGTGAACGGAGAGAAGAAGGAGAAGAAAAGCAAGAAGAAAGGTATGGGGCGAGTGAGGGGATGGCAGCCAGTCCCACTGCCCCATGGCATCACCCTGAGCCGACAGCACCCGGTGCCATGTGACAGTGTCCCCTGTGTCCCCCCCCAGCCGCCACTGGGAGCGATGAGGAGGACGATTCCGACTCCAGCACCAAACCCATCAGGTCAGAGAAGAAGAAAAACCCGGCATCTCTCTTCCAGACTGGCGGGGACCCCCCCAGGGAGAAGAAAACCAAAAAGAAAGGTCAGAGCCTGGTAGCAGTGATGCAATGGAGGGTGGTGGGTGCTGCAGAGGCTCGTGAGGGTGCGGCTGAGCCTGGCCATGCAGAGGGGGGTTATGATCAATGGTGTTGGCATGGGTCTATGCCGAGTTCGGGGTTCGGTGGAGTCAGGCTCTTCTCCCACCCCGTGCCCCTGCCCGTTCCTGCCTGCAGCTCCTCCCAAAGCGGCCGAGAGCGAGGAGGAGACCCCAGAGACCCCGCAGAAAAACTCCAACAAGAAGGGGAAAGGGAAGAAATCAAAGAAGGTACAAAAAACCCCTCAGAGCTGTGGGGGTCCCCTCGGGGTGGGGGCAGCAGCTCTTCCCCCCCAGTGTGGGTCAGGGGGCTAGAGCATCCCCCAGGGAGACCCACCGCAGCACCGTCCCCAAAGCCACCAGCTGCAGAACCACAGCCCAGAGGGGTGATCAGGAGCAAAGAGCAATTAGTTGGGAAAGGAGAGGAGCTTTTAGCAGTTTGGGCTTTGGGGTCACCATCCCCTCTCCTGTTGCAGACAAAGGAGGAAAGGCCCCCGTCGCCCGTCATCGAGGTGGACAACCTGGAGGAGTTTGTGCTGCGGCCGGCGCCACAGGGGGTGACCATCAAGTGCCGGGTGACGCGGGACAAGAAGGGGATGGATCGAGGGCTTTACCCCACCTATTACCTTCACTTGGATAATGACAAGAAGGTGAGATGGGTTGGGGGCTTGGAGACTCCTGGGGCTCTACACCCACCCTGGGGAGCAACCTCAGGGTTTTGGGGGGGTGCCTGCCAGCATCCCACTGTGGTGGTGGGTCCTGGATGGGGCTGCTCCCCTCCTCTGTAATTCCTCTTGGGAAATGCCCCATGTTGATGGTACCTGGGATGAATGATGAGCAAACATCTGCCGGAGAGCCATGCTAATGCCAGGCTGGGCTCAGCCCCTCCTGCCCCCATGGCTCAGCCAGTATTTTGGGGATCGTCTTCACTCCATCACTTGCGCAAGGTCGTGGCAGTGACCTGTTGGGCCAAGCCTTGCGCAGAGGGCACGGCGGGGCGGTGAGCCAGGGACGGCGGCAGCGATGGCGATGACGATGCCCCATCTCAACGCGGTCCCACCACCCTCCCAGGTGTTCCTCCTCGCCGGGAGGAAGCGTAAGAAGAGCAAAACCTCCAACTACCTCATCTCCATCGACCCCACCGACCTGTCACGGGGGGGAGAGAACTTCATCGGGAAGCTGAGGTAGGAGTGGAGGTAGCACCCCATTCCTGCAGCACCCCATTCCTGCAGCACCCCGCTCCTGCTCCATGGGTTGCTGGCTGCCTCAAGCAATGGCTGGGTCAGGCAAGAGGCTAAATTCGGAGTTCCCCACTGCCGGGTCTGACCCGAGGAGTGTCGGGGGGCCGGGAGGGGAAAACAGGCTTGTCTGGTTCCTCCCGGCAGACAGGTCACAGCTAGAAACGGCGCCCGGGGAGCCCGGCAAGTCCCGGCCCGTTGCACTGCTGGTAGCTGCACAGTGATGCTGGGGGGTCCCCCCTATAATGCCCCAATTTAGGGGTGCCCTGAACCCGAGCAAATGGCTAAAGGGTGGGAAGGACAGTGTTAGCTGGGGGCCGCACGTGGGTTTTGCAGCTGGGGCTGTGCTTCGAGTGGGAGGAACAGGGGGGGTCAGAGGGGACTCGGTGGCACCGGCCGCAGCCATCTCCCATCCTCGGCTGCAGATCCAACCTGATGGGTACAAAGTTCACGGTGTTCGACAACGGCGCGAACCCCGACAGGGCCAACGCTGACTGGTCCAACGTGCGGCAGGAGCTCTCGGCCGTGGTCTACGTAAGCAGCAGCACGGGGACACCCCCCCACCCCGGGGACCTCCTGGGCAGGCGGCGAGGGGGTCCCGACCTGCACCCCTTCGCTGGGCTACTGCCCGGGGGGGCTTGCAGAGATGCGGGATGGGCTGGATCCGTCCCTGAGCCCTCGTTCAGCCACCGGTGGGAGGCTGCAGCCCATGGTGGTTGCTGGTTTTAGGGACGGGGTTTCTTTTGTAGGAGACCAACGTTTTAGGGTTCAAAGGCCCCCGGAAGATGACGGTCATCATCCCCGGGATGAATGCCGACAGCGAGAGGGTGCCCATCCGGCCCCGAAATGTAAGTCAGGGGCCAGACTGGGAGAAACTCCTTGGGGGGCTGGATTTGCTGGGGTTCACCTTGGATTTTACCCATTTTGGGGCATGGAAATGCTTTCAGGTGTCCCTGAAATTCAAGGCACCTCCCTGGGAGGTGGGGGATGTGGCATCTGTATTATTTTTTTCGCGCTGGATCCTATCTCTCAGCTGGATACTGCTACAGTGCATCCCCCTGGGCACGCCATGGGGGGTGGCAAGGCTCTGGGTAGGGTCACCCCAACTCTGCTCTCCCCCCTCTCCCCCTCCCCAGGATAACGACGGCCTCCTGATGCGCTGGCAGAACAAAAACATGGACAACGTGATTGAGCTGCACAACAAGGCGCCGGTGTGGAACGACGAGACCCAGTCCTACGTCCTCAATTTCCACGGCCGGGTCACCCATGCCTCCGTCAAAAACTTCCAGATAGTGCACGGCAGCGACCGTAAGCTGGGAAGGGGATGGGACGGGGGGGTGACGGTGGAGGAGCACTGCCGTCAGCTGGTCCCAGCAACCCCTTATTTTGCTGAGGTTTAGTTTTTTCCCATGCATGGCTGCTTTGGGGTCCTGCCTGCCTTTGCTGGAGCTGGGATGAAGGTGGACAGGGCGTGCGGCACCGCACAGGCAGCTGCCTGCTGGCCCCGGGTGCCGGCAGAGGGAGCGCGCAGGTCACCTGTTGCCAGGCAGATTAGGGCAAGGACAAATCCTGTGGGGTGCTGAGCCCCCCCCCCTAATCACACTACGGCCACCCACTCAACCCAGGCCATCCCAGAGCATCGCCTCCAGCACGCACCCCGCCTCGCCGGCGGGCTCACCCGGGGGTGCGTCGCGCCTCGGGGACGGTCCCTCGGGGGTGACAGTGGCTCTGTCCCCGCGTGAGCGGCCGGACGCGGCCGTTCGTCACCTGTCCGGCGCAGTCAGAAACCCTCGGCCTCCGGGGTGTTGGGTTACGGGACAGAAAAAACCTCTCGGGGGCCCCTGGTTATTTTTACAGATTTCCTGTCACCCGCCCTCCCGGTAGCAGAGGTCCCACGGGGGGGGTGAGTGAGGTCCCTGTCCCTTGGGGGGCTGCGGCTCCCGGGGAAGGGGTGCTGGGGGGTCCGAAGGGTGCCGTGGTCCTGCGCTGGAGCACGCAATGGGAAAATGATGGTTTTCGGTAACACGCGCTGCGGCACGGTGCCGCCGGCGCGCGAACCGCGGGCTGAGCTCGGTGGAAGGCGGGGGCGGCTTCTTTGGGACGCTGCTGCGTGGGTCCCCTGGGAAAAGGGTGGGATGGGTGCGCGGGTGACGTCCCAGCCGCTCGCCCTCTCTCCCGCAGCCGACTACATCGTGATGCAGTTCGGGCGCGTGGCGGACGACGCTTTCACCATGGACTACAACTACCCGCTCTGTGCCGTGCAGGCCTTCGCCATCGCCCTCTCCAGCTTCGACGGGAAGCTGGCCTGCGAGTAGTACCCGTGCCGGGGCCGCATGCTGGGGCTGCGCGCCGGTGCCCGGTGGATGCTCCCGCATCCCTGTCCTGCTCCTGCATCCCCATCCTACCCCTCTGTTTCCACCTTCTGCCTGGTGAACGCTCACAGTTACAGCCGCTCCTGGGGTGGCTCGAGGTGCACGGTGCCCACAGAGTGCCGTGGGACGCTCATCCAGCCACGGCCACCCTCTCCGGGCAAATTTGGGACAGATCGCTGGTCTGGGGCAGATGGCAGCGTCAGGCCTGGGGTATATTTAGCAGATGAGGCTGACTGTGATCCCGATCTCATCCCTTTGAGATGTTTCTTGGACTCGGATCCTGGAAACTCATCCCTCTTTTTTTTTTTTTTTTTTTTTTTTTTTAGATTCTGGTTTGTATTTTGTAGCTCCATCTCTCAGTGAGAGGGGGGTTGGTGGTCTCCTCGTTCATGTTTCCTCATAACTATGAGTGCGCACAGAAACCACGCGTGGCCGGGGTCTGCCCAAGCTCCTGGCGAGGGACCTCCTGCCCGGGTCAATGCCCACTGGGCACCAAACCCTGGGTTTGGCCCATTTTTGCCCCATTTTTGCCCTGGCACCAGCAGACGTGCGGTGCCCGTGGTGTCTTTGCACGCCTCGGGCTCTCCACCAGTTGGGTCTAACCCCACTGCCTGGAAACCCTTTGGGGATTTAGGTCCCCGAGGAGCACCCTGGCACCCAGAGCACTGGTGGCACGTGGGCATGTGCCGAGGGAAGCCGGTGCCGGCGGAGGAGGGCCAGCGGCCACGTGAGGCAAAGCTGGCATCACCGGCACGGGGCCGGGCTGGGTCGGTGCTGCCAAGAGGGACCTGGAAGGGAAAACTCTGGGTGCACCAGGAAGCGCTGGGGTGACTCACAAGGTGTGGTTCGGTGCTGAGTCACGCTCAGCGACCGGCCGGGCCTCGCCGAGCCCCCCGTGCCCCCGCCGCTCACCGCCCCGGGGCTCTGCCGCATCCCTCCGGACCCCACCGGGCAGGTGGTCCCACGGAGCCCCGCGTGCCCCGGGTGTCCCCGCTGCCGGGACTGGCCCCGCTGGTGGTCCCTGCTGATGGCACAGACCCGTGGGGTGTCACGGGGAGCTCCGGGGGGTCATTGGGAAGGGGAGATGCTGGAGAGGGGCAGCTCGGGGGGGGGGCAGGGTAGCCTGTGCCCCCATTTCCAGCACAAACCCACCTTTGTGGGGTGAGGCTTTGGCTGCACGGACAGGCCCAAATCTGATTAATTCAGTGGTGAGAAATACAGGGACATGCCAAGGTGCTTCGAAACACCGTCTTCGACTCCCCGATAATGCTTCTCACCTGCTCAGCTCATGCAGTGACCCCGGGGTGGGCTGAGACAATTTGGGGTCCCCTTCCCAGGTCACATACAGATCTTTCCCCCATTCAGGGGGTGATTTGAGCCCCCCCAATTTAATGCTGTGAGAGGTAGCCGGGGTGGAAAGGCCAAAGAGCAGGAGACGGATGAGACAGATGCGGTTGTGTAAGAGGGATGCTCATCCTTGCTGGGCAGTGTCGCAACACCGCCGCAGCCCGAACCCGTCCCTGCGTGGGGTTGGGGACAGGTAACAGTGACAGTGGGACCACGAGCTGGGACCACTGGCAAACATCTGCCCCAGTGGCTTTGCAGACAGAGCCGAGGTTTTCCCGCCAGCTGCACGAATCCGGGCTCCGTGATTCATCGGCAAACGCTCGCGACGGGGGCAGATGGAGGCGAACAGCTCGGGGACGACGGGCCGGCGTGGGACATCGTCCCTTACCCACGCGGTGAGATCAGAGACCTTCTTGTGAGCTAAAGAGAGAACCAGCCACCGCGGTTCGGGGCCAGCATCCCTTGGCTAGGTATGGCCAGCAAATGTGGGGAAAGCGAGAGCTTTCTGCCCAAATCCAGCCACAAACCCAACATCTGTTTGAAATCGGGAAAAGCTCAGCTAACGGTTGAGCTAACGCTTGTTCCCATTTCCTCCAGTGGAAGCAGAAAAGCTGAAGCGGGGTGAGAGAAGAGGGGTTTTGGTTCCCCAAGCTCTCACTGGAGCACCGTCTCCCATTATCCCAGCTGCTCCCCAGGGAGTTTCTCCCTCCCCTACCCAAAAAGTCTCCGTGTTGCCCGTTGCTTGCAAACCCCTCGTGATTCCCAGCCTGCAGCCCAAGCGGAGCAAAAAATCTGCCACGGGTATCCCAGAATACAGTTACCGCATCAGCCACCCACCCCAAATCACTTAGACAAACCCTCTAACCCAAACCAACTGTGGCACAAGAAACAAATGAAAACAATTTAATAGGGCGATGGATGTTCGGGCCCTTTGTTTGCGCTGGCTGTTAACACCAGAGGAGATGAGGAATGGAAGCAGTTGAAATGTGTATCTACTTTGGCCGACGGAAAGTGTGACGGATGCGCCGGCAGACCAATGGCTGAGGATGCTGGGGTGTGCGTGGGTGTGAAAGGAATGCTCGCTGCAAGAAAAGATTAAAAAAAAAAAAAAAGAGAAGGAGCCTTATCAACGGCGTTTGAGCCCAAAGTGTGTGTCTTCCTTGGAGAAGGGGTTTTCTCAGTCCCCAGGGATGATGTTTTCCCCGCAGCACGAGACTTTGAGGCTTCTGAAGCTTCATTTTAGGGAGCTGGTGTTAAGTTGGTGGTGCAGGGATGGATTTAACCCCACAAAGCGCTCACGCAGGGGCATGAGCGTGGCTAGCAGCCGGAGGCGACTGTCAGCAGCTCCTCAAGGGAACCTCCTGGGAAATGCGTTTTGGTTTTGCAAAGATGGTTAAAAGGCAAAGGGGAGGAAAAAAAAAATAAGGTCCCACCTCAATGCTGAGTGCTGCATCCTAGCTAGGACCAATGTCACTGCCGTGCCAGTGGCTCTCGCAAGGCGGTACTTACCGACATCCCCATCCCATGCTGATGAGTGGAAAGATGCTGGTCCAGAGCTGAGGAGGAGGATGGAAGCATGGGGCTTGTCACCAACCGCTCGCTTCTCCCTCTGCCCCAGACACCCGGGGCTCGGGGGGCTCCGCGCGCCCAGGCCTGAGCACAGGCTCAGCCCCTGCACTCTTAGTGGGGGGCTGTGGGGTATTTCCATGGGGCTCCGAAAGGCGAATGCCCCATCAGCCGGGCAGCCCGTGGAGGGAGAGGGCTGGCTGCATCCCGGCAGGTTCGGGAGGGGAAGCCAGCGCAGGGAAACTCCTCGCCCGTCAATGGAAGGGCCGGAGCTGTTTGGTTCCCAGCGAGCGCCCTGCCCAGCAGAGAGCATCGCCTCAGCCTCGGGGGCTCTCACTCCGTGCTTTGAAGTGGTGATACATTAATTAATTAAAGGACGGAACGGAACAGGGTGTTTTTTCTCTCCCCTTCCCCTTCCCATGTATTTCTTTCAGTGACATTTTTTAGAGGGAAAGGCAGAGTCATGGCCGGTAAGCTGGGCTGCGGGTTTGCAGGATGGGCTCTTTCTCGGCGCAGCAAGCGACAGGCGGTAATGGGAAAGCCAATATTTTTCAACTGCTTTTAAAAAGGAATCATTTTTTAATTAGTGAATCCATTCTGGAGAAGTGTTGGAGTTTTACAATGTTGTAGCTGTTCTTGGTGTCTTGCCTAGACTTGGATGTTCTGGCCATAAGAAAATATTATTTATGGCGTTGCTGCTTGCAGCTCTTTTATATTATAATTTGGGAAAGGAAGTTGCTGTTCCCACCAGTGGACGAAGAATAGCAGAAACAAGGATTATGGACTTCTGAAGGAGGAAAAAAAATAAAAATTAAGAGGCAGGACTGAAACAAACCACCGAGCCAGGCTCGAATTGCCACGCTCTAGAACAAGCTCATCCCTGCATCACCAGCAGTTGGGTTGGATGCTGTCACCGAGCCGAAGCCTGACCCCTGCACGCCCGGCAGGCCCGGCGCGGCGGTGACCCCCTCGGTACTCCCCTGTGCGGCGTTACATGTGTTCCTAAACATTTGCAGATCAGGCTTTTATTCATGGGCTAATGCACGCTTGTTTGCTCATGCCTTACTCAGCCTAAACTCCTATGAACTCAATTAAGCCTGTCATCTCCAGGAGCAGTCAATGTCATTTTTGCCCAAGTAAGGGATGAGTAACGAGTGCTCCGAACGGCCCTTAGAGAATAGCAGCCATTTTGTTGCAGTTTTTGGTCCAGATTTCTTACAACTTAGCACCAGGCCAAGGGTGGAAGAATGCGATATGGTTTTATTAATCACACACGATTGCTGAATGCGCTGGATGCTTCGGAGACTGTCGCTGTACGGGCTGCAGTGCTGGCTGTCTTGTCCCGAAATGCTTGAATACAACCAAGCTCAGCAAGAAAATTAGAAAAATATGTTTCTAGAAGGGATGGGATGCAAAGAGCATCCCTTCTCCAAGCAGGGCACCGGGAGGATCCCTCTCCCCGGTTTACCCCTGTGGGTTTCGGGTACCACGGCGCAGACCCTTGGCGCCTGCCGGACCCTGTGGACGACAGGGCCGGGGTTTTTGCCGTGTGTTGCCTGTATCGGGGCTGCAGTTCCCAACAGTCGGGCTGGGTCTCGGCCAGGGACTCGCATGCGATCAGCCGGCTGTGGCTTAGCACGTTACCACCCATCGGCTCGCTCCGAGGAAATGACCGTGGCCTGGCTCCTGGCTGGGTTCCCTTGGGAAATCGCAACGGCATGGGCTGAGATCCCCGTCCTGGGTACCGCAGGGTGGGGTGGGTGTCTGGGAAAGACGGGGAATCTGCATGCTGGTGGGGTGCAGCAGGCTGAGCAGGGGGGGATGAGGAAGGGGATGACGGTGTTTGGGGGGGATGAGGGTGTGAGGATGGGGTTGAGGAGGGGGATGGAGGTGTGAGGATGGGGATGAGGAGGGGAATGAAGGTGTTTGGAGGGGGATGAGGGTGTTTGGGGGGGTGTGAGGGTGTGAGGATGGGGATGAGGAGGGGGATGAGGGTATGGGGATGAGGAGGGGGATGAAGGTGTTTGGGGGGGAATGAGGGTATGGGGATGAGGAGAGGGATGAGGGTGTTTGGGGGGGTGTGAGGGTGTGAGGATGGGGATGAGGAGGGGGATGAGGGTATGGGGATGAGGAGGGGGATGAAGGTGTTTGGGGGGGAATGAGGGTATGGGGATGAGGAGAGGGATGCAGGTGTTTGGGGGGGTGTGAGGGTGTGAGGATGGGGTTGAAGGTGTTTGGGGGGGTGTGAGGATGGGGATGAGGAGGGGGATGAAGGTGTTTGGGGGGGTGTGAGGATGGGGATGAGGAGGGGGATGAGGGTATGGGGATGAGGAGGGGGATGAAGGTGTTTGGGGGGGAATGAGGATATGGGGATGAGGAGAGGGATGCAGGTGTTTGGGGGGGTGTGAGGGTGTGAGGATGGGGATGAGGAGGGGGATGAAGGTGTTTGCGGGGGTGTGAGGATGGGGATGAGGAGGGGGATGAAGGTGTGCGGCAGGCGATGAGGGTGTGCAGAGGACAATGAAGGTGTGTGGAAAGGGATGAAGGCGAGCACGGGGATGAAGGTGCACATAGGGGGGTGAGGCTGCACGGGGGGCGATGAAGATGTGCAGAAGGGGCTGAAGGTGGGCACGGGGGACCCTGGCTGGCTGGTGACGGGACGGGACAGCAGCACCCTCATGCCCCGGCCCGGGGCTGCATCCCGGGGCTGCGGACCGGAGAAAGAGGAGGAGGAGGGTGAGGAAGGCTTCTAGAGGGCGCTCCCAGATCCCGGGCTGGGCCGAACCGGGCTCCAGGGCTGCCCTTTCCCCCCCCACAAAAACCCCTCCCGGTGGAAGAGAAGCCCCGCGTTCCCGCTGCCCCGTCGGGGAGCGCTGCCGCCGCCGCCGCCGCCCCGGGGAGGGAGAGGAGGGAGAGGAAGGAGAGGAGGGTCGGCCGGGTGGAAGGAGGGAGAGGAGGGAGGGGAGGAGGGAGGGCCGGGGAGGAGGGCGGAGGGTCGGCCCGGCCCCGCCGCCTCCTGATTGACTCCCAACTTTCTGCTCCTCCCTTGCATAAACTTTCCCGTCCCTGCGTCTGGCTCCGTGCGCGGACCCGGGAGCCCGCCGCGCTCCCCGCATTCCTGCCGCCCTCCCCGGCCCGGCCCCGGTCCGGTCCCGGTCCCGGTCCGGTCCCGGCACCCGCGGCCGGCCCAGCCCCTCCGGAGCACGGAGCAGGTAAGAGCTCGCCGGGAAGAAACTCCCAACCCCCCTTCCTCCTCCTCCTCCTCCTCCTCCTCCTCCTCTTCTCCTCCTCCTCCTCCTCCTCCTCCGGCGCCTCCTTCCTCCCGGCCCGCAGCCCTCCGGCTCCACCGAGCCCCGGCGGCTGCTGGCGGCCGGTGGGGTCGCCCCCCCTCCCCGGTAGCCCGGTGCTTCCCCCCGGGCCTCTCTCCTCCCCCCCCCCCTCCCCGACGGCCCCCGAAGGGGGGCAGCGTGTGGTGGCCACAGACCCGGGGTGTCCCCAAGGTGCCCCCCACCCCCGGGTCCCCAACCTCTCGCCCCGTCGGGGTTAAGCACCCATAACCCCCCCCCGTCTCCCGGGGCCCCTCCGCTGGGTCCCCCCCGCATCCCCGGGGTGCGCGGCGGGCGCGGGCTATAGGGTTACAAAGAGGCCTTGTGTACGGTATAGCCCATACGTCGGGAGCGGGCGCCAGGCGTTATATAAAGCGATCGACCGCCCCGGCTGCCTCCTGGTCCCGGCGGAAACCCCTCCGGGAAAACGGCACCGGGGGGGGGGGGGGGGTGCGTGTGTGTGTCTGGGTGTGTTGTCCCGGGTGGGGTGCGGGGGGCCACACGCGTGTCACGCTACATGTGTGTCACACGCATGTAGGGGATGACCATACGCTGACTGTATGCTAAACACTTTGTGCCTCGTCATAGGGGCGCATTGCTAACGAGGCAGCAATTAGATGGATAATTTTCAGCAGTGTGTCATCTTTATTATTATTATTATTTTATTTTTACACCCTCCTTGGGTTTGGGGTTGTTGTTTTTGTTTCCCCTTAACCCCCTTGGAAGGAAAATAAGGCCAAGCCCTCGCAGTGCCGCCCGCCTCCGCCCCCCGAAACCGCTCAGGCCCTATGCAATGCGTTTGGCCTGTACCGGCGGAGAAAAAAAACCCCATATTTTGGGGAGAAACCAGCTGGAAATGGTACTGGAGGCCCTGCCAGGGTGGCGGGCACCCTGCAGCCCTCCATCGCCGTTGGGTGGTTGGCACGGGGTGGCGGGGGAAAAGGCGAGGGCAGAAGTTTTGGGGGTTTTTGGTGCTTTGCGGGGAGCCGGGGTGAGACGGGCCGGGCGACCGTCCCACCGGCAAAGCGATAATCTCCGGTGTCAGGCGCGCCGGGGTATTTTGGGCTCCGGCGTCCTCTCTCCCCTCCTATCGCTTTACCCCGCACGGGTACGTGCGTGCTGTGAGTCAGGGCTTTGGCACTGCCCGGCCACCTTGGGGGGCCCTGCCAGTGGGGCTACCACCCCCTCCCCTCCCTGGTTTTGGGGTGCTCACGATGATGGGTGGAAAATTGGGGGTCTGCCAGGCTGGTGATCCCCCCATGTACCCGCTGGCCCTTGGGGCCTCCGTGGCCCCCAAGCCCTTCCTTGCAGCCAGTTTTTGGGGTGGGTCATTTCCCTGTGGGATGGGAAGAAGAGGGTCCCCAAAGCGGATGGGGGGGGGCGAGGTCTCGTCAAGGTCACCCAACGGCGAAGTCAGGGGAGAAATGGGTGGGAGGGTGGTGGGGCTGGGACCCCGCTGGCGGGGCGGGTGATGGTCACCATGGTGCTGCCCAAATGGCGTTCCTGGTACTTCCCCACCGGAGAGGACCGGCACAAGTGTCCTGTTGGGAAGAGGTGCTGGATTTGACCCTGTTTGGGTTTGCAGGACTGGTATTCCCATGGGAAGGGGCTGCGGATGGGTGTGGGGTGAGCAGCCGTCCCCTCCCAGCCGGGTGACACGGGGGGACGTTCCCGTCTCCAGGGATCTCAGGCACCCAGCTCCCTCCCGGGGGTGGGCACGCAGCTGGCACCACACTGGCTTTTCTAACAAAAATAACCCTTCGAAAGCGGCGGGCTCTAGCTGCCTTGCGTAAGTGGCACCTGGGTATTTCGAGGACCCTTGTCCTGACTGGGGTGACTGTGGCCTCGGGGCTCAGCTTGGAGCAGGGGAATGCTTTGACCGGGGCATTTTGGGGGGCAAAGAGGCGCAGAGATGAACCCTCCAGCAGCCATCCCACCTCTAAACATCCCCCTCCTGCAAAGCAAACCCCCCTCCAGCCTCCATGTCCATCAGTAAAAGGGACTTGTGTCCATTTCCCATGACATACGGTCGCTATTTATCACGATACCAGAAACAGCATCTCCTTTTAATTGCCATTTAATCCTCATCTTGCCACCACCGAGCGGGTCAGGAGGCGAGTCCCGGTGGCCCCAGCGCTGTGCCAAAGGAAGGAGACTTCTCCCGGCAGTGTGTGAGCAGGTTGTGGCTCTGGGGAGGTGGGGGTGGCAGTGGTAATCAGCTATAATTAATGTATTAAAAAGCAAGTAACTGCGCATCTCCCGTCAAACACGCAGTGAGCAGGAGGCTGGTGGCAGGTGAGCTCGGTGTCAGGAGTGGGGCGGGCACACAGTGGCTGGAAAGGGGGGAAATGGGCAATTCTGGGCTGTTTGCAGGGAAAAAATATGTTTTCCTGCCTTAGTACCTCTTCTCCTGTCTGTGGGAGCAGAGGATGGAGAGGAAGAGAGGAGAATGGGCTGCAAAGCCCTAGTGAAGGGTGCTGCTGGGATTTGTGTGGTGAGAGCCATCCTAGGGCTCTCTGTGGGGTTGGGATCCCTCTGTCAACGGATGGGACGGATGCTGTCCAAAAAGTGTCCCATCTCTAGGAGGTCCTCTCTCTTATTAAATCCTTGATGACAATTGCAAGGGGCTGGCGAGGCTGCCATGGTGTTTGCACCACCACGGGCACTGCTGGTGGATGGGATATAACCAAATACATTTGATTTTGGGAGTTCCAATCCCCAGGAGATTTCCGAGGCGGTCAGGCCGTGCTCTGAGCTTCTCAGCCTTGTGTCCGAGGTGTTATTTGGGGTCGGTGCCTGGGCCAGGAGAATGCCGGGGGCCGCGGCGGCCGAGCCCAGGCACCTGCGTGTTGCGGTCGGGGCAGGCACCTGAAGCGCGTGGGCGTTCGCTATTGCCACCGTCACGTGGCGGCTTATGAAATGTTTTTTTGGAGGGAGGGAGGGAAGGTAATGATGGGGTAAGCCGGCGGGGCCGTGCCCCGCGCCAGCCTGCAGCGGGCACATGGCAGGAGCAGCCCCCCCCATCCCCCCCCCCCCCCGCCACGATAGATAACACGCGGCCGGATCCTGCTGCGGGTCTGGACACGCCGCTACAACTCCCGGTGCTTCGGTTTTCCCCGCCTGTGAAATGGGAGCGAGGGGCCCCGGCAAAATCTCCTCGTGGTGCCGGATGGCCGCTCGCCTGCCCGTGGTGGTGGGGAGTGGGGGGGGTCACACGGTGCTGGGTGTCGTTTTGGGCTCCCCGTGCAGCTCGTTGCAGGGTTTCGTGGTGAGCACGTGTGGCCGAGCCCTTCGGAGGTGACAGGCCGTGAACCCCACGGTCTCATCTCTGGGGGTGGCAGCTGATGGCCCTGCGGGGATGACGTTCGCGCAGGGCTCTGTGTTGGCACAGCCGATGGGATCCTGCGGGAGAAAGGTCCGGAGAAACACGAGTGTCCGATTGCACGAAGCATGTCCCATCCCGGCGGCGCAAATCCCGCCGGAGCGTGTCCCCTCACCTGGTCCAAACGGATGCAACACTCCGATGTCCCCAGCGTCCCCCATTACGTGTCATGAGACAGCAGCGGCACCGAAACCCAGCGCACCCACTGCGCACATCACCGCCGCCTTCCAGCTGGGCACTGGGTGTGTCACGAGATGTGCCAGGTCTCAGCTGGCTAAAGGCGACCCGGAGCTCATCCTCGGCCATCGTCTTGCGAGCCAGAGGCACAAGAAGGTGACTTCAGCGCACTTCAGGGCTGCGCTTCACCCTGTAAGGAATAATGCCGGGAAATGCTTGCTCGCAGGTGGCTTGCGGCTGGCAAGCGAGATGCGAGAGATGGAGGAGGCTGGTTTATCCCCTTCCCCCTCACCGCCGGAGGGATCGGTACAGACCCGGAGCGTGTGCTGGCAGAGCTCCCCCGGCTGCGGGGGGTGGCCGGGGATGGGACAGCAGAGCTGGAGCTAATTTTAGGAGGTGGGCAGAGCCTCGCGGGAAGCAGCCGGCTGGAGGGATGTGTCGCGCCGTGGTGCCCGCGAGCATCGAGAACGAGCGCGGGGGTCCCCCGGTCTGAAGATGCTGCCATGGGTCGAGGAGGTGGCCCCGCATCGGCAGCCCAGCTCTCCACCGTGGGCAAGAGCCATGCCACCGCCGATACCCTGGCTGCTGGAGGGGTGGCGGGTTTGAGGACACGCACAAGGGCGATATCCCGGACGCCTGGACTCCCGGCTTGCATTACCCAGGGTGCGGTTGAGCCCCGCGCCGCTCCGTGCCTCAGTTTCCCCATGGCCGTCTCGCCGGCGCTCCCCCCCAGCGGGGTGCGGTGGAGGCAGGAGGGCTGGCCGGGCTCGGGGATCCTCGCCTGGGAGCGCCAAGCCTTATTATTTCCCCACGACTGTCTCCTCCTCGCTCCTCGTAAAATTAGATCCAGCTGTTCACAATAGCCACTAACTTCTCTCCGGAAGATGTTCAAAGTTTACAGACGCGGAGCGGCGCGGCGTGCGTGGAGGATGGGCTGCCGTTCCCATGCCAGCTCCTCGCCGCCCGCCCTTCCCCCAGAGGCAGCCAGCTCCTGCTTTTCCCCCCCACCCCCCCCCGGCTTAGGCAATTCGAGTTTTGGAAAAAGCACACCCGCACGCAGGCACGCGAGCCCCCGACCCAAGCGAGCGTCGGGTTTTTATTAGCAGGAAGATCTGGGCGCTTCGCAGTCCAGGAGCAAAGGTCTGGTGCAAGACCCTGCTTTTTCCCCTGCCCGGCTTCTTGCCTGCATGCTTGGTGGACGAGTTGGGCAGGGTGCTCGCTTGGTGCTCGCTTGGTGCTCGCCAGCGCCTGTGCTCATCTATGGCACGAGTTTGGGCTCCGGTTCTCGCATGGGGCGGCCGCTGTATCCCGCTCGCAGCCTTGCCCGGGTGGCATCATGGAGCGGAGGGGTCAGGGTCAGGGTCCGGCTCCGATGTTTGGACGTCGGCGTGCTGGGCAGGGGGCTAGCATGGCATGCTGGGCTCTCTGGCACTCTTGGGCCATGTTTCTTACTGGAGCTCCTTCTTTTACCAAGAATACTGCCTTCGTGTATTTTTAGCAACTTTCCTCCCCGAGGATTCCAGAGCAATTTTTCAATCTGCGGGAGCGGGAGTTGCTGTGCCCGTTTCCAGCTCGCAGCTCGGGCAGCGGAGAGAGGTGCTGGGAGAAGGCGATGCTCTACCACGGGCACCCGGTGCGCTCCTGGCATGCAAGAAAGTTTGCTCGCCGGGCCGGTCTGGGGTGATGGCACACAGTAAAATGGTGCGAAACTGAAATATCCCTTTCTGGGAATAAATCGCCGATGCGGTTTGTGCGAGGCGGTGCGTACGGGCTCGTGCATTAAAGGCAGGACCTCAGCTTGGTGCTGCCCTGAGCTTCGTGAAGTCAGCGCAGGAGGGCAGGGAAGCGTGCCCCCTCGCAGGGCTGACAGTGGCCAAGTGACGTTGCTGTGTCACGTTTTGCCCCAGACTCTGGCACCCAGGGACATCTCCGTGTCTCAGCTTAGACAGTAACGCCTGACAGCCCCCCACCGCCTTGTGTCTCGGGTGCCTGGGGAGGGGATCAGCTCTTGCAACCCCCCCACCCCGCCGGGTTTTTCCTCCTGGTCGCTCAGCCGGGAGCGCCGTGGTGCTGGCCCCGGGCTCCGGTGGGTGCCACGGCGCGGGCAGCGGGCGCAGCTGCTCCCCGGGCAGGGTTGGGTTTCGCGGGGGTGGAGGCGGCCGGGGGCGGGTGTGAAATGCATTGCAGCCTTCCTCCTCCTCCTCCTCCTCGCCTGGCAGCCGGTGGCCCCTGGAAGACTTTTTCCCTGGCCCTGCTGCAATAGCATAAAATGGGGTCAGCGGCACCCGAAACTCCTCTGTGGAGGCATTTCTTCTCCCAGGAGTGGGTCTGAGGGCTGGCAGGGTACCCGGGACGCCTGGCCCACCCAGGTGGTGGGACACCATCCCACTGCAGGCACGGGGCTGCCTGGCCCTGGGCTCCCCTGGGGCTCCGCTAACCCCAGAGACCCTTGGCTTCCCCTTGGGACAAGCGGTCCTGGGAGTCTCCAGGGACTTGGGAAACAGTGGCCACCCTGAGCTCATCTTCAGGGGATGTTCAGTGGGAAACATCCCGGGATGGGCGTATTTTGACGCAGGAACAAAGCAAATTCAATGGTCCCCAGCGAGTGCCATGCCCGGCGCTGGCCATGCCACAGGCCACCGACGCTGGGGGTGTCATGGGATGGCCGTGGCGGTGGCCTGTCCCCGGCAGCAAACTTCAACCCTGTTGTTTCCATCCAGCTCGTTTCATAACGCAGAGAGCAATTAATGCTGCAAAAGCTTTCTATTTATGCGCTGCTGGGTGAAACGCCCCGTCCTGGCTGGGCAGGGCGGCCGTAATTGGGCCAGGGAGGGAAGCTGGGTTACGGTGTCCGTCTGTCCCCTGCCCTCAGGTCTTGAGCCTGGAGGCTTGAGCAGAACCGGCTCAGGTCCTCCAGCAGCCGAAACCCAGCTCTGCTGCCCTACCGGGGCTGGAGGAAAAGGAGGAGATGGAGGAGTTGGTTTGCGCGCCCGCGGTTCTGCCGTTAGGAGGGAGCGTCTCGGGCTGTGGCCTTGGGTTTGCCTGATCCTCTCTGTCCTCCCTGCCCAAATTTTTGGGGGGGCAAATCGCTCAAGTTTCTTCCTTGTTCGCCCACAGCCCTTTGGGACGAGGGGTCTGAGCATCCCTCAGCCTCGTGCCGCTGAGTGAGGACCAGCCGCATCCTTGCTGGGTGGGGGCTCAGGGCTTCGCTGGGAGCTGGGGGACCCTTTGGCTGCGGGGGTCTGGCTGGAGCTGGGGGACACGTGCCCGGGGCAGCCCTGGCAGCGCCACGGACCCCGGTGGGATGCTGCCACGTGGCCTCCTGCGGTTTCCCCGCTCCGATTGCTTCCTGAGCCGCCCGCCAAGCCGGAAGGGACAGGAAGCGATAGAGGGGAGGAAATTAGTCGGGCTGTCTCACGGGGAGCCGGCTTGGCGCGTGGGGGGCTCTGCCACCGCCCGGGTCCCCAGCCCACGCCGTGGGTCCCTTCGGGGAGAAGGTGGCTGGTCCTCCCCAGCGGGGAGGTGCAAACCTGGGTGGGAGGGAGGAGGGCGGCCGCCTTTCCCTTCCCAAGCCGGGGAATCCCTCACCGCAGCCGGAGAGCTGTTTGGAAGAGGAGCGCGATGTAAACAAACCTCCTTCCACCGCCCTCCCCGCCGAGCCGGGTCTCGCTCGGCCGCTGTCGCCCGCTTCGGTGGGTGCTGGTTGTTCCTGGGACGGCCACGTGCCAACCGGGACGATGTCCCTTGTGGGATCGGGGCAGGGTCTGGGGCAGGACATGGGACGGGGCATTCCCAAAGGGTCCCTGGGCGAGCTGCCAGGGATACGGCGTTCCTGCAAAAAGCTCTTGACTATCACAAGAAAAGTGCTGTAGGGTCGTGCTCAGCCGAGCCGAGAGCGTCCGGGCTCTGTGCACGGTGCTGGAGTTGGCAGTGGACAGGGTGGCATCTTTCCTGGCATGTCGTGGCCTTCCTGGGGTCCCCCGGGAACCCCAAGTTTCAAGTTCGCTTCGAAGGGCTCTCCAGAGCTGGTGGCTCAGTCGATGGTGCGGGCAGCGTTTCTGCCCGCCCTCTTCCCAGCTGTGTTACGAGGTGGGCAGAGGCGGCAGCGGGGATGCCACCCCCGGCCAGAGAAACAAGGAGCGCGTTAATGACCCCTGCCCAAAACGAGGAGCACGGTAACGAAGGCCTCTACCTGCCTACAAATTGATGCCTGCTGTCACACCCCCAACCACGTCGTCGCTGAGCCCTGATGTGCTGGGGGAGGCACGGGGAGGAGCTGGGGTGCCCGGGAGCCTCGGCTTTGGGGTTTGCTCGTTTGGGGTCTTGCAGAGCTTGCTGTGTGATGGAGCAGCCCCTCTCGGTGTCCCCACCGGAGAGCTGTCCCTGGGGACATCACCGCAGCGGGGCTAGGGTGGCCTCCCAGCCCCCCTCCCGAGCCGGCCGTGGCGGGGGGCTGCACGCTCAGCACCGGGGAGGATGGTGGCTCCTTTCCCCCATTGCCCCCCGGGGTTCGGGTGCCACCAGTCACGGTGATGGGGAGGGGGTGACGGTGGTCTCTTGCATCCCCCCCCCCGCCGGAGGTGGCGTGGGTGGCGGCGCTTTGCCTGTGCTGGTGCGAGGCTGAGCACCGCGCTGTGCCGTGCCTGCCCGGGCTTGTCGGTGAACTTTTATCCTTTTGCCGTGGGGTCTGGGTGCAGGGCGGGAGGGAGGAGGGCTGGATCGCCCCAGGCCCCCCACATGGGAAGGCGGGATGGAGCCGGGATGCAGCTAGACCCCCCCCCAACCTTTGCAGGGTCTGCTGGCCTCCCCATTGTCCCCAGTGCCGCGGGGGATCATCCTGTGGGGTCCTGGTGCTGCTCCGCCGTGGGTCAGGGGAACCCCGGGTAAGGAGGGGACCTTGGGGCTGCTCTGCCCCACATTTTGTCCCCCCGGATGGTGTCAGCTGGGGACATGCTGTGCTGCAGGCCCCTTCGTGCAACGGATGCCGGTGACCATGCCCTGCATCCCCGGTGGTTCAGGGGGATGTTGTGGCAATAGCCAGCCCCCCCCCCCCCCAGTTTGCAAAGGGTGAGAGCGGCAGCCTGGGGGCTGCACCCAGGGAGGGGTGACACCGGAGGGCAGGGGTGGCCGGCGCCAGCAGGGAGCACGTCAAGAGGCATCGGTCCCTGTGCTGTGACACCGGCCAAGGCAGAGCTGGGTGGTGTGGCGGGGTGCTCGGCCGGGTGGGTGGTGGGGCATCGCCCTGCTGCTTTGGGCAGACCCTGGTTCTTTGCTGTGCACCCCGGTGCAGCTGGGACAGAGGGGTTTGGGGCAGTGTGGGAGCTGCTGGGGCCGTGCTTCGTGGTACGTGACGTGGGGCAACGCTTTTGGGGCTGAGCATGCTGGGGAAGAGGAACACACCGTTCCCCCAAATGGGCGGCATGCGATAGGGATGGGAACAGGGTGCTGCCCCATGCCCAGGGGCTTTATGGGGGCAGTTGGCACCTCTGCCCACGTCGCGGCCCCACAGCCCTCGGCTCTGAGCAGTGATGTCCCCGTGCTCCCAGCCCTGAGTGCTCTCCGCCACGCTGCCCCGCACACCCTCGACCCGATCCCTATCTCGGCTGGTTGTGCTGGTCCCGGCAGCACCCTGCTCCTGACCTCGACACCCGCGCCCGGCCCCAGCGGGGTGCCCACCGCACCACTCCGACCACAGCCGCTGCCGCCAAAATATTTCCTTCCCCCCGCCCACCCGAAAACACCCGTCTCCCAAGCACCCCTCCCTCTTTACAACCCTCCGCTTTGCTTTTGCAGGGTTTAAAGAGGCTTCTCGTTGCTTTTCCGGGCTCTCCAGCCCCAAACAGCTCTCGCTGACCAGGCAGCTGCCTGCAGCCCGGCTGCCTGCACAAGCCCCAGGTTTCCCTCGCGTCCCCCACACGCGGTGCCAGGGCTGAGCTCTGCGAGCCCGTGGGAACGCCGTCCCCGTCTCCTGGCGCAGCCTTGGCCTTGCGGGGAGATAAGGGCTGCCCTGGCGGCATCCTCCCCTGCCTGCTGTGGGCACCCATCCCGCACCCGCCGGGGGGACCTCGCAAGGGTGCAGCCCCCCTCCAGCACCCTCGAAAGCCTTGGGCTGGAGCGTGGCACCCCACAAAAGCAGGGTGCCAGAGGGGTGAGCGAGCTGGGTGCGGGGGCACCCTCCTGGCATGGGTGCCAGCAAGCATCCCTGCTCACGGCGGGGCGAGCGTCCCCACTGCGGATCGATGGTCCTGGGGTCCCCAAACCCCGCAGAGGTGCCTGCATCGTGGGAAGGGGCTTCTCCCCCTGGTCCCCGGGGAGCAGCTGGGAGGCAGGAGCCGGTGACATGTTTTCCGGCAGGTCCGGTCCCCTCCCTGCCCGGAGCAGGTCTGGCCGGCGGTCCCTCCGCAGGCTGTCCAGCCATGCCGGTTTCCTAATTGCTCCTGTTGTTGGTGTTTTGTAAGGGCTGGGTGGAGCGCTCGGCCGTGCCTTGCGTCAGCGCGGTGCCTTGCACCCTCCCTCCAGGAAATCCAATGTCCCGGCCTGGCCAAAAGCAGGTTTGGTGGAGGAGGAGCTGCTTCCTCGCACCTTGGCCGAGGCCCCGGCATCACCCTCCCTCCTCTCCTGGCTTCCCCAGAAAGGCTGGGTTGGGGTTTCCCTGCCAGGGGGGCAGTGGGGTGGGAAGGGGCTGGGGGTGCTGGGAAGGGGGGGCTGGAGAGCTTCTGGGGAGCGGGGGGACGTGTGTGCCGCAGGCTGGGCGTGCGGGCAGCCGGCACCCTGCTTGTGCGGGCAATGCCCGGCATGGGGACGGTGACCCAGGGCACTGGTCACGCTGTTTGTTCCAGGATCCTGCCTGCAGTGGTGCAGCCAGCCCTATAGATTTGCTTGCAGCCCTATAGATTTGCTTTCAGCCCTATAGCTTCATCCTTGGCCCTATGGCTTTGCCTTTGGCCCCAAAAGCACCCATCAGTCGGGGAGAGCAGGGGGTCTGGTGGGTCCCTGCAAAGCCACCCCCACCTGGCACCAGCTCCTGGGGATTTCCCCTCTCGGGGTGAGCTGATGGCAGCCCCGTGGTGCTGGGGGGTCCTGGGACGCTGCTGGGTCCCAGGCTGGCACAGGGCTGTGGGGTCCCAGGCCACTGTGGGATCTCAAGGCTGGGGGCTCCTGAGCTGCCACCGTGCAGCTGGGGGGGTCCTGGGCTGCCGTGGGGTCCCAGGCCACTGTGGGCTCTGGGGTCACTGCAGGACTGTGGGGTCTTGGGCTGCTGTGGTGCAGCTGGGGGGTCTCTGGTTCCCCCATGTCTCAGGGGTCCCGGTCTGTTGGGGGGTCTCGGGCTGCCATGGCGCAGCCGGGGCTCGGCACCCGGCCGAGGCAGCCGCACACACCATTGTAGGCGCCGCGCTGGGACGGAGCCCCGCTGCGCTCGCTGGGCTGCGGGGCGGGGGGAAGCAGAGGGGTCCCACCGGGACCGTCCCCACGTGCCACCCTTGCCGTCCCTGCCTGCCGCCTCGTCCCGGTCTCCCGCTGCCCTCCCGTCCCCAACGCTCCGCTCGCTTTGGACAACCCATCCCTCCCGGGGGCTGCCTCGGCACCCCGGCAGCAAGCGCAACCGAGACGCCGCGGGACTCGGGATGCCGTGGGACTCGGGATGCCGTGGGACTCGGGGGGCTGCGGGACTCGGGGTGCCGCAGGCCCGTCCGACACCGCTGCCGCCATCCCTCCCTTGGCCGGCTGGCTCGATCCTACAATCCAGTTCTCCTTATTTGGCCACAGTGCTCGGCAAGAGGGGGAGCGGCAGGCGGGGGGGACGGCGGGCAGGGGCGGGCGGCGGGGACCCGGAGGGGCTGACATCACATCACGACGAGGGAGAGAGAGATGGCGGGGGGGGGGGGGGAAGTTTCTTTTTTTATAAAAGAAAAAAAAAAAAAAAAAAAAAAAAGAGGCCTTGCAGCGCGCTTGAGCCAGCGGGCTTCTGCAGTTCCTTTAAAAGGAGATGTCTGCGCCGGAGACCTTTGTACACTCCCAGCTCGTCCGGGAAGCTCGGCGCAGGAGACACCTCTCCGCTCCCACCGCCGGCAGCTGCCGCCAAACATGTTATTGCAAAACACTGCGCCGGGAGCTGGGCAAAGGGAGGAGGAGGAGGAGGAGGAGGGTTGAAGGCTCCTCGGCATCACCCACCGGCCAGGGAGCGCCCGGGGTCCCGGCCGAGCATCCTCGGGGCTGGGGGCCTCTCCCAGTGCCAGGGCTAGGGCTGCCGGAGGGCTCCGGCCACCTGGTTCCCATTAACGGGGTCTGGCTTGGAGCCGCCCAGCGTCTCCCTTCAAATCCCGGCTCTGCCTTTGCCAGGCATGGCGGAACGGGGATTTTTGGGGCTGGGGGTGGTTTTGGGGCCAGCTTGCCCAAAGAGGTGGCTGGGTGGCAGCGGGTACTGGTGCGGGGTCGGGGCTCACAGGCTGCGGGGCTGCTGCCACCCCGTTGTGTCACCCGTGGGCGCCGTGTGCCCGAGCAACTCGTACGGATAACGCAGCATCCGGGCTGTTTCCTTCACAAACTTTATTTGAGCGGACCCTGGGTGGTCACTTGTGGCTTGGATTTGGGGATACTCATGGAAGTCATGGCTCTGCTCCCAAAGAAAGCCTGTTTGTGTCTCTGATGCCTCACACCGGGATGCTGCTCCCAGCCCTGGGTGCAAGTAGGGACAGGGCCAGCACTGGGGACGGACCTGAGACCGTGCTGTCACTGTAGCCCCATACCCCCAACAAGGCTCTCCGGGTCTAACGGGTGTCCCCTGTGTCCCGGCAGGTTGTCGTGTGTCCGTGGGGGCTCGGGGTCGGAGCCCAGAGCAGCCAGCACCATAGCGTCCAACAGCTGGAACGCCAGCGGCAGCCCCGGGGAGGGGCGGGAAGATGGCCAGGACGGCATGGACAAGAGTCTGGACAATGATGCCGAGGGTGTGTGGAGTCCGGACATCGAGCAGAGCTTCCAGGAGGCGCTGGCGATCTACCCTCCCTGCGGCCGGCGGAAAATCATCCTCTCGGATGAGGGCAAGATGTACGGTGAGTGATGGGGGCAGGATGGGGCGGCCGGGGGTGAAGCAAAACCTCCTGCCCCAAACTCACACCGGGCCATCGCCCTTGAGCACCCCGCAACCCCGAAAGCAGCTTCCCCGGGTGCATCCCGGAGCTGGACCGAGGAGGTGGCAGTGACCCACGTCCCCTCCCTCTGCACTGGCTCTCCCTCCCGCTCCCTCCCTCTCTCGGCCCTGCCGGAACAACTGGTTTGGTGAAGCCGTCAGGCAGGGAGCGGGTGCGGGCAGGGAGCGGGTGCGGGCAGGGAGCGGGCGCAGGACTGCGGGGTCAGTGCCAGCCCTCCGGCTCCCGTGCGCCTCCGCGTCGCTCCCCAAACCTTCCCCGACCGGACCTGGTGGCGGTGAGCACCCGGTGGCGAGGGCCACCCGCCCACCCCAAGCCACCAGCAACCCGGCTCAGCTTTCGGTGACTTTGTTGGCAGCAGCGGGGCTGGTCGGCCCCACTGGTGCAATGAGTTTGGGGCGGGTCTCAGCCTAGTTCCTCGTATGTCCTGAAACACCTCTGTCTTGGTGCCTCTCTGCAACCAGGGGGAAGAAGGTGAGGATGGATGACGCAGGCAGGGGGTGATGCTGGCACAGGGCGCATGGTGCCACCAAAGAATGGTGGAAGGTGCCACGGTATCCTCATCCCTGCCGCGGTAGGGGCTGGTCCCTCCTCCTCTCCACCTCCCATGATGTCACCCCCAGGGCAGGTGACCTCAGAGCTGGGACAGGTTGCCGTGTTACCGTCACCCCGCGGTGACGAAGGGACCAAGGCCAGCGCCTCCATCCTCAGCCTCCAAAATACACCCGCCCGGGATGCTGCCGTCACCCGCGACGGCTCACCCGCTGCTGGCACAGAGGGGCAAAGGGGACGAGGCTTTGCGGTGAGCACCGTGCCACTGTCCCCGTCCCCACGCCAGCTCCCCATGCCACCCTGCTTGCCAGGGCCCCCAATACGGGGCGTCGGGCCTGGCGGCTGTGGGGGGAGCACAGGGCTTCCCAAGCGGGTGCATTTTTTGGATTTCTCCGGGAATAGCTGAAGTGCCGCCGGGAGCCTGGCCCCGCGCAGCACGCCGAGCCCCGACCGGTTTTTCCAGCCTTTCGGAGACATCTGGCAGCTGCTTAAAGAGGCAGCGGGCCCCGCCGGCCGCCTTTCATCTCCCCCCACCCTCTCCAGCACCTCCCCACCGGGACCCCCCGGGACCCCCGGCCGGCGGTGCCGAGCTTACCAGGATCCCCAGGGCCACCGGTGGCAGAGGCGATGCCGGCATCTGACGTAAAGGTGTGCCGGTGCCGCTGCTCACCAACACCACCCCTTTTTTGGGGGGGTCCCATGGGATGCCCATGCCCATGCCAGCCGGTGCCCCACTGATGCCAATGGTGTGGGGGTGGTGAAGCAGGTGGGAGCTGGGGGGGGCCGGGCCGGGCACGCTGGCCCTCGCTCTCACTCACTGCCCGCTGGGTTATTTTTAACCCAGCCCGTCCAACTGGTTCACGTGGTGGTGTCAGGGGAGAGGAATTTGGGGAATGTGGTAATTTGGAGGAGGACGTGCCCTCTCGGAGGGAATGGCACAGCCCCGGGTGAATCACGGGGGACAGGGACGGGGCGCACGGGCACGGGGACAGCTGCGGGGGGAGGCTGCGAGGGTGCAGCCCAGGGCGGTGGCGGGGACGTGGTGCGAGGCAGGATGGGTGCAGGAGATGCTTGGCACTGGGTGCTGGGCACTGGGTGCTGGGCTGGCACTGCCCCACTGGGGTGTATGAAGGCACCCTCATTTCTTTCCCATATTTCTTTCCCACGGGCTAGGTATGGGACTCAGGAGCGGGATGTGCAAAGGGGGATGCTGCGGTGCTCGGTGAAGGCGTACCCCCAAATTGGGGCTCGGCGCTGGCATCCCCTTCACCCGCACCCCTTGGCAGCACCCTGCTGCGGGCATCATCTCACCTGGGCTTAAAGGACACACTTGGGGTCCTGGCCCTCGTTAAGCACTAATGAGGCCGGTGAGCCGGGAGCCGTGCTCAGTGCTTCGGGGTGGCACCGGGGTGCTGTGCTGGCCATGCGAGGGGTGCTCCCATTTCCAGGACCCCCGGTGGACCCAGCTGCCCACCCATCAGCTCCTGCCCGACACGGGCACCCCAAGGCGCAGCCGTCCCCGCGCAGCACCTGGCCCTGTCTGTCCCCATGTGTCCCCCCCTCCAGGAGGGCCCAGTTGCTCCAGGGCTGGGAGGGGGCCGGTTGGGGTGGAAGAGGTGGGGGGGGGTGGTGTGTGTGTGTGTATTTTTTTTTTTAAAAGTTTTTTTTTTTTTTTTTTTAAAGCCAAAACCCGCTCCAAGGGCATTTCGACAAGTTCCAACCGCGACCATCTGGTCCATTAAAATAAATCTGGCGTGCCTGGCCGCCCCCGTGTGCGGGGGGCGCGGCGGCGGGGGGGCCGGGGCCAGGGCCGGGAGAAGAAAGCTCCCAGCTGCTCTGACGTTTGAACGTAGATTGGCCACAGCTGGCCCCTAAAATGTGGCGCAAAAGCAACTTCTGCTTCGAATTAGACCCAGGACGTTAGGAAATACTGGTGGAAAGGCCAGCACGGCTTGCAAAAGGGGAGCGGGGTGCCAGGGGGGGGCACCCCAGGACCCCTGTGGGAAAGGCTGCGGGGAGAGAGTTGATGGGCTCCCCCGGGGGTGCTCCAGCTGGGCTGGCTTTTGGGGGGGGGGGGGCTGTGGTTGCCTGTGTTTGGGGACACCGCTGTGGCAGGGGGTCCCTGGTGGCTGTCGCCCCCCCCCTCTCCGACCCTCCTGTATCTGGGGGTTGCCAAAGCGGCTGGGGTGGGGGGGCTCTCAAGGTGGGTCCCCCTGGGCTGGGGGGGTCGGGGGGGGGGCTGGCCACCCCCATGTCCCCTCAGGCCACCCCGATGTCCCCTCGGGCCGGACAGCTGTCGTGGCAGCGCCATCTCCTGGCAGTGCCTTCCTCATTAAGGACCGGCCTCATTAAGGACCAGCATCATCGGGCCGGGCTGGGCAGGACGGGCTGGGGGCCGGAGGTGCCTTTTGGGGCTGATGGCCCTGGCCCCCCCCCCCCCCCCCCCCGTTTCCCCGGGGCTGACCCCTTGGCTCTGCCGGCAGGTCGTAACGAACTGATAGCCCGGTACATCAAGCTGCGGACGGGGAAGACACGGACGAGGAAGCAGGTGAGGCCATCGCTCCGCTTGTTCTCTTGGGAGAGCTTAGGGGGGGTGGGAGGGGGGTGCCAGGTAAGCCTGGGGGAGAGCGGGCGTCCGGCTGCGTCGCCCGTCCTCTGCGTCCCCTCCTGGAGCCACCGTTGCCGCCAGCAGGACCCTCGTCCTCCGTGAGGAGCTTTGTCTGTGAGCGCAAACACCCTCGGGCTGGTCTGTCCCAGCCTGATCTGGGGATGCCCTGAAATTTGGGGGGCGGGGGCAGGCAGCACCCGGCCTCCCCTGCCTGGCTGGGGTCACCCTGCGGGTGGCAGGAGCCCTTGAAATCTCCATCCGAGCCGTGTGGGCATCTGTGTGCAACGGCATGCATCTTTTTGCTGCTCCACCCGAATCCGGAGACCGTTCCCACCTCTGCCCCTTGCCAGGCTTTACGCCGCTTGTGCCGGACGCCACGGTGAAGGCACCCCCAAAGCCCCCAGGCTGAGAGCAAGGCATCCCCATCCCGGCCAGGGGACAGGCTGTGGTGCTGGTCCTGGGGGGCCTGGAGGTACCACAGAGCCCTTGCCCCGACCTCGCTGCCTTGCAAGGTTGGATGCTGGGGCAGGCAGCGCGCAGGCAGGGATGCTGGCAGGGCAGGGAGCACGCAGTGGTCCTCCTTTGCCTGCGCGTTTTGTGGGCAGGGTCGCATCCGTCCCAGCTGCGAGCCCTCGCTGCACCCTCGTGCCAGAGACCAGACCTGTCTGAGGACCGGACTGCCACCGCCCTCGATGGGACATGTCCGTTTGTCACACGTCTGGTGGCTCTTCCCTCCCCTCCGTGGTGGCCTCCAGCCGGGAGCCGTGCCGCCTGTCCTGGCAGAGCCGGTGGCCCAGGATGCTGGGGAGTGGGTGCATCTCCCATCGCAGGGGGACAGATGGGTTTGGGACATGGGGATACTTACGTTGGGACTGGCCCATGCCACGAGTCCCTGCAAGGGAGGGACGCTGGTCCCCAGACACTGGGGGGGACATCCCTCTAGGATTGATGCTGGAGGAAGAGGGACCAGAGTCTGGCCACTGTCCTTGTGTTCAGACCGGCGCTGAGCAGCTCTTTCTTTATTTCTGGCTTTAAAGCCTTAACTGGACCCCCCGGGCCCACCCTTCGTGGAGGGAAGGCTGTGGTGCTGCGCAAAAGCGATGCTCCATGGGGACTCGGGAAAGGCACAGGGGAGAGTGCATGGGGCATTGTCCCCTCTGTGCAGCCGTGTCCTGGACAGCCTGGTGTCCCTTCTTGGACAGCCTGGCACTGGTGGGAGAAGGATCTTGCTGAAATCAGCCCCAATGCCCGGTGGGTGCAGGACTCCCACCCTGCCTGGGGCTTGGGGCAGGCACCCCAGCCACGCTGCGCCTTTCCTGCCTGTACATCAGCCCCTTTTCTTTGGATCCTGCTCTTATAGGGGTCTGGACACACAACCCCCCCCCACCTCTTCTCACCTTTCCCACCTGCAAGATCAGCAGGAGCCCTGGGGGAATGAGCCAGTCCCTCCTGGATCTCCCTTGGGACTGGCAGTCCTGCTGCAGCCCCACCTGGGGTAACCCAGGAGCACCCCCAAACCAGCCGGGCCATATCCTCAGCGTTGTGTGCAAGCAGCAGCTCGTTGCACTCGCAGGGGCTGGGGGGTTCTCTCTGTCTGGGAAGCCTCAAGAGATGGTAAATGTGGACCCCACAACCGGAGCAGCTTCACTCTGAGGAGCTTCACCCCAACCGGGGTGGGGGCACAAACCAGCATCAATCAGCGCAGCACCAGGGTCCCCCCCCCCATTTTTCCTCCCTCCAGCTCGCGGTGGGCGCAGGACCCTCAGCATCTCCAGGAGCATCACCCCGGCAGCCCCACACGCTCCCCCTCCTCCTTCTCCGCGCTCCCTTCCCCGGGGACAGCATCCCACCTTGCGGGGGGAACATATCTTCACGCTCTCTGTATTTTCCTTTCCGAACGGCGTGGCGGGCGCTAGGTGTCCAGCCACATACAGGTTCTAGCTCGGAAGAAGGTGCGGGAGTACCAGGTTGGCATCAAGGTACGTTGGTGCCCTTGCCCAGGTGTCCGCGGCGGTGTCTCTGTGAGCATGGGCAGCCCCTTTCCTTCCTCCTCCTTTCCTCTGGTTGACGGCTCTGCTGTTCCCCCTCTCCTTCTGCTCTCTCTCTGCAGGTCTCTAGCCACTTGCAGGTTCTTGCCCGACGGAAATCTCGTGAGATTCAGTCCAAGCTGAAGGTACGCGTTCCGCCCCCGCCCCGCCTGGCCTGCCTGCCTGCTGACGACTAACGCACTCGGCTCTGCGGTGTGCTGCTTGCTTTCTTTTATACCTCTCTTTTTTTGGTGGTTTTTTTTTTCTTCCCTCTCCCTCGGCTCCTGGGACCGGATGATTTTTAGTGGCATTGTTGTGGGATGCCCAGAGAGAAGTGCAAGGGAGGGGGGTCCAGCTGTGGGAACACCAGAGCCCTTCCCTCTCCCCCAGGAGGGTGAATTTGGGTGTCAGATCCTCTCCTTTCACCCAGGCAAGGACTCCCCCATGGAGAAATGGGGGTTTAAACCCTCCTCCAGTGATACACAAGGGCTGCCTCCTCTTTTGGGCCATCAGGGGTTCTCCCAGGAGGGGAAGGACCCCCCAGAGCAGCCAGCGAGGCAAAGTGAGGTTCAAGCAAGGGGTACAAAGGGCCTCCCCCACAAGCTGAGACCTGGCCCTGCTCGTGACGGGTGCCGGTGGGATGTGGGCAGAAGCAGGGGGGGTCCTGGGGGTCCCTGCAGGCTGTCAGCCCAGTGGCTTGTACACATATGGCCCAGGTGGCACGTCAGGGATATATGGGTGGCAGCGGGTCCGGATGAGGCCATGCTGCTGGGGAGGGGGCATGACGGTGCCAGAGCAGCCCATGGTTCCAGGGGCCAAGGGAGCCGAGCGAGGAAAAACTGGATCATCCTCTCTTCTCTGGTCGGCTTTTCTATCCTTCCTTCCTCCTAACTGGAGCCCGACTAACCCTTCCATAACCGTGGCGGTGATGGGGAGGGTGATGATGGGGGGGTATGGGCAGGACTGGGGGCATCGCCAAAGGACCGAGCCCTGCTCGGGTTGGACCCAGACGGTGCAAGGTGGGGGACAGAGCGGTCCCCACTGCACGACTGCCTGTTGGGGACAGCCAGCTCCCGGCTGGGCTGCGCAGCCCGGGATGCTCCTGGGTTATAATCCCTGCGCTGTCACACTGGGGAGCAGGATCCAGGGGGGAACTGCTGCCTTGGCGAGGGTGTGGGAGCCCAGAAAACCTTTCAGCCCCATTGCCGTGACCTCAAGGTCCCCAAAGCATCACCAGCTCCCCACGTCCCGGTTGCCCCATAGTGGGTGCTGTGTCCAAGCCTCCGACACTGAAGCTGGCAGCAGGGGCCACCCATCAGAGCTGGTGCTGGCATTTTGGTCCCTAAAGATTTAAGGACCTCTGGCTCACGCTGGCTGGGAGCCCACCAAGCCGTGTCCTCCAAAGCCCTTCAGCAGGGACCCCGGTGCCCTATAAGTGGGGTGCCAGGAGGGCTCCCACACCCCGGCGGGTTTGGTCTGCTGGGAGAAGCCGGGAGAGGGCACCTGAAACTATTTTGGGAGGCTCCTCTGAGCTTGTATGTCTTTTAAACCCAGCTCCGAGCCCCAAGAGGTGCAGCCAGGGAGGGGGTGGCAGCAGGATCAGCAACAGCAGAAGCCTTTGCACAGAATAAATAAATAAATAAATAAATAAATAAATAAATTAAAATAGGCTTTCCTTGCCACACAGTGCAGTGCAAGGGGGAATCAGAGGCAGGAATGACCCCAGGGGTCCGAGGATGGAGGCTGGTGTCCATGGCTGTGCTCTCCATCCCTGGCCACGCTGCCTCCAGGAATCCGGTAGGGAACAGCGGGGGCAGAGATCCCCTGAAGTGATATGCTCTGGATGCAGAACATCCCTTCCCAGCCATACTCGGAGGCAAAGCCCGGCTCACGCAGCACTCTGCCCTCACCCAGCGCTTGTCCTGTTGAATGGAAACTCCCTTCCGTGAGCAATGTATATATTTTTAAGCTGCAGTCATGTGCGTGTTAGTGCTGCCCGACATGTGGCTGCATGCCCCCACTCCTGCTCTGCTCCAGGTGAAAATAAATGAAGCAAATGATCCCTGAGGAAGGTTCAGAGGGAAAACAGAGGGTGTGCGGTGAGACCAGCACACCCGTGTCCTGGCGATGCGGCTGGAGGAGTAGCCCGGCCCCAGGGCAAGACCTCAGAGCCCTCCGCTACTGCCCAGTGCTGCTGTGACCTCCGGAGCAAAAGGGAGAAAGAAAAATAATTGGTCTTCTATATAAATGTACACATGGCATAGGGGGGTTGTGCCCAGGGCCTTCCTTGTGGTGCCTATTGGGGAGTTGGTGCCAACATCCCCGGTGCAGGTGCCCTTTGCCGGGCAGGGCAGGACCCGGGCGGCTCTTCCTCTCTGTGCCCTGGTTGCAAGCGTTGGGGGCTGCTGAGGAGGTTGTAAAGGATATTAAAGGCTGTAAAAGGATATTAAAAAGCCAACAGAGGTACAGGCCTGGCTTGCTACAGCAACCCCATAAAATAGCAGGGGGCTTTGGCATCCTGTTCCCAACAGGATTAAGCCCAGGGGTTGGTGCCCACCATGTGCATCCCCTGGTGACCAGCTGGGTCGAGAGGTTTGCTCCCCAAATCAGGATGTGGTGATGAGCTGGGGTGGGGGATACACAGCTTGGGGGGGTGCACACAGTGCCTGCAGGCTCCCATGATGCTCTAACATTTTTTTTTCCTTTCTTTTGCGGACAGGCCATGAACTTGGTAAGTTGAGCTTGAGTTTGTGATGCCATCTATTCCCCATTGCCTTTTGCCCCTTTCTGTGGAGGGGCTAAACCCTTTGCATCCCCGGGCGAGTGGGGACACCTGCCAGACCCAGCAGCTCTTGCCCAGGGGACATTTGCAAGCATCAAGTATTAATTAACATGGGTGCATTTAAGGGTGGGGGGCATCCACCTGCCCTGGTCCCTTGGCCAGGCTGCACGACCAGCTGCGAGCTCTGCAAAACCTGCCGGGCACACTTGGATTTGCGGGCGGGGGGGGGGCTCAGTCTGCCCCTGTAACCCCCGTCTCCCTCCTGTCCCCTCTGTCTCCCCCCCAGGACCAGGTCTCGAAGGATAAGGCTCTGCAGAGCATGGCTTCCATGTCCTCCGCGCAGATTGTGTCGGCCAGCGTCCTGCAGAACAAGCTCAGCCCCCCCCCTCCTCTTCCTCAGGCCGTCTTCTCTGCTGCCCCCAGGGTGAGGACAGCCCCGCACCCCCCCGTATGGGGACACCCTGGGGTGTGGGGGGACACAGATCCCCATGTACAAGCCTCCCAGGGATGGGGGGATGTTCGATGGCCCCTTGGTTGCGGTGGCAATGCAAGGGGGGAGGTTGGGGGCTCCCCATGATTTGCAGTAGGTGGGGAGGGGAATTTGGGGGGGGGTTCAGAAGCTGCTGACTCTTCCCTGTGCTGTTCCCACAGTTTTGGAGTGGGCCTATCCCAGGACAGCCTGGACCCTCTCAGGAGTAAGTACAAGACCCCTCCGCTGCCCGGTGCTGGGCAGGACCCCCCTTGGTGAGGGGCTGGGGCAGTCCGGGCTTTGTTAACCTAACGATGCTCTTTGTTTTCCAGCATTAAACCGTTTGCACAACCAGCTTACCCCATCCAGCCACCCATGCCTCCATCACTAGCCAGTAAGTGCTGTCCTTGCCCCCTTGCAGGGGACCCTGCACCCCTGCTAGCTCCTATTTGTCCCCTGTCCCATGCCACCTTCCCACCCACAGTGCCACCAACCTGCGGTCCCATCCCCATCCCTGCTGGGGGAAAAGCCTCAGTTTAAACCTGGTGAAAAGCTCCACGGTGAGTGGGACCCTGCTGCTCCCGGCTGTGTGTCCCCCCCCCCGTCCCTTTCCACCCAGGAGCGGGACCGGCACATCCCATATTTTGGCTGCCCCATGGGAAAACCCTCATGCTGGGAGATACGGAAGGGTGGGGGGATGCGGTAAGGACAGCAAAGCCATGGCAGTGCAGGGAGAGGGGGGGCTCGCCCCAGCTCATGGCTGCCCCCCCCCCCCCCCCCAGGTTACGAGCCCTTGGCTCCGCTCCCGCCAGCCGCCTCGGCCGTGCCCGTCTGGCAGGACCGCACCATCGCCTCCGCCAAGCTCCGGCTCCTCGAGTACTCCGCCTTCATGGAGGTGCCGCGGGACGCCGAAACGGTAATGGTCCCCTCCGTGTCCCCACCACCCGGGTGGGATGGTGCCCATCCCTGTGCTCGGTGGCATCTTGCTTTCATCTGACCTCTCTTTTTTTTTTTATTTCTCCCCTGCCCCGGTCCTTACAGTACAGCAAACACCTCTTCGTGCACATCGGCCAGACGAACCCCTCGTACAGCGATCCGCTGCTGGAGGCCGTGGACATCCGCCAGATCTATGACAAGTTCCCTGAGAAGAAAGGTGGCCTCAAGGAGCTCTATGAGCGTGGGCCCCAGAACTCCTTCTTCCTCGTCAAATTTTGGGTACGATGCTGGGAGGATGAGGATGGGGAGGGTTGTCCTTGAGCCATGGACTCCTTGAAGGTTGGGCACCCCGCCGGTGAAGCAGGACCACCCTGAGTAACTCCATATGCCGGTGTCCCCTCTCCCCATTGAGAACTGGGTGTGATGGCACCTAACGGGACCCTCTCCCTCCTCTCATCTCTCCAGGCGGATCTGAACAGCACGATCCAGGATGGGCCGGGGACTTTCTATGGTGTCAGCAGCCAGTACAGCAGTGCAGAGAACATGACCATCACAGTCTCCACCAAGGTGTGCTCCTTTGGGAAGCAGGTCGTGGAGAAGGTGGAGGTGAGTCCCGTGCCCTACTGCATTGGGAAGGGGTGGGAATCAGGTCCACAGGGGTCCTGGGATAAAGAAAGCCCCAGAGCTGGGCGTAGGACACATGGATGCAAGCCCGTCCATGGATTGAGCGGAGAGGACATCTCCACCATGTCCCATTTGGCCACCACCCACCTGTGCCCACGTCCCCTGTGGTTTTTCGGCTCCCATGGGATGGCTGCTCACCCCGGCTGTCCCCCGCAGACGGAGTACGCGCGGCTGGAGAACGGCCGGTTCGTCTACCGCATCCACCGGTCTCCCATGTGCGAGTACATGATCAACTTCATCCACAAACTCAAGCACCTCCCAGAGAAGTACATGATGAACAGCGTCCTGGAGAATTTCACCATCCTGCAGGTACCTTCCCTCCTTTTCCAGGGAGCATTTCCCACCAGGAGTGTGGAGCCCACACTTGCATCGACCCTGCCATCCTTGCTGTGTGCTGCCCAGCCCCAGGGCGTCCAGCCTTGGCAGTGCAAATACACTGGCTGTGCCTGAGCCTGTGCGAGTCTCCCAAATAATGGGTAGTAATTTTTTGGTGGTGCAATTAAATTGGCTGTGCCTGAGCCCATGCGACCCCCCCCCCTCCAAAACTGGGTAGTAAATTTTTGCTGGTGTAATTAAATTGGCTGTGCTTAAACCTGTGCAACCCCCCCAAATAACAGGTAGCGATTTTTTCGTGGTGCAATTAAAATGGCCTTGCCTGAGCCCATGCAACCCTTCAAAAATTGGGTAGCACATTTTTGGTGGTGCAATTAAAGTGGCTGTGCCTGAGCCCATGCAACCCTTCAAATATTGGCTAGCAAATTTTTGGTGCTGCAGTTAAAGTGGCTGTCCCTGAGCTCATGCAACCCCCTGAATTACAGGGAGCAAATCTTGATGGTGCAAATAAAGTGGCTGTACCTGAGCCCTTGCAACCCCCCAAATAACAGCGTCTCCCCCTGGGCATAGCCCCCTCCTAACGCGCTCTCTGCTCTGCCGCAGGTTGTTACGAACAGGGATACCCAGGAAACCTTGCTCTGCATAGCCTTCGTTTTCGAGGTCTCCACCAGCGAGCACGGCGCCCAGCACCACGTGTACAAGTTGGTCAAGGACTAGGGGCCCTCGGGGACGGGCAGGGGCACGAGGGGTGCGCAGGGGAGGGAGGGGGCCGTGCAGAAAAGCCGCCCGTGCCCGTTGCCTCGTGAGAAGTCATTTGAAGAGAGGAGGAGGAGGAGGAGGAGGAGGAGGAGGAGGAAGAAAAACAATAGCCAAAAAAGACTGACTTGCGATCGCAGATGTTTTCTACTTAGGAACAGTTTCTTTTTTTTTTTTAAATAAATAAAAAAAAAAAAAAGAAGAATGGGAAAGGAAGCGTAGGGAGAAAGGAAACCTGCGTCCGGCACTGGATGGGGAGAGACCGGCCCTTCAGTGTCGCCGATGAAGGCCGGGATCGTGCCGTGCCACCGCCAGCAGCGGGACATCGGCGTGGAGGACGACCCCTCCTTTCGCTCCCCCACCTCGCTCAGATGCGGTCCTGGTCCCGAGCAGAGAGGAGCAAGGCTGGAGGACGCGGCGTTGTGCCACGTCTGGTCCGAAACCGATTGGCATGGCAGCGGCCGCGGCATCGGTGCTGCCTGGCAGAGCCCGGGTGGTGGTGGGGACGTGGGGACAGACGTGCCAAGGTGGGAGCAGGTAGGAGAAGGGCAGGGCAGGACGGTGGAGGGGGATGCTGCTGCCTCTCCGGGAACAGGCACCCAGGATGCTCCTTCTCTGTGCCCAGCCGGGGCACCAGGAGCCGGCGGCGCTGAAGGCGGGAGGGCATCGACGATGCAAACCATTTTTTTTATGGCTCTTTTTTTTTTTCCTTTTTTTAAAATTGAAGTGCTTTTTAATACTTTTTAAAAAGACACCATGCTTGTAATCAGGATTATGCCCCTCTGTGGCGTCCGGGACCTGCTCTCCTGCCACCCCTGCACCGTGCCGGTGTCCGGAGAAGGTGACGCAGCTGAGTTTGCTGGGTCGGAGCCATGCAGCAAAACTGCTGGGCACGGGGAGCTGGTTTCTGCAGGGAAGGCTTGGGGGGGTGTCTTCATTTCTCGGGGGTTGCTGCAGACCGGAGGCTGGTTTTTATGTGGCAGTGGGATCCCCTGAGCTCTGCATGTGCTTTCAGGAATTGCACTTGGGGGTGGCTCAAGCTAAACATACCCCCCCACCACCCCATGGTTGCTTGCTGAGGAGTAATGAGGAGAGCAGTGAGGGTGGATTTGTCTGATTTACTTTGCATATGTACATTTTCCACCTTTTTTTCTTTTTTTTTTTTCCTCACCTTTTTTGCCTTTTTTCTGTGTTGACTATTCTGGTTTCAGCTGCTCCCTGCAGCCGCTCTGGCCGGCTCACTTGCATCCCGTGGGAAGCGGCTGGGGAGGCGGCTTGTGCAGGGAGAAGCACATTGTGCAATGCAGGACCAGGCTGCAGGTGGGCAGAGTTTGGGACAGAGAGGACA